>NC_137897.1:69695975-69957250 GCF_963455335.1 Martes martes
GAGATGCCCTTCAACAGATGAATGGATAAAGATATGGTTTATATATACAATGGACTAATTACTCAGCTCATCAGAAAGAAATGAAATACCTACAATTTGCATCAATATGGATGGAATTGGAGGGTATTACACTAAGCGAAATAACTGAAGCAGAGAAAGACAATTGTCAAATGTTTTCATTCATAAGTGGAATATGAGGAATAGCACGAGGATCATAGGGGAAGAGAGTGAAACTGAATGGAAGGAAATCAGAAAGGGAGAGAAACCATGAGAGACTCTGGACTCTGGGAAACAAACCAAAAGTTACAGAAAGGAGGGAGTGGGGGAATGGGGTAACCTGGTGGGTATTAAGGAGACCACGTGTTGTAATTAGCACTGGGTGTTATATGCAACTAATAAATCTTTGAACACTACATCAAAAACTAATGATGTATTATATGTTGGGCTAATTGAACACCACCACCACCACCACCATCATCATCATCATCACCACCATAAAAGTGGGCAGAATATGTGAATAGATATTATTCCAAAGAAGACATAGAGATGTCTAATAGACACAGGAAAAAGATGCTCAACATCAGTCATCAGTAGGAAAATACAAATCAAAACCATGAGAAATGATCTCACACCTGTCAGAATGGATAAAATTAACACAGGAAAGAACTAAATTTATAAGCCTTCTGAGATCTAAATTTCTCATCTCTAGTAATAAGAATATCTCTTTGCCTCTTTGTACAGGAAGGGTACATTTCACATGGGGAGATTTCTTTTCTTCTTTCATGGGAACAGAAGAGGTTCTGAGTGTCTTTCCTGCATAGGCTGTATCTTAATTAACTTATCATTAAAATAATCAGTATGCCAAAATTTGGGGGGCAGCTTGCCCCTGGTCCTTACATAGCTGTCATCTTAGCATCTGTGTAGTACTTACGGTAAATAGCTACTCAAAAATAGTAATTGACCAGTTCTGCACATGCCGTATACATACACCACTTAATATGGATTTTTTTTTAATAATGAAGTATTTTATAATGATCTTTTCCCCCTGGATAGTAAATTCTCTTGTGTACTGTCTCTGTCTTTGGTTCTTAATAATTACTATGCTCAGTGAACTATTAAGCCTAAAACAAATAATATTCTGTCAAAAAATCAAAACAAAATAAAAACTAGTATATTTTAGGGGTATTTTCATGATTTTCTATGATTTTCAATAGTCAACTACCTTTCTTGTGAAAAAAATATTCTACCTAGATGACAGCCTGAGTATGAATACAAACATTAATTTGGCTCCCACTGTACTTCATTGAATACAGCTATATTGTGATTGTTGATGTGGAAATGTTGGCCAAGAAAGAATTGAGATGTCTTTGGTGTAAAAAGGTGTTTTTATTATACACAGGAATAGGACCCATGGGCAGAAGAGATGCCCCTGGGATTCTGAGGAGCAACTGATTATATACTTTGGATTTGGGGGAGATAAAGACAAAGGAAAGTTTCCAAAAGGACTTTCATGTGCTAAGGAAGACTCACAGGATCCCAGAGGGCTAGCTGTTGTCAAGCTAAGGTTGTTCTTCCCTCCATCAATGCATTAACAATAAGATTGGGAGTTCTGGGACACCTAGATGGCTCAGTCAGTTAACTGACACTTGATTTCCCCTTGGGTCATGATCTCAGGGTTGTGAGATCAAGACATGTGTCAAGCTTTGCACTGAGTGTGGAGTCTACTTAATATTCTCTCTCTCCCTCTCCCTCTGCCCTCACCCCCACTATATATATATATATATATGGAATTCCTAGAGGAACGTCATACTCTACCTGTCTCAAGTATTTGTCAGTGGGACTGCAGGTTTTAAGGAAATTTAATTTTATCTGTATTTCTTTCTTCATTGCTCCCCAGATCAATCGTGACTTACATTCATTGAGAAATATGTAGCTTGGTGCAGTAGTACTAGGCAACTGCTGTAGAATAATAAGAGTGGAGAAAGAGGATCCTACTGCTTGGCATTAGTTCCCCCGATCTTAAGGCCCACAGCTAGTAACTCATCTCTCCCACAAAGAACATTAGTGACTTCTGGCACAGAAAGTAAATAAGATAGAACAAACACTAAGAGATGAAACAAAAGAAATAATAAAAATAGAACAAATTTTTAATTTGAAATATGGTGGAAGTCATATGTAGCAATGGTATTTGTATTTTTATTGAACAAAATGTATATAAACTTATTCTGTACCAAGTAGTCTTTTAAACAATTAAAATGTTAACTCACTGAATTCTCATTACAAACCTATCACAATTATTAAACCTGTTATTATTATTATTATTATTAGCTCTATTTTATAGATGAAAGAGTTGGGATACAGAAATATTGTAGCAAACACCAAAGATAGGAGGCAAACTTCCTGGATCTGGCTCCAAAACTACTCCTCTCAACTATATGATATGAACAGCAAGAATGAACAATGAAAGTAGAAGGTGGTCCCTGGGACAAGAAATTTTTTTTAAAGATATTCTTTATTTTTCAGAGATACAGAGAGAGAGAGAGAGACAGCCAAGCAGAGGGAGAAGCAGGCTCCCTACTGAATAAGGAGTCTGATGTGGGACTCGATTCCAGGACCCCAGCCAAAGGCAGACACTTAACTGACTGAGCCACACAGGCATTCCAGACAAGAAATATTTTTAAAGGAGTCTCTTTCTAGTGTTGAAATAACATAATTTTCTATTTAGCTAGAAGACCTGCAACACAATTGCATATGACAAAGTAAGATGATCCCTTCATGATGTTGGAGTGAAAATAAAAAAACAATAAGACATATGGACCATAAAGAATATGAAGTATTAAAGTATCATAAAAATGCAATTTTTAGAAATATTAAATCTACTATGATAAGCCTTAATGAAAATCTTTCTTCAGAATGAGAAAGACTAATTAACAGTGATAAGATGCTAAAATTCCCAGAGTTTTAAAGAATTACTGCACAGTCTTGGAATAGTGCCTAACAGGATCGATAAGTTGCAGTAATTAATTTGATGAAGGAATTGCTACGCTAAGCTTATATCTTACCACAGCATGGTTAAAAAAACCCACTAGGATTTGGCTAATCAGTATTCATAAAGTAAAATAGGCTCTTATAATTCTTTTATATTCTAAATGGCTTACAATTACTGACAGGGTAAGTCATATACAGGTTTGGGATTTTTGTTTTGTTTTGTTCTTAAAGTAAAACAACCCCAAAGGAAAGTTTAGATACTTAGATTAAGGGTCAATACTGTACGTTTTCCTCTCTCGAAGGAAAAAAAAAAAAGTAGGTAATTTAAGAAAACTATCTTCCTAGACTGTATAATTGAAACATCAAATGTTACAATACACTTAGGCAGCAGTTTGTATTGATTTCAATATGTGTCTACTCAGTAGGGCCACTTACAATGTTTCTTCATTAACAGTGGAAGTATCTCCACATCCTCTCCAACACTTGTTTGCTGTCCTGATACTTTTGGCCATTCTAACTGGTGTAAGGTGATATCTCAATGTGGTTTTAATTTGAATTTCCCTGATGGCTAGTGATGATGAACATTCTTTCATGTGTCTGTTAGCCATTTGTATGTCTTCTGTGAAGAAGTGTCTATATTAAGGAGGGCACGTATTGCATGGAGCACTTGGTGTGGTGCATAAACAATGAATCTTGGAACACTGAAAAAACAAAATAAAATTAAGATATTAAAAAATAAATGAATAAATAAATTAATTAATTAAAATAAAACAAAATAAAATAAAACAGTGGAAGTACCAAAAAAGTATCATTACTGAGGTTATGAAACCACATAATAGTTTCCAAGGTGTACACACCATTACCTGCCTTTAGTTCCCAGCTTCAGTTTCACGTCAGATAATTTGATAATACTTGTAAGATACACACATATTAATTTTTTTAACTATGTACTTCTTAATTCATGATTTTCTCAAAGGACAAAGCATTTATCTTCTACCTGGAAATTCAGGATGTGTTTCATTGTTGTTGTTGTTTGTTATGATTAACCCGTGTTGAAGGGAAAGTGCATGTTGTATGGGAATGTAAACAAACTATTTTTCCCTTTATTTATTTATTTATTTATTTATTTTTTAAATTTAATTTCTTTTCAGTGCAACAGAATTCATTGCTTATGCACCACACCCAGTGCTCCATGCAATACATTCCCTCGCTAATACCCACCACCTGGCTCCCCCAACCTCCCACCCCCTGCCCCTTCAAAACCCTCAGATTGTTTTTCAGAGTCCATAGTCTCTCTTGGTTCATCTCCTCTACTAATTTCCCTCAACTCCCTTCTCTCCATCTCCCTATGTCCTCCATGTAATTTGTAATGTATGCCCTTTTAACTTCAGGTACAATATCTGAGATCCTCTTGTTAGGTCAGTGCATACCAGGAGCTTGCTTAAAACCACACAATCTTACGAACATCCAGAAATTTGCTAGCTCAACATCTTTTGACCACACATTGTTTTTGTGAGCTTGATACCATCCCCTTCTCCAAAATGAAGCAAACAAATCTCATTTATACAGTTTATCCAAATGAATGGGTAGGTCAGTGAATATCTTAGTTAACTTTCATGAGCAGAGAGTACAAGAGCATTGTGAATTTCTCCTGAAACCTCTTTGATCTTACCCCTTTTCCTTGTTTTTCCTTGCTCACAGATCAGCGAATCCGTTTGTTTCTCAAATGGTGTTTGGTTTGCGGCATACAGGAGTCTCTGTGAGACTTCCCTGAAGGCCTTAGTCTTATTGAAGGGGAACTGGCTGAACTAGGCTGGAATTTTTCAATTTGATGCATCACAATCAACAGGTATTTAGCCCCTACTATGCTGGAAACCTAAGAAATATCATCCCTCCAGCCCAGGCACAAGAAACAGAAAGGGAGTCTAATAATGCTGGACCCCAGCTATGGCAACAGGGACCCAGGAGAGAGGGCTCAGCATGTTCTTGGGATGACATCACCTGTGGCCAGCAGAGCAGCTAGTCTTCTTCCTCACTACAGTTAGGACACAGAGATGAAGGGTTCAAGAAAGTAACACCGACTGGTTCAACCTCCTTTATTAATAAACTTCCAAGCTGCAAGAAAACATCATTTCCTTCTGTGCTGCAACTGAATCTGGATTCTGTATTCTTATATTCTAATTATCTGAGAAGTCAGCAGACCCTCAGTTTTCCTTTTACTGACTGATAATTCTTCAGTATGCTGATGGTTGAGCAAACATCAGGGCACCAAGTGCTGACATTATTTTCCATAATAGAAAATAATTTCCTTGAGGACTATAAAAACTCTTTGTGGAATGGAATTATCTAGAGTATGAATATATAGGCTCAGGAAGTCAGAAATTTACTGAGCTACAGATAAAGAGAGGGCATAGAACCCCATTTCCAGTGTCAAATTTCCTTACCATTTTAAATGATGTAGCAATAGTAAGAGCCCCCACCTCCTGTACTGGAGTGTGGCATGAAGCAGTATGAAAACTGGGGACTAGATGTAAGTTGATATTGTCTGCTAACAGCATTCAGTTGAGGACAGTTCTAAGCCTCCACAGGACTTATGTATCTCAAGTGATCCTGAGGGTGAGGTTTGGAGTCTCTGATAGTAACACCAAATCTAAGCATTTGGTCAGTGACTGACTTGCCTCAGGTTCATCCGTGGTCCTGCACTACAGCTTAATTTCTTTCTTTCTTTCTTTCTTTCTTTCTTTCTTTCTTTTCCTTTCCTTCTTTCTTTCTTTCTTTTTTTCAATTTCTTTTCAGCGTAACAGTGTCCATTGTTTTTGCACCACACCCAGTGCTCCATGCAATACATGCCCTCTATAATACCCATCACCTTGCTCCAACAAGCTACCACCCCCTGCCCCTTCAAAACCCTCAGGTTGTTTTTCAGAGTCCATAGTCTCTCATGGTTCACCTCCCCTTCCAATTTCCCTCAACTCCCTTCTCCACTCCATCTCCCCTTGTCCTCCATATTATTTGTTATGCTCCACAAATAAGTGAAACCATATGATACTTGACTCTCTCTGCTTGACTTATTTCACTCAGCATAATCTCTTCCAGTCCCATCCATGTTGCTACAAAAGTTGGGTGTTCGTCCTTTCTGATGGAGGCATAATACTCCGTAGTATATATGGACCACATCTTCCTTATCCATTCGTCTGTTGAAGGACATCTTGGTTCTTTCCACAGTTTGGCAACCGTGGCCATTGCTGCTATAAACACTGGGGTACAGATGCCCCTTCGTTTCACTACATCTGTATCTTGGGGGTAAATACCCAGTAGTGCGATTGCAGGGTCATAGGGAAGCTCTATTTTTAACTTCTTGAGGAATCTCCACACTGTTCTCCAAAGTGGCTGCACCAACTTGCATTCCCACAAACAGTGTAAGAGGGTTCCCTTTCTCCACATCCTCTATAACACTTGTTGTTTCCTGTCTTGCTAATTTTGGCCATTCTAACTGGTGTAAGGTGGTATATCAATGTGGTTTTAATTTGAATCTCCCTGATGGCTAGTGATGATGAACATTTTTTCAGGTGTCTGATAGCCATTTGTATGTCTTCATTGGAGAAGTGTCTGTTCATATCTTCTGCCCATTTTTTGATACGATTATCTGTTTAGTGTGTGTTGAGTTTGAGAAGTTCTTTATAGATCCTGGATATCAACTTTTTGTCTGTACTGTCATTTGCAAATATCTTCTCCCATTCCATGGGTTGCCTCTTTGTTTTGTTGACTGTTTCCTTGGCTGTGCAGAAGCTTTTGATCTTGATGAAGTCCCAAAAGTTAATTTTCGCTTTTTTTCCTTTGCCTTAGGAGACATATCTTGAAAGAAGTTGCTGTGGCTGATATCAAAGAGGTTACTGCCTATGTTCTCCTCGAGGATTCTGATGGATTACTGTCTCACATTGAGGTCTTTTATCCATTTCAAGTTTATTTTTGTGTATGGTGTAAGAGAATGGTCGAGTTTCATTCTTCTACATATAGCTGCCCAATTTTCCCAGCACCAATTATTAAAGAGATTGTCTTTACTTCACTGCATATTTTTTCCTGCTTTGTTGAAGATTAATAGGCCATAGAGTTGAGCGTCCATATCTGGGCTCTCTACTCTGTTCCACTGGTTTATGTGTCTGTTTTTATGTCAGTACCATGCTATCTTGGTGATCACAGCTTTGTAGTAAAGCTTGAAATCAGGCAACGTTATGCCGCCAGTTTTATTTTTGTTTTTCAACATTTCTTTAGCAATTCGGGGTCTCTTCTAATTCCATACAAATTTTAGGATAATTTGCTCCAGCTCTTTGAAAAATACAGTGGAATTTTGATCAAAATGACATTAAAAGTATAGATTGCTCTAGGCAGTGTAGACATTTTAACAATGTTTATTCTTCCAATGCAAGAGCATGGAATGGTCTTCCATCTTTCTGTGTCTTCTTCAATTTCTTTCATGAGTGTTCTATAGTTCCTTGAGTACAGATCCTTTACCTCTTTGGTTAGGTTTATTCCCAGGAATCTTATGGTTCTTGGTGCTATAGTAAATGGAATTGATTCTATAATTTGCCTTTCTGTATTTTCATTGTTAGAGTTTAAGAATGCCACCGATTTCTGTACATTGACTTTGTATCCTGCCACGTTACTGAATTGCTGTATGAGTTCTACTAGTTTGGGGGTGGAGTCTTTTGGGTTTTCCATATAGAGAATCATGTCATCTGCGAAGAGAGAGAGTTTGACTTCTTCCTTGCCAATTTGGATACCTTTTATTTCTCTTTGTTGTCTGATTGCTGTTGCTAGGACTTCTAATACTATGTTGAAAAGAGTGGTGAAAGTGGGCATCCTTGTCGTGTTCCTGATCTCAAAGGGAAGGCTGCGAGCTTTTTCCCATTGAGGATGATATTTGCTGTGGGTCTTTCATAGATAGATTTGATGAAGTTCAGGAATGTTCCCTCTATCCCTATACTTTGAAGCATTTTAATCAGGAATGGATGCTGAATTTATCAAATGTTTTTTCCGCATCAATTCAGTGGACCATGTGGTTCTTCTCTCTTCTCTTATTGATTTGTTCTATCACATTGACTGATTTGTGAATGTTGAACCATCCTTGTAACCCAGGAAAGAATCCTACCTAGTCATGGTGGATAATCTTTTTAATGTGCTGTTGGATCCTGTTTGCTAGGATCTTGTTGAGATTCTTAACATCCATATTCATCAGTGATATTGGTCTGAAATTCTCCTTTTTGGTGGGATCTTTGCCTGATTTGGAGATCTGGGTAATGCTGGCTTCCTAAAAAGAGTCTGGAAGTTTTCCTTCTGCTTCAATTTTCTGAAACAGCTTCAGGAGAATAGGTGTTATTTCTTCTTTAAAAGTTTGGTAGAATTCCCCAGGGAATCCGTCAGGTCCTGGGCTATTGATCTTTGAGAGGTTTTTGATCACTGCTTCAATCTCGTTACTAGATATTGGTCTATTCAGGTTGTCAATTTCCTCCTGATTCAATTTTGGGAGTTTGTAGTTTTCCAGGAATGCATCCATTTCATCTAGGTTGCTTAACTTATTGGCATATAACTGTTGATAATAACTTCTGATGATTGATTCTACTTCCTTGGTGTTAGTTGTGATCTCTCCATTTTCATTCAGAATTTTATTAAATTGAGCTTTCTCTCTTTTCTTTTGGATTAGTGTGGCCAATGGTTTATCGATCTTATTGATACTTTCGAAAAACCAGCTTCTAGTTTCATTGATATGTTCCACTGTTTCTCTAGTTTCTGCCTCATTGATCTCTGCTCTAATCTTGATTTTTTTTCCTTCCTTGTGTGGAGTTGGCTTAATTTGTTGTTGATTTTCCAGTTATTTAAGGTGTAGAGACAGCTGGTGTATTCTGGATTATTCAATTTATTTGAGGGAGGCTTGGATGGCTATGTATTTCCCCCTTAGGACCGCCTTGGCTGTATCCCATGGGTTTTGAACCAAACTGTCTTCATTCTCACTGGTTTCCATGAATTGTTTAAGTTCTTCTTTGATCTCCTGATTGATCAAAACGTTCTTAAACAAGGTGGTCTTTAGCTTCCAGGTGTTTGATTTCCTTCCAAATTTTTCCTTGTGATTGAGCTCCAGTTTCAAAGCATTGTGATCTGAGAATATGCAGGGAATAATCTCAGTCTTTTGGTATTGGTTAAGTCCTGATTTGTGATCCAGTATGTGGTCTATTCTGGTGAAGGTTCCATGTGCACTTGAGAAGAATGAGTATTCTGTTGTTTTAGGGTGGAATGTTCTGTATATATCTATGAGGTCCATCTGGTCCAACATGTCATTCAATGCTCTTGTTTCTTTATTGGTTTTCTGCTTGGACGATCTATTACTGAGAGAGGCGTGTTAAGATCTCTGACTATTAATATATTCATATCAATATGACTCTTTATCTTGTTTAATAGTTTTCTCATGTAATTGGCTGCTCCCATATTGGGGGCATAGATATTTACAATTGTTAGATCATCTTGGTGGATAGTCCCTTTAAGAATGATGTAGTGTTCTTCTGTAACTCTGACTACAGTCTTTAGTTTAAAATCTAATTTATCTGATATGAGAATCGCTTCCCTGGCCTTCTTTTGAGGCCCATTGGCATGAAAGATGCTTCTCCATCCCTACACTTTCAGTCTGGGTGTATCCTTAGGTTCAAAATGGGTCTCTTGTAGACAACATATGGATGGGTCCTTTCATTTTATCCAATCTGCAACCCTGTGTCGTTTTATGGGTGCATTTAGGCCATTCACATTGAGAGTGATTATTGATAGATACATTTTTTATTGACATTGTGTTACCTTTGAAGTCTTTCTTTCTGTAGATTGTCTCTATATTTCTGTTCAATGTTATTCTTAGGATTTTTCCTCTCTTATAGAACCCCCGTTAATATTTCCTGCAGTGTCAGCTTGGTGGTCACATACTCTTTTAAGCCTTGCTGGCCCTCGAAACTATCTCTCCATCGATTTTGAAAGTCAGTCTTGCTGGATAAAGTATTCTTGGGTGCATGTTCTTCTCATTTAGTGCCTTGAATATATCTTGCCAGCACTTTCTGGCTTGCCAGGTTTCTGTGGAGAGGTCTGACTTTATTCTGATGAGCTTTCCTCTGTACGTAAGGAGCTTCTTTGTCCTAGCTGCCTTCAAGAGGGCCTGCCTACAATTATAATTGTTCATTCTTACTATTAGGTGTCTCAAAGACTTCCGAGAATCTATAATCTCGTGGGGAGACCGTTCTGCCTCTAGTAAATGAACGCTGGTTCCATTCGCGAGATTGGGAAAATTTTCATGGAGAACTTGTTCCACTGTATCTTCTAGACTTCTTTCTTTCTCCTGCCCTTCAGGGATTCCAGTAATTCTGACGTTGGAACGTTTCATGGCATCATTTATTTCCCTGATTCTGTTTTCATGGCTTCTAAGCTGTTTGTTCCAGGCTTCCTCCTGATCCTTTCTCTCTATCTGTTTGTCCTCCAGATCACTAATTCTATCTTCTGTCTCAGTTACCCTAGCTTTTAGAGAATGTAGATTAGATTGGAACTCATTGAGAGCATTGTGAACATCATCCCTGTTGGCTTTCAATTCTGCCCTAACATTGTGAACATCATCCCTGGTGGCTTTCAGTTCTGCCCTAATCAATTCTGTTTGGTCATCCATGGCTTTCTCCAACTTAGCTATTGCCTGGATACTCGTTAGCCTGAATTCCCTTTCTGACGTATTGTCTATGTCGATAGCCATTAGCTCTGTTCAGGAGGCCCATCCTCTGTATTTTTCTTCTTTTGGGCATTCCTCCTCCTAGACATTGTGGTGAGAGATGCCTGAATGGATGTAGCTGGATGTATCGACCATGGTGCGATCAAGGTGCACCCTGGAATGCTTCTGAGCAATCAGGAGTCCCTACCCAAATGAGAGAAAAAAGAAAAGAAAAAGAAAAAAAGAGAGAGAGAGAGAGAGAGGAAAAAAAGGGAAGATAAAAGAGAAGGCTCAGCCCAAATGGGCCCCAAGGTAAGATTTATGAAGTATACAAGCAAAAACAGACAAACAAAAAGACTGATAAAAGTATATGACAAGAGAAAAAAATATATATATACACACATATATATATATATAAGCAAAAAAAAAAAAAAGAACCTTGTCAAAAAGAACACCAAGGATAAGAGTTATACTAAGATTTATATACTATCAGGACAAAGACAAATACACAGAAACACTGGTGGAAGAAAAAGATGGGAGAGTGGTTATAAATTCTCAGTGTGGGCGAGGAAGTTTATTTTGATTCTCCCGGGATGTATCTTGATATCTTTGTTAAAGGACTCAACTTTCCTAAGATAAAGGGGGATTAAAAATTAGTTTACCTGGGGCGCCTGAGTGGCTCAGTGGGTTAAGCCTCTGCCTTCAGCTCAGGTCATGATCTCAGGGTCCTGGGATCGAGTCCCGCATCGTGCTCTCTGCTCAGCAGGGAGCCTGCTTCCTCCTCTCTCTCTGCCTGCCTCTCTGCCTACTTGTGATCTCTGTCAAATAAATAAATAAATAAAATCTTTAAAAAAAATTAATTTACCTATAGGAGTAGCATTGATTGGGGAAAGGGGATTACCTTGAAGTTTAGCTCTATATGAATATTAAAAAATAAAAATAAAAAAAGAATAAACTAAACTAAACTAAAATTTTAAAAAATTTAAAAAAATAGAAAAGCAAAAGAAAAACACAGGTATATATATCAAAAAGTTCAGGTTAAAAGGTTATAATGGATTTTGATGTACCGGACATCTCACTGTGATGGTAAATAGGTTAAAACAATATCTATCTATCTATCTATCTATCTATAAAGAACCAGAATAGTGGGAACAAATTAAAAATAAAAGTTGTATCTATGAAGTAGTGGTGGTTGTTCTCTTGTAATCTTTTTTTTTTTTTTTTCCTGGTTTGTTTTCTGGGGGAGGTGCCTGCCACATCGATTTTCAGGCAGTGTTCCCTGAGTTAAGTCCTCCCGCCCCCCTCAAGGGGGTGGGCTCTGAGGAAACCGGTTTTTCAGGCTTTTGTTCTCTGGAGCTTTTTATGTTCGCTCTTTTTTTTTTCTCTCGCCTTGACAGCTTTTGATGTTTTTTGGAGGTTTAGAGGAAAGCAAACTGCACCCTGACCTCCCTTTCAGAGAGAAGCCTCAGTCTGTTCCCCGCTGGGTGCTCGAACACATAAGTTCCCCCTCGGGCACTGGAAGAGCAGGTTCCGAGTCACGGTCCCTGGGGATACAGGAACTCCTGCTTGTACCCAAAACCACAACAGCGGCGGCTGTCTGGGCAGCTCTGGACTGCAAGAGAGGTTCCAAGCAGCAATTGCACACTGAGATTTTCCTGCTGGCTGGGCTGGGAGTGCCCAGTCTTTCCGGGTCTGAGAGCACTGGGCTGGCACCTTCACGCACCTCTCTCAGGGGAGTGTGTGGGACACGCACTGTCTTGGGCTTTGATAGTGGGGCACGGCGCTCACATGGAGAGTGCAAAAAGGCTATGCTTCTGCCAGCTGGCGATCCTCCCAGCCCCTCACGGGAGCCAGACTCCACACGTTCTCAGGCACGCTGGTGGCTCAGAGACCAAGACCTGGTTTCTCTGCCGCACTCTCTCTGGCTCAGTGCCAGGCATGGCTGTCCTGGTCCGGGGACTTAAGCCCCTATCCCTAACCGCTCCGATTCCCACAATTTCCCCCCATGATCCTTTGCTCTTTTTGAGTGCTTTCGACCAGATTCCAAGTTAATGCTGGTCTCCAGACACAGGGCACTCTCTTACTGGGATATTACTTTCCAGTGGGTCGCCTCTGGTGGCTCCCTCCCCCTTTTGTTTTTCTTCCGATATTAGTCTGACGTTCCCACTCCGTTTTACCTGCCCACTGGCATCTTCTGCCCCCATAGAGATCCAGACATGTATAATTCTGATCTCAGGCTGATTTCATGGGTGATCGGAGTTCTTTGGTAGGTAATCAGCTCACCTTAGGGTACAGGTTGAAACGGCGCCTCCTTCCTACTTCCCCGCCGTCTTGTCTCCCTCCTAAACAAACTATTATCATGGAAGGATCTCAGGTCAGAATTTTTCCAAAGTTTAATCTGAGAACTTTTGAGGGTTATTTTCATCTTTAAAGGTTACGTTGTGGAAAGCCTCAAAACATCAAGTTAATCTCAGATGTAACTTTTTATACTGTGAGAATTTTTGGGAAAGAAGACCTTCCTCTGCCCTATGGTCTTTTACCTAAACATAGAATCAAATTGACATGAGACAGATTAACAGGAGAGAATAAAATGTAACAGGAATATGTAATCATCATACTATGTGTTCTATCACAATTATTTCCTTTTCCTCAGTCCTTATAGCAGTTTTGTTGAGGTATAGCTGGTAATATCCCCTTTTCTCCATTGAAGAAACTGAGGCTCAGAGAGGTTCACTGTTATGCCTAATTTTACACAGTTTGCAATATTAGTTAGGGGCACCCACACTTAAACATTCTGATTCTAAAGTCCATGTTTTTTTTTTTTTTCCCAACCATACCTTGCCTCCCATTCTTACTATATGAATAGAGAATGCCTCTTTAGCATACATTCATTCCAAGTATGACCTGACCTACCACTAACCCTCATGGCATGTTAGTGAATCTCAGCAGCATAGCAGTTGGTGCCATATTCACATATAAAAGTTTTGTGAACACTCACAACAAATTAATATACTTTGGAACAGATGGGGACCATTCTTCTGGAGCTCTTAGACTATAAAATATTGGCAACCAATTTTGAAAATAAACTATGATGTTAATATCTAGAGGTTATTAGGCTTTAAAGTGACAAAATATATAGACTAAATACTATTTAATACAATAGCAATTCACGTAAATAAAATATAGATTCTCAGTTTTCAAAATACAAGGAAGAAATCAGTGATGAATATGTCTTTATTATATAAATTATTTATTTTTTTAAAGGTTTTGTTTATTTATTAGAGAGAGAGAGAGAGAGAGAGTGAGCATGAGCAGGGAGGAGAAAGTGCAGAGGGATAAGACTGCCCCCAAGCAGGAAGCCTGACACAGGGCTCCATGCCAGGACCCTGAGATCATTATCTCAGCCCAAGTCAGATTCTTAACTGACTGAACCACCCAGGTGCCCCTAAATTATTTCTTTACATAAAGTTTGGATTGTGACTCATCAAACTACACATGAGTCCTATAGCAATGTCTTGCACCCAAGCAAAGGAAATTATTTGTAGTCACAGATGAAATATTTTTAATGACACTGAAGTCAAAGGGCTAAAAGCCTATCCCTTGATTTATCATATGGGATCACAAGTAAAGCATGTTGGAAATTAAATGTAAGGTATATGAGAGAGGCAAAAACTTCAGGATTAGGTGGGACCAGAGTGTGGGGAGCCATTTAGGATGAAAATAAAATCCTTAAAGGAGAGTTGCCAGCAGAGCAAGCTATAATGCCCAAGAGGGGAAATGTTAAATTTGAACTAATTCTTAGCAGCCAAAATTCCCAAACTGGTGGTGGAAGAGATTCTGTAGAAAATATATTTAAGTAGTGCTGATATTCATGGTCAGGCAGCCATATTATTGAGTTCTCTTTTTACTAAGATTCGAGTCAATAACTATCCCTATGTGAAGCTTGGAGCCAATGACACAATATTTTAAATGTTTTCCATATCTGTAACAGGGGAATATTTATATCATTCTCATACAGTTTTTATGAGGGTTGACACAATAATTCTAAAGCAAGAACAAAGTAAATTGTTCAGTAAGTGCATATCCAATTATTTTTCTCCCCTCCAATCCCATCTAAGAGTTAAAAGGTAAAACAAGAAAGAGGGAAAAATTCCAGGCAAATGAGCTGGTTAAGTGAAATTTGTATTAGGAAACATGGATATTCAGATGTCCATGACCCATCCTAGCTCATTAAGTTCTGCACTTAGTTAGATGTCTGGACATCTTAAAGTACAGTTATGGTACAGATCAGTTCAGGTGAGAAGTAAAGTTGGCTTTCACCTCCTGTAGTTCACTGGGCTAACAATCTTCTGAAATATCTATGAAGGAAAACTAGATAAATGCCACAGACATCATATGTTCTTACCTCTTGATTTTGATAGGAAATATCCCAAAGGAAAAAAAAATCTAGTTGATTCAAGTTTCTATGTCAGTCTCTCAGATCAACATGATGTTATATGCTAAAAATACTTCAACTACTCTAAAACTATTATAAGCAAATGAAAGTAAAGAAATTGGAGGAAATACTGCTGAGTTTGCTTACATCAATAGTAGAAAATAGTCCCTAGTTTCTTTGATATGCCTGCTGATGTAATCTAGAGGTAAATTTAAAACTAGTAGAAATAGGGGCACCTAGGTGGCTCAGTTGGTTAAGCATCTGCCTCCGGCTCAAGTCATGATTCCAGGATCCTGGGATCAAGTCCCACATTGGGCTCTCTGCTCAGTGGGGAGCCTGCTTCTCCCTCTCTCTCTGCCTGCTGCTCCCCCAGCTTGTGCTCTCTCTTGCTATTTCTCTCTCTTTGTGTCAAATAAATCAAATCTTCAAAAAATAGTAAAAATAAAAGTAAACCTTATTAAAATCTCATCTATAGGTCTATTCTATGACCAAATGATTAAACCAATTTTTGGTTTCTAGCATAATTACGGTGCAAACTGTAAAGATAGATAGATAGATAGATAGATAGATATAGATACATAGATATATATAGATATAGATTTATATATTTATACATTTTTATATATTTATATATAGATACATATTTATATATAGTTACTTGATTAATGCATACCTATGTTCTGATATATATAATCTATATATATAGATTATATATATAATATTGCATTATATATTCATATATTATATTCACATTATATATCTATCTGTTATAGATATTATATTAACATGTTTATATATGAATATTTATAAATATAATATATATTAAAGAATAATAGCAGGGAGCTCCTTAGTGTGATGTAAAAATACTTTACCTCAAGATTTTATAACTAACAATCTGAATAGTAAATCTCTCACTCCAGGATTTGTTTGTTCAGAACACATTTTATCTCACATGCAAGAATTTGCTTCATCTAATATTAGTGCCCAAATGTCAGAGAAGCAATAGTAGAACAACTTAGCAGGTTACATGCCTCTGAGACTTTGAAGATTTTCCTTTTTCATTTTGTTTTCTTTTCTGTTTTACTTGACTTGTAGTAGATAGTTCCTCTCCCCCACTGCTATTTCCTGCTGATAATTCCTATTAGCATAGTTTTAGAGTAAACTGATCCCTTTGCAGTCCATAGCCTTTCTCTATGATATGGAACTCTTTTTTGTTGTTGTTACCAAAAGTTATTTTTTTAAAAAACTACAGCAACAGAAGATTTTTTTTTTTAGTTCTCTTATTATAAACCTGATTTTATTTATTTTGTTATGTTATGTTAGTCACCATACAGTGTATCATTAGTTTTTGATGTAGTGTTTCATGATTCTTTGTGTATAATACCCAGTGCTCCATGTAATACATGCCTCCTTAATACCCATCACCGGGCTCCCCTATCCCTCCACCCCCTTCCCCTCTATGATCCTCAGTTTGTTTCCTGGAGTCCACAGTATTTCATGGTTTGTCTTCCACTCTGATCCCCCCCCTTCATTTTTCCCTTCCATCTCCTAATATCCTTTGTATTATACCTTATGTTCCACAAATAGGTAAAATTATATGATAATTGCCTTTCTCTGCTTGACTTATTTCACTCAGCATAATCTCCTCCAGTTTCATCCATGTTGATGCAAATGTTGGGTATTTATCCTTTCTGATGACACAGTAATATCCCATTATATATATGGACCACATCTTCATTATCCACCCATCTGTTGAAGGTCATCTTGGCTCCTTCCACAGTTTGGTTATCATGGACATTGCTGTTATGAACATCAGGGTGCATGTGGCCGTTCTTTTAGCTACATCTGTATCTTTGGAGTAAATACCCTGTAGTGCAACTGCTGAGTCATAAGGTAGCTCTAGTTTTAACTTTTTGAGGAACCTCTACACTGTTTTCCAAAGTGGCTGCACCAACTTGCATTCCCACCAACAATATAAGAAGTTTCCCCTTTATCAACAACCTCTGCATTTGCTGGTTTTGCCTTGTCGATGTTTGCCATTCTAGCTGATGCAAGGTGGTATCTCAATGTGGTTTTGATTTGAATTGCCCTGATGGCTAATGATGTTGAATATTTTTTCATGTGTCTGTTAGCCATTTGTATGTCTTTGTTAAAGAAGTATCTGTTCATGTCTTCTGCCCATTTTTTGACAGGATTATTTGTGAGTTTTTTTGGAGGAGTGGTGTTGAGTTTGAGAAGTTCTTTATAGATCTTGGATACCAGCACTTTATCTGTAGTGTCATTTGCAAATACATCCTCCCTGGTATTTCCCTGGGTTGCCCCTTAGTTATTGTTTGTTTTTTTTTGTTTGTTTGTTTTTGTTTGTTTGTTTTGACTGTTTCCTTTGCTGTGCAGAAGCTTTTTATCTTGATGAAATCCCAATAGTTCATTTTCACTTTTATTTCCCTTGCCTTTTGGAGACATGTCTTGAAATAAGTTGCTGTGGCTGATGTCAAAGAAATTACTGCCTATGTTCTCCTGTAGGATTTTGATGGATTCCTCTCTCACACTGAGGTCTTCCATCCATTTATTTATTTTTTAAAAGATTTTATTTATTTGTTTATTTGACAGAGAGAGAGAGAGAGAGACAGTGAGAGAGGGAACACAAGCAGGGAGAGTGGGAGAGGGGAAGCAGGCTTCCCGCTGAGCAGGGAGCCTGATGCAGGGCTCAATCCTAGGACCCAGGCTTATGACCTGAGGTGAAGGCAGACGCTTAATGACTGAGCCACTGAGGTGCGCTTCTTTCATCCATTTAGAGTTTATCTTTGTGTATGGTGTAAGAGAAAGGTTGAGCTTCATTCTGTATATAGTTTCCAATTTTCCCAGCACCATTTATTGAACAGAAGACTTTCTAAACATATTGATACTTTCACCAGTTTTCTGCAAATATTTTTGCTCAGGTTTGAATTATTCTAGAAAGAATTCACAAGACTGTTTTCCCAAATTTATTTCATCTACATATTCTTTATAATAAGGCTGCAAAAAACACATCACTTGGATTACTGCTGTAAAACTCTATCTCCTCTACCCTCTCCTAGATTTCTCTTTATCAGTCCATTCTCAAATAACTACTCTATTTTTCATACTAAATCCCAACACTGATTATGGATGGTTCTACCTTTACTGCTTTAAAAGATCTTCAGCTATTTCCCATTACATATTTTTAAGTTTAGTTACATTCACATCTCTTCATTTTGACCCACACTTTCTGATCTTTCTACACTTTTCTTTCTAGTTACTTGATTCATGCTTACCTATGTTCCAATCAAACTAGACTCTTTGCTCTTCCTGCAATTTCCTTATTCTTCCCTGACAGTTTATTTGTATATAATTCTCTATCTTGAACAATGCTCCACCTTTGTCACCATCCATGCTCAACCATTGGCATAATACTCACCTTTTACAGTACCATATGAAATACTTTTCAATCCACCCAACTGGCTATTAGCTCTCCATTCTTTGAGGTGCCAGCGCTCTGTAGCACTTCTTGAAACTAATATAACACAGAAAAACATGTCAAATATCTGTGTCCATGTGTTATTCTTCCACTATAATGTTAACTCTTTGAAATCAAGGATGGTTTTCAATTCAAGACTCCATACCTAGTACATTATCTTGCATTCACTAAATATTCTTCATTTCTTCAGTGCCAGGCACAATATTCTTCTCTTGCCTAAGCACTGTTATTTATCTACACTCTTCTTGAAGATGTAATATATCATGTTGGATAAGAGATTGCACTTTGGAGTTAGATAATTCTGAATTTAAATACCAGCATTGCCACTGACTACCTATGTAACCTGTTCCAAACTCCTTAATAGGTTTGTGTTTTATTTTTATCATTTGTCATGACAATAATAATATAAATCCATCGTTAGGAATTGATGTAGATTACATACATAACCTATACAAAGTCCTTAGTATGATGTCTGGTACATTGTAAATATTCAATAAATGTTAATTACTTTAAAAATAAATATATTCTTATTTAATATATATGCTGTTTCACCTATTGAGCTGCAAGTCACAAATCAGATTTTTTAAATAATTTAATGCAGTTTAATTTATTCCTTTACTCATTTTTTCTCAAAAAAAGTTCATACTACCCTGTTTAAAACAATATTAATTCACAAGAGGTGTCCATTTTTTTATTTTAAAGTCTCTGAAGAGCAAGATTACTTAGTCTCTAAAATAACCTAACTCATGAAACTCTGCCATTCTTTGGTAAAGGGTCAAATGGAAGGGCTTAATAGAACAAGAGATCCAAGAATCAAAGCTGACTTTTTTACTTTCCATCTGTCATCATTGCTGCTCATAAGAATTCTACAGTGTTCTTGGTACATGAGGCTAAATCTGAAACGTGATAAAAATAACTCTGCTGCTGGGATCCTCAATAATTGACATCCTAATTAAAGCTATTTTTTTTAAATTAACTATAACTACTTTGCTCAAAACTATCAAATGATCTCTTAAAATATTTGCAAGGAGGATTTTGGGAGTGAGTTATTTTAAAGTATCTGTTAATATGTGAGTTACCTTTATGTTATATGTATTTACAAAAAGATAGGAATCTGCTTGCTAGGCATAAAAAGTGAAGATACACAGAAAAGAGATATGATGATCTGCCTTAACTTTCTAATTTGCATGCTAAATGACCTCTTGAGAGATAACCCTGAAGGCCTCCAAAGGCTTTTTTTTTCAGCTTTATTGATATGTAATTGACATATAACATTGTGTAAGTTTAAGGTGTCCATTGTCTCTAGAAAAATTGGTTAATATAAGGAAGTGTACAAGTATGTTGATGCAAGGAATAAGAACTGCAACAAGTCTGCCTCCATGACTAAATTCCCTCCATCAATGACCCTAGGGCTTCCTGAAGAAGTATCTAATTAAGGAGTGTTATGAGCTAAGGGAAAATGAAAACTTAGTTACACAACTGTGTTGACTTTTTTTGAGGTAGTGATGCTTTTTTAGACTTACGCCACTCGAAGGCAACACTGAGGTCACTTAATCAGAATAACATGTCTTCTTTCTACTTTAGAGATAGTAGTAGAGAATGTTTATGGGAGAAGGATGATATAAAGATATTACAGACTTTTGATACTTGAAGATATCTAACACATGAACTTCTACAAGAAGATAGTTGAATAAACAGCAACTGCAGCAACCTTTTAAAAGTTGTACTTTACCATAGAACATACACTCTAGGCATGACTTACCTTTGTTCTGTCTAAAATAGTTATGTCTTACCAAATTGGGTGTGCTCTGAGAAGTCTGTGAGTGTCCTCCATCAGCACAATCACCATCCTTCCTTGTCTCTCTGACATCACTTTTAAGTGTTTGGCATTGTTGCAAATATGCAGCATAGGAACATATTGGAATTCTGTTGATTTTTTGCTATTACAAGAAATTTTAAAAGTTCAAATATTAGTTTGTGAAAAGCAAATTTCTCTTTTGATATTCTAATGAAAATTTGTTTGGTTATGCTTCTGAGGTAATATAATTTGCACCTGTACAAAATTAATTTTGCTCTAAATGAAGGTAAACAAATTACCTGTACCATGTGTCCCACCCCCTCTCCTTGCTCTAATATTTCCAGAGTTTTTATTACTTCTATCTTCATTTATTGTCACTGAGCAAAAGACTTAAAAAAATATTGAGTGCTTAGCTTGTGCTGTATTCTGAGGCAAATACTAGAATTATAAGCATAAAAAAAAAACTCAGGAAGATGGCAGAGAAATAAAGGACCCTAAGACTGTCTGGTCCCCAGAATTCAGCTAGAAAGTAATCAAATCATTCTGTACACCAGCAAAATCAATCAGAGTTCTGAAAAAAGAAATGTGACCATTTTTGGAAGCTAGGAGGTACAGAGACTTGAATACATGGTTATATATCAGAGGATGCCATGGAGAGGAAGAAACTGGCTAAATGAAGCTACCACAAACCATTATAAGCAGTGGAGCACAAAATTGGAACATTCAGAAGTCTGATACAGTGTGGATGTTCCTGGTTTAAAGGTGCTCAGGGGTGAAGTGGGATGGAATCCCAGGCAGGACCGCATTTTCTCAGGATCCCAGAGGTCAGAAGAAGAGTGGGTGTGCCTGAGTGCAGCAGAGTTCCCATAGGAGTAGGGAAGATGACTGAAAACATCAAGTCTAAGTATCAGTTTTCTGTTTTGTGTTGCCATAAACTGTGAACTGTTGCAAAGTCCTACCACTGCTCTCCTGGCATGAGTATCAGCAAAAGACAGATGTATGGTGAGACTCTGTCACTCCCCTGAGAGGAACAGTTCAGGTTTGCATGACAGGAGTATCTGAAAGTTGGAATATCAAAACTCATTCATGTGCCTGAGATAAAAATGTTCAGTCACAAGGTGGGTGAACATAGATTTCATATGGAAACCAGGGAGAAAAGAGTGATTGACTGGTTTTTGAAGAGTGGAGGATGTGAACTTACAGCTCCAGGGCTAGAAAGTGGGGCATCATCATTTTCATCCCACCCATCAGTGCTGAAAGAAAGAAAAGGAGATAATTCTCACTGCCAGCGATTTAATCAACATAGATATAAGTAAGATGACTGAACTAGAATTTAAAACAATTATATAAATACTAGCTGGGGCTGAAAAAAGCATAGAATATACTAGAGAATCCCTTACCCCAGAAATAAAATAACTAAAATCTGAAATTAAAAATACTATTACTGAGATGTAATCCGAAACAGAGGCTCTAAATGTGATGATAGCAAGGCAGAAGAGAAAGACAAGGATATAGATGATAAAATGATGGAAAATAAAGAATCTGAAAAGAAGGGAGAAACACAACAACTAGATCATAAACAGAGACCTAAAGAAATCAGCAATTCCATAAAGCAAAATAATATCCAGAAAATTGGGGTCTCAGAAGATGAAGAGTGGGAGAGAGGGGCAGAAGGTATATTTGAACAAATTGTAGCTTAGAACGTCCTTAATCTGAGGAAGAAAACAGGCATTCAAGTCTAGGAGACACAAAGAACCCCCTCAAAATCAATAAAAATAGATCAACAACTTGACATATAATAGTGAAGTTTGCAAATTTCAAAGATAAAGAGAAAATCCTGAAAGTAGCTTGGGACAAAAAGTCCTTCATCTACAAGAATAGAAACATAAGGCTATCATTAGGCCTGTCCACAGAGACCTGGCAGGCCAGAAACAACTGGTATGATATATTCAGTGTGTTATATGAGAAAAATATGAAGCCAAGAATACTATATCCAAGAAGGCTGTCATTCAGAATAGAAAGAGAAATAAATAGTTTCTAGGACAAAAACAAAACAAAAAACAAACAAACAAAAAAAAAAACAACTAAAGGAAATTGTGAACTCTAAAGCAGCCCTATAAGAAATATTAATGGGAATCCCTTGAATGGATACAGAGCCGAAAAGTAACAAACACCAGAAAGGAACAGAGACAATCTACAGAAACAGTGACTAAGCAGGTAATACAAAGGCATTGAATTAATATTGTTCTTTTTTTTTATTTTAAGTTTTTTTTTTATTTTTTTATTTCTTTTCAGCATAACAGTATTCATTGTTTTTGCACCACACCCAGTGCTCCATGCAATACGTGCCGTCCCTAATGCCCACCACCTGGTTCCCCCAACCTCCCATCCCCCGCCCCTTCAAAACCCTCAGGTTATTTTTCAGAGTCCATAGTCTCTCATGGTTCACCTCCCCTTCCAATTTCCCTCAACTCCCTTCTCCACTCCATCTCCCCTTGTCCTCCATGTTATTTGTTATGCTCCACAAATAAGTGAAACCATATGATACTTGACTCTCTCTGCTTGACTTATTTCACTCAGCATAATCTCTTCCAGTCCCATCCATGTTGCTACAAAAGTTGGGTATTCGTCCTTTCTGATGGAGGCATAATACTCTGTGGTGTATATGGACCACATCTTCCTTATCCATTCGTCTGTTGAAGGGCATCTTGGTTCTTTCCACAGTTTGGCGACTGTGGCCATTGCTGCTATAAACATTGGGGTACAGATGGCCCTTCATTTCACTACATCTGTATCTTGGGGGTAAATACCCAGTAGTGCGATTGCAGGGTCATAGGGAAGCTCTATTTTTCATTTCTTGAGGAATCTCCACACTGTTCTCCAAAGTGGCTGCACCAACTTGCATTCCCACAAACAGTGTAAGAGGGTTCCCCTTTCTCCACATCCTCTCCAACTCATGTTGTTTCCTGTCTTGATAATTTTGGCCATTCTAACTGGTGTAAGGTGGTATATCAATGTGGTTTTAATTTGAATCTCCCTGATGGCTAGTGATGATGAACATTTTTTCATGGTCTGATAGCCATTTGTATGTCTTCATTGGAGAAGTGTCTGTTCATACCTTTCAGTAATTACTCCATATGTAAATGAACTAAATCCTCCAATCAAAACACATAGGGTATCAGAAAGGATTAAAAAAAAGACCCATCTGTAATGCTGCCTACAAGACACTCATGTTAGACCCAAAAACAAATGCAGATTAAAGTGAGTGGGTATAGAACTATTTATCATGCTAATGGATGTCAAAAGAAAGCTGGCATAACCATCCCTATATCAAATTAGATTTTAAACCAAAGACTGTGAAAAGAGGTAGAGAAAGACACTGTATCATAATAAAGGGGTCTATCCAAAAAGAAGAACTAACAAGTGTAAATATCTATTCTCCTAATTTGGTAGTAACCAAATATATAAACCAATTAATAACAAAATCAAATAAACTCATTGATAATACAATAATGTAGGGAACTTTAACACCCCACTCACAGCAATGGATAAATCACCTAACCAGATTAACAAAGGCTCTGAATGATACACTGGACCACATTGACAATAGATATGTTCATATAATTTCATTGTAAAGTAGTAGTATACATGTTCTGTTCAGGTGCACTTGGAACATTCTCCAGAATAGATCACATACTGGGTCACAAATCATGTCTCCACTGGTAAGACTGAGATTATACCATGTATATTTTCGGACCACAATGCTTTAAAACTTGATGTCAACCACGTGGACGCACACACACACACACACACACATCTAAAGGAAAACAAATAAATGCAGGTTAAAGAGAATCCTACTAAAGAATGAGTGGGTCAACTGGGAAACAGAAGAATTTAGAAAATACACAGAAGAGGCACCAGGGTGGCTTAGTGGGTTAAGACTCTGCCTTTGGCTCAGGTCATGATCTCAGGGTCCTGGATCAAGCCCTGCATTGGGCTTTCTGCTCAGCAGGGAGCCTGCTGACCCCTCTTTCTGCCTGCCTCTCTGCCTACTTGTGATTTCTCTCTCTGCCAAGTAAATAAATAAAATCTTTAAAAAAAAATACATGGCAGGGAAAGAAAATAAACACACAATAGTCGAGAAGCTTTGGGATACAGCAAAGGTGTCCTAATAGGGAAGTATATAGCAATATAGGCCTTCCTCATCAAATAAGAAAAGTCTCAAATACACAACTCAACCCTATGCCTAAAGAAGCTAGAAAAAGAACAACAAATAGAGTACAAATGCAGCCAGAGAAGAGAAATAATAAAGATAAGAGCACAAAAACAATGATATAAAAATAAAAAAATTAAATTAAATTAAAATAAACCAGATCAACAAATCTAGGAGCTGGTTCCTTCAAAGAATTAATGAGATTGATAAACCCCTAGCCATATTTACTGAGAAGAAAATAGAAAAGAACAAAACAAATAAAATCATGAATGAAAGAGTAGAGATGATGAACAACACCAAAGAAATACAAACAAACGAGAATATTATGAGCAATTATATGGCAACAAATTAGGTAATCTGGAAGAAATTAATGCATTCCTTATAGATCTTAGATACTAGCCCTTTATCTGGTAAGACATTTGCCAATATCTTTTCCCATTCTTTACATTGTTTTTGGTTTTGTGAACTGTTTCATTTGGTGTACAAAAGCTTTTTATCTTGATGAGTCTCAATGGTTCATTTTTACTTTTGTTTCCCTGAACTTTGGAAATACGTTTAGCAAGAAGTTGATTTGACCAAGGTCAAAGAGCTTGCTGCCTGTGCTCTCCTCTAGGATTTTGATGGATTCCTGTCTCATATTTAGACCTTTAATCCATTTTGAGTTTTTTATTTGCTTGGTTTTCTATCTTTCTTTTCTTTTCTTTCTTTTTCTTTTTCTTTTTTTTTTTTAATATTGTAAGAAAGTGGTCAAAATGGAGGATCACAGAGGAAGGGAAGGAAAAGTAAAATAAGATAAAATCAGAGAGGGAGAAAAACCATAACAGACTCAAATAGAGGAAACAAACAGTGTTAGTGGAAGGCAGATGGGTGGGAGGGATAAGGTAACAGGGTGATGGGCATAAAGGAGGGTACTTAATGTCATGAGCACTGAGTGTTACATGCAACTGAAGAATCACTGAACTCTACCTCTGAAACCAATAATGTATTATATGCTAATTAAATAAATTTAAATAAAATAAATTAGAAAAAAAAAGAAATGGATGCATTCCTAGAAACATATAAACTACCAGAACTAAAATAAGAAGAAATGTAAAACCTGAACAAACCCATAACCAGCAAAGAAATTGAATCAGTAATCAAAAATCTCCCAACAAACCAGAGTCCAGGCCCAGATGGCTTCCCAGCAGAATTTTACTGTGCCACTAGTCTTTGGCTAATCCCCTGAAATGTGGCTGTGACAAGGGGCAGGTGGTATCTTTGTGCTTGGGAACTGAATGAAGCATGCCTGCTTGTGTAGGTGGTTGGGTATGGAGGGCAGTAGCTGGGCCACACAATGCCTGTGTGGGGCTCATGAAGCATTAGTAAAATTTGCTTTGAGCCACTAGTTCTAGGCAGGATCTGCATAAGCAATGTGGCTGTGGGGTCTGGGATCATGGCTTGAGGCCAAATCTGGACAGATCATGCACAGAGTTAACAAAATATGTGCTCAGCACAGGGCAGAGGGCAGCAGGTTGGGAGTGGGATAGCTTGTGGTTGGATCATACTGCTAGCAGGTCAGGTACCTGATGTCTGAGTAGTGCTGCCTCTGGAAGGTGGCTCTGTGTTTATGAGTGGGGGCAGGTAGAAAAATGGCTCTGCCAACCCCTTTGGTTCCAGAGATATTCTCTGACAAAATATGCAAACAGTATAAACAAATCTCACATTGAGCAAGCTGTGGCCTCTATGTTGTTTCTCCTAGGGCTGTTGTCTCAATATGGATGGGTACCCAGCTATCATTTTTGCTCTTTGGGCTCACTCGGCTAACATGTAATGCTCCACATTTACAGTCCTGCTGGTTGTACAAGCTCAGGGAGTTCAGTCCTTCTGGTTTTCAAAACCAGGCATTATGGAGAATCATTTTTCCTGTGTAAGCCCGGTGTTTCCGGTGTCTCCCCTCTCTATGACTGCAGCTTTCTCCCTCCTGTGTGAGGCTCCAGATCACTATTTCTGCCCTTCCTAATGTCTCAAATGCACCCTCTTTATATTATTTGTGGAGTTTGTTCTGCAAGCCTTTGGAGTTACTTTCAGATATATTGAATCAGATGTGAGTAATACCTAGCTGTAAAGGTGAGACAAAGTGAGCTTTGGGTCCTCCTATTCCCGCATCTTGTACCACCTCTCACATCCAGACAATCACTTTTTTGCATGTTATCCATTCAAACATTTAGAATCTATTTCTATCTGAGTTTATAATTGGAATTTGGCATTTTTTTTTACTAGATTGAGCTAATGGAAAGTAGGACCTGAATTTGTTTTATTAGTCTCAGAGATAGAATTTAGTGATTCATCCGTTGCATATAACACCCAGTGCTCATTACATAAAGTTACCTCCTTAATGCCCATTACCTAATTAACCCTTCCAACAACCCACCTCCCATTCAGCAATAGTTTCATTCCCATAGTTCAGAATATTTTATGGTTTGCCTCCAGGTCTGTTTTCATCTTGTTTTAAATTTCCTCCCCTTCCCTTATATTCATCTATTTTGTTTCTTAAATTCCAGACATGAGTAAAATCATAAGGTATTTGTCTTTCTTTGACTGACTTATTTTGCTGCATGTGGCTGTAGAATTTTCCCAAAACTGTTTGTTGAATACAATATCTTTTTTTTAAGATTTTTATTTATTTATTTGACAGATAGAGATCACAAGTGGGCAGAGAGGCAGGCAGAGAGAGAGAGAGAGAGAGAGAGAGAGAGAGAGAGGAGGAAGCAGGCTCCCTGCTGAGCAGATAGCCCGATGTGGGGCTGGATCCCAGGACCCTGGAACCACGACCAAGCCAAAGGCAGAGGCTTTAACCCACTGAGCCACCCAGGCACTCCAATACAATGTCTTTTTTTCCATTGAATATTCTTTCCTGATTTGTTGAAAATTGGTTGACCCTAGAGTTGAAGGTTAACTTCTGGATTCTCTATTATGTTCCACTGATCTATGTGTCTGTTTTTGTACCAGTACCATACTGTCTGGATGATTACAGTTTTGTAATACAACTTGAAGTCTGGCACTTTCATGTCATCAGCTTTGGTTTTCTTCTTCAACATTCTTTTGGTTACGTGGGGTCATTTCTGGTTACATACAAATTTCAGGATTGTTTGTTCCAGCTATGTGGATAATGATGGTGTTTTGATAGGAAATGTATTGAATGTGTAGATGGCTTTGTGTAACATAGACATCTTAACAGTATTTGCTCTTCCAACCCATGAGCATGGATTTTTTCCCCCCATTTCATTCTATCTTCCTCAATTTCTTTCTTAAGTGTTCTATCATTTTCAGAGTACAGATTTCTTACCTCTTTGGTTAGGTTTATTCCTAGGTATCTTATGGGTTTTGGTGCAGTTATAAATGGGATAGATTCCTTGATTTCTCTTCCGCCTCACTGTTAGTGTATAGAAATGCAACTGACTTCTGTGCATTGATTTTGTATCCTATGAATGCTGAGTTCCTGTATCAGAAATTTTTCTTGTGGAAGCTTTTGGGTTCTCTAAAACAATCATGTCTGTGAAGAGTGAAAGTTTGACTTCTTCTCTGTAAATTTGTATGCCTTTTATTTGTTGTTGTTGTTGTTGTCTGATTGTTGGGGCTAGGACTTCCAGTACTATATTGAACAATAATGTTGAATGTGGACATCCTTGTCCTGTGGCTAAACTTAGAGGAAATATTCTGTTTTCCCTACTAAGGATGATATTTTCTGTGGGTTTTTGTATATGGCTTTTATCATATTGAGGTATGTTCTTTCTATCCCTACAGTATAGAGTTTTTATCACAAAAAATGCTATATTTTGTTAAATATTTTTCTATATTTATTGAGAGGATCCTGTGGTTCCTGTTATTTCTTTTATTAATGTAGTGTATCACATTGATTGATTTGTGTATGTTGAACCATCCCTGTAGCCCAGAAATAAATCTCACTTGGTAGTGGTGAATAACCTTTTTATTTGGATCTTCTTTGCTAGTATCTTGGTGAGAATCTTGGCATTCCTGTTGGTCTGTAATTCTCTTTTTTGGTGGGGTCTTTGGTTTTAGGATCAAGGTAATGCTGGCCTCATATGGAAGTTTTCATTCCATTTCTATTTTTTGAAACAGTTTCAGGAGAATAGGTGTTTAATTTTGTGACAAAAGCTGTTGGTATGTTGATAGGAATAACATTACATATTTAGACTGCGTTATAAAATATAGATACTTTACAATACTTTTTCTTTCAATCTGTGAGCATGGCAAGTTTTTCTATTTCTTTCTGTCATCTTCAATTTCCATCATCAGTGACTTATACAGAGAATACAGGTCTTGCACCTGTTTGGTTAGGTTTACTCCTAGCTATCGTATTGTTTTGGTGCAATTTTAAATGGGATTGACTGCTTATTATATTTTTCTGCTGCTTCAATATTAGTATATAAAAATGCAACAGATTTCTGTACATTTATTTTGTTCCTGTAACTTTACTGAATTTGTATAATAGTTTTAGAAGTTTTTTGGGAGGAGTCTTTTGGGTCTTCTATATAGAGGATCATGTTGAATGCAAATAGTGAAAATTTGACTTCTTCCTTGTTGATTTTCATACCTTTTCTGTGTGTGTGTGTGTGTGTGTGTGTGTGTGTGTGTGTGTGTGTGTTGTCTGACTGCTGTGACTAACACTTCCAGTACTGTTAACTAGCAGTGATGAGAGAAACACCTGTATCTTTTACCTGACCACAGCAGAAAAGCTCCCAGTTTTTTCCCATTTAGATGATATTAGCTGTGGGTTTTTTATATATGGCCTTTATAATGTTGAGGTAAATCCCTCCATCCCTACTTTATTGATGATTTTTATCATGAATGGATGTTGTCTTTTGTCAAACTCCTTTTCTGCATCTATTGAAATGGTTATATGGTTCTTATCATTTCTTTTATTAATGGGGCTTTACACATTGATTGATTTATATTGAACAACTCTTGCAACCCAGGAATAAATCCCACTGATCATGGTGAGTTATTTTTTAAAGATTTTATTTATTCATTGAAGAAAGAGCAAGAGAAAGAGAGAACACACAAGTGGGGGGGGAGTCAGAGGACAAGAGAGAGAAAATATCAAGTAGACTCCCTTCTGAACATGGAACCTGATGTGGGGCTTGATCCCAGAACTCTGAGATCATGACCCAAGCCAAAATCAGACTGGTAACTAACTGAGACACCAAGACAAACCTGGTGAATGATTCTATTTAATATATTGTTGAATTTAATTTGCTAGAACTTTTTTAAAAAAGATTTTATTTATTTATTTAACAGAGAGAGAGAGAGATCACAAGTAGGCAGAAAGACAAGCAGAGAGAGAGAGATGGGAAAGCAGACTCCCTGCCTGGCAGAGAGAGAGAGATGGGAAAGCAGACTCCCTGCCTAGCAGAGAGTCCAATGTGGGGCTCAATCCCAGGATTCTGAGACCATGACCTGAGCTGAAGCCCAAGGCTTAACCCACTGAGCCACCCAGGTGCTCCTAATTTGCTAGAATTTTAATGAAAATTTTTGCATCTATGTTCATCAGGGATACTAGCAGATAGTTTTGGCTTTTAATGGAGTCTTTAGTGGGTTTTTGGTATCAGGCCTGGCATCAAAATGAATTTGGAAGTTTTCCTTCCAATTCAATTTTTTTTCTGGAATATTTTGATTAGAACACATATTATCTCTTTTTTAAATGTTTACTAAAATTCACCTGTGAAGCCATCTGGCCCTGGGATTTTGCTTATTGACAGGTTTTTTGTTTGTTTTTGATTACTGAAGCAATTCCTTTGTTGTTTATCAACCTAAGTTTTCTATTTCTTCCTGTTTCAGTTTTGGTAGTTTATATGTTTCTAGGAGTTTATCCATTTCTTCCTGGTTTTGCAGTCTGTTAGTGTATAGCTGCTCATAACAGTCTTTTATAATTGCTTATATTTCGGTGGTGTTGCTTGTTTCTTCTCCTCTCTCATCAGTGATTTTATTAATTAGGGTTTTCTCTTTTATTTTGATAAGTATAACTGGAAGTTTATCAATTTTATTGATCTTTTCTTCAAAGAACCAGCTCCTGATTTTATTGATCAGTTCTTTTAGGTTCAATATCTTTTATTTCTGCTCAAATATTGATTATTTCCTTCATTCTGTTGGTTTTAGGTTTCATTTGTTATTTTTTAATGTGTTATGTTAGTCACCACACAATACATCATTAGTTTTTCATGTAGTATTCCAAGACTCATTGTTTAAATATAACGCACAGTGCTCCATGCAATACATGCCCTCCTTAGTACCTACCACGAGGCTCACCAATCCTTCCACTCTCCTCCCCTCTAAAACCCTCAGCATGTTTCTCAGAGTCCATAGTTTCTCATGATTCATCTCCCGCTTTGATTTCCCCCAGTTCACTTTTCCCTTCCTTCTCCTAATGTCACCCATGTTATTCCTTATGTTCCACAAGTAAGTGAAAGCACATAATAATTGACTTTCTCTGCTTGACTTATTTCACTCAGCAACCCCTCCAGTCCTATCCATATTGATGCAAAAGTCAGGCATTCATCCTTTCTGGTGGCTAAGTAATATTCCATTGTATATATGGACCACATTTTCTGTATCTGTTTTTGTTCCATTGAACATCTCAGCTCATTCCACAGTTTGGCTACTATGAATATTGTTACTATGAACATTGGGGTGAATTTGGCCTTTCTTTTCACTACATCTGTATCTTTCAGGTAAATATCCAGTAGTGCAATTGCTGGGTCATAGGGTAGCTCTGTTTTTAATTTTTTGAGGAACCTGCACACTGTTTTCCAAATTGGCTTCACCAACTTGCATTCCCACCAACAGTGTAACAGGGTTCCCCTTTCTCTACATCCTCTTAACGTTTGTTGTTTCATGCTTTGTTAATTTTGGCCATTCTAACTGGTATAAGGTAATATTTCAATAACATTTTGATTTGAATTTCCCTGATGGCTAATGATGATGAATATTTTTTTCATGTGTCTGTTAGCCATTTGTATGTCTTCTTCGGAGAAGTGTCTGCTCATGTCTTCTGCCCATTGTTTGAATTGATTATGTGTTTTTTAGGTGTTGAGTTTGAGACCATATTTACAGATCTTGGATATCAACTGATAGTCTGTAGTGTCACTTGCAAATATAGTCTCCCATTCTGGGTTTGCCTCTTTGTTTTGTTGACTGTTTCGTTTGCTGTGGAGAAGCTTTTTATCTTGATGAAGTCCCAAAAGTTTGTCTTCTCTTTTGTTTCCCTTGCCTTTGAAGACACATCTTGAAAGAAGTTGCTGTGACTGATGTTGAAGAGGTTACTGCCTATGTTCTCTCCTCACACTGAGAACTTTAATCCATTTTGAGTTTATCTTTATGTAAGAGAATGGTCGAGTTTCATTCTTTTATACAAAGCTTTCCAATTTTTCCAGCACCACTCATTGAAGACACTGTCATTTTTCCACTGGATATTTTTTCCTGCTTTGTCAAAGATTATTTGACCATAGAGGTAAGGGTCCATATCTGGACTCTCTACTCTGTTCTCTTGGTCTATGTGTCTGTCTTTGTTCCAGTACCATGATGTCTTGTTGATAACAGCTTTGTAATAAAGCTTGAAATCAGGCAATGTGATGCCCCCAGCTTTGTTTTTCTTTTCCAACATTTCCTTGGCAATTCCATGTCTTTTCTGGTTCCATACAAATTTTAGGTTTGTTTGTTCCAGCCCTTCGAAAAATGCCATTGGTATTTTGATTGGGATGGTGTTGAAAATATAGATTGCTTTGGGCAGCATAGACATTTTAACAATGTTTATTCTTCAGATCCATGAGCATGGAATGTTTTCCATCTTTTTGTATCTTCTTCAATTTCTTTCATGAGTGTTCTGTAGTTCCCCAAGTATAGACACTTCATGTCTTTAGTTAGGTTTATTCCAAGCTATCTTATGGTTTTTGGTGCAACTGTAAATGGAATCTATTCTCTAATTTCCCTTTATACAATTTCATTGTCAATGTATAGAAAAGTAACTGATTCTTGTCACATTACTGAATTGCTGTATGAGTTCTAGTAATTTGGGGGTGGAGTTTTTTTGGATTTTCCACACAAAGTGTCATGTCATCTGTGAAGAGAGAGTGTTTGACTTCTTCTTTACCAATCTGAATACCTTTTATTTCTTTTTGTTGTCTGATTGCTGTTGTTAAGACTTCTAGCACTTTGTTGAATAACAGTGGTGAGAGTGGACATCCTTGTTGTGTTACTGATCTCAATGGGAAGGCTGTCAGCTTTTCCCCATTGAGAATGATATTCACTGTGGGTTTTTCATAGACAGATTTTATGAAGTTGAGGAATGTTCCTTCTATCCTTATACTCTGAAGAGTTTTATTCAAGAGAGGATGTTGCATTTTGTCAAATGCTTTTTCTGCATCGATTGAGAGGACCATGTGGTTCTTCTGTCCTCTCTTACTGATTTGTCCCAGAACATTGATTCATTCGTGTATGGCGAACAACTCCTGCATCCCAGGTATAAATTCCTCCTGGCCATGGTAGATAATCTTTTTAATGTATTATTGGATCCTATTAGCTCGGATCTTGTTGAGAATGTTGACATCTATATTCATCCGGGATATTTGTCTGAAATTCTCTTTTTTGATGGGGACTTTGCCTGGTTTGGGGATCAAGGTAATGCTGGCTTCATAGGAAGAGTCTGGAAGTTTTCCTTCTGTTTCTATTTTTTGAAAAGCTTCAGGAGAATAGGTATTATTTCTTCTTTGAATGTTTGGTAGAATTCCCCAGGGAATCCATCAAGTCCTGGACTTTTGTTTTTTGAGAGGTTTTTGATCACTGCTTTGATTTTGGTGCCCCGTGCCTCCAAAACCATGAGCAATACTGATCTCAGCAAGCCCCGGCCTGGTGGCTGCAGTTCCCAGAACAACTGACCTGAACCCACCCCAGGTGTGCTCAGCCCCAGCAATGGTGTAGACAACAGAGGTGGCTGTGGTGGTCACGGTAGCCACCAGCCCCAAGGACCAATGACTGTAGCCTGTGCTGAGTGTTCTCAGGTGTGTACAGGTGTTGTCTGTGGGTGGACACTGGCTGCAACCTTCCTGGGACCGTGGGCTTGGGTCTGTGCCTGCGACCTCCTGACCCCAGCAGTTGTCCCTTAAGTCTCTTTGTTCTGTTTGAGTGCTGTTATTTGTCTTTTCCTGACTCACAGCCAAGGGTCTCCAAATTATTATGGGTCCCCAAATGCAGACATTTTTGCATTGGGGTGTTATTTTCTAATGGCTCCCTTCTGGGGGCTGCCTTCCACTTCTGTTTATCCTCCGGCATCTGTCTGGGCACTACCACCTCCTCTGTACCTCTCCATTGATGATCCTCTGCCCCTGTAGAGATCCAGAAGTATGTAATCTTACATCTCAGGATTATTTCATGAGTGTTAAAGAGTGCTCTGATAGATATCTAGCACAATTCAGGGGACCGGTGGAAACAGGGTCTCCTACTCCTCTGCCACCTTGCCCCTCCCTCCCATTTGTTATTCTTTTACTAGTTCCTTTCAGTGTAAAGTTAAGTAGTTTGAGATTTTTCTTGCTTCATGAAGTAGGCCCGTATTGCTACATACTTCCCTCTTAGGACCTCTTTTGCTACATCTCAAAGGTTTTGAACAGTCATGTTTTCAGTTTCACTCGTTTCCATGGATTTTTTTTTAATTTCTTCTTTAATTTCCTGGTTGACTCATTCATTTGTTAGTAACATGTTGTTTAACATTCATGTGCCTGTGGTCGTTCCAAATTTTTTCTTGTGGTTGACTTCTAGTTCAAGAGCATTGTGTTCAGAAAAGATGCATAGTATGACTTCAATTTTTTTTTCTATTTGTTAGTACCTGATTCATGAGCTAATATATCTATTCTGAAGAATGTTGCAGGTGCACTTGAAAATTATGCATATTCTGCTGTTTTAAAATGAATGTTCTGAATATATTTGTTCAGTAGATCTGTTCCAGTGTATCATTCAAAGCCATTGTTTCCTTCTTGATTTTCTGGTTAGATGATTTGTCCATTGATGTAACTGTGGTATTAAAATTCCATACTATTACTGTACTATTATCTAACATTTCCTTTATGTTTGTTATTAATTTTTTTTATATTTGGTGTTCCCATATTGAATACATAAAGATTTCTCATTTTTATGGCTTTTTCATGGATTGTCCTTTTTATTTTTATATAATGTCCTTTGTTTCTTGTTACATATTTGCTTTACATATAGTTTCTCTGATGTAAGTACTGTTATTCCTGCATTCTTTTTTTTTAAAGATTTATTTACTTATTTATTTGACAGACCGAGATCACAAGTAGGCAGAGAGGGGGGCAAAGAGACAGGAGGAAGCAGGTTCCCTGCTGAGCAGAGAGCCCGATGAGGGGCTCGATCCCAGGGTCCTGGAATCATGACCTGGGCTGAAGGCAGAGGCTTTAACCCACTGAGCCACCCAGGCACCCCTATTTCTGCATTCTTTTGAGGTACAGATATAAGACAGATATTTCTCCATCCCCTTACTATCAATCTGCAGGTGTCTTTAGATCTCAAATTAGTTTCTTGTAGCCTGTAGATAGATGGGTCTTGTTTTCATATCCACTCTGATGCCTTATGTCTTTTGATTGGAGCATTTAGTCCATTTACATTCAAAGCACCAGGCCCTGGGCACTACATAACCATTTCTTCAAAAGCCATTTCTTTAAAGAGCAGGAAACATTATGGCTTTTTCTAACACAGAGAAGACAGAGACTTAGAAAAAAATGCCAAATCTGAGGAATTTATCTCAAATGAGAGAATATGGTGAGTCCATGGCCATAGATCTAAGACAAAGAAATACAAGTAATATGTGTAATGGAGAATATAAGGCAACTATCAGAAGTATACTCACTGTGCTTGAGAAAAAAAAATAGATGATATCAGTGAGACCCTTACCATAGAGATAAAAGAGTTAAACAAGTATCAGAGATGAAAGGTGACATAAATGAGATTAGAAACATGCCTCGTGTAATGAATGGCAGGCTAGAAGAAGCGGAAGAATTAATTAGTGACCTAAAAGACCAAGTAATAGTAAGTAATGAATCTGAACAAATGAGAGAAAGAATTATGCAACAAGAGAAGACATTGGGAATCAAGTGACTCCGTCATATATAATAGCATTTGAATTATAAGAAGAAGAAAGAGAAAATGGGGGAAATTGTTTAAAATAATACCTGAAAACTATGTTAATCTGGGAAGAATACTGACATCCAGCCAGATCTAGGAGGCAGTGAGAATTCCCATCAAAATCAACAAAACCAGGGACGCCTGGGTGGCTCAGTTGGTTAAGCAGCTGCCTTCGGCTCAGGTCATGATCCCAGCGTCCTGGGATCGAGTCCCGCATCGGGCTCCTTGCTCAGCAGGGAGCCTGCTTCTCCCTCTGCCTCTGCCTGCCACTCTGCCTGCCTGTGCTTGTTCGCTCTCTCTCCCTCTCTCTCTCTCTGACAAATAAATAAATAAAATCTTTAAAAAAAAAAAAAAAAAAAAAAAAATCAACAAAACCAGGCAAACAAAAACATATTTTTAATTTTTTTTAATTGAGAGAGTTTGAGTGAGTTGTGAGAAGGGCAGAGGGAGAGAATCATCAAGAAGCCTCTCTGCTGAGCACAGAGCCTGATGGAGGCTCAACCTCATGACCCATTAGGTAATGAACTGAGCTGAAAACAAGAGTTGGATGCTTAACCAATTGAGCCACCCAGGCACCCCAACAATAAGACATACTTAATTAAATTGCAAAATATAGCAATAAAGAAAAAAATCTTAAAAGCAATGAGACAAAAGAAGTCCTTAGCTTACAAGGGAGACCCATAAGGCAATGTGGAGTTTTTTCAACAGAAACTTGCCAAGTCAGAAAGGAGTAATATTATATATTTAATGTACTGAATGGGAAAAACATAAAAAAAACTCTATCTTATAAGACTATCATTCAAAATTGAAGGAGAGAGAAAAAGTTTTCTAGACAGGGATGCCTGGGTGGCTCAGTCAGTTAAGTGTCTGCCTTCAGCTCAAGTCATGATCCCAGAGTCCTGGGATTGAATCCCATATCAGGCTCCTCACTCAGCAGGGACTTTGCTTCTCTCTCTCCCTCTCCCACATTCTCTGCTCCACCCCCACTCATGTTCTCTCTCTCTCTCTCAAATAAATAAATAAAATCTTAAAAAAAATTTTTCGGGGCGCCTGGGTGGCTCAGTGGGTTGAGCCTCTGCCTTCAGCTCAGGTCATGATCCCAGGGTCCTGGGATCAAGCGCCACATCGGGCTCTCTGCTCAGCGGGGAGCCTGCTTCTCCCTCTCTCTCTGCCTGCCTCTCTGCCTACTTGTGATCTCTCTATCTGTCAAATGAATAAATAAAATCTTTAAAAAAATTTTTTTCCCAGACAAACAAAAACTAAAGGAATTCATGACCATGAAACTAGCCCTACAAGAAATATTAAGGTGTACTCTTGGATAGAAAGAAGAAACCAAAAGTGACAAAGAAAAAAAGGGAAGAGAGAAAATCTCCAGAAACATTGACACAACTAGTCAAATGGCAGTAAATACAAATCTATCAATAATTTATGTGAATGTAAATGAACTAAATGCTGCAATAAAAAGAAATGGTGTCAGGATGGATTAAAAAAAAGAGACGCATCTGTTTGTATCTATTTGGTGCCTGCCAGAGACTCATTTTAGACCCAGAGACACCTGCAGATTGAAAGTGAGGAGATAGAGAAAAATTTGTCATGCAAATGGACATCGAAAAAAAGTTGGAGTACTAATACTTATAGCAGAAAACTAGATTTTAAAACAATGACTGTAAATAAGAGATGAAGAAGGGCACTATATCATAATAAAGGGGACTACCAACAAGATCTAACAATTTTATATATTTATGCCCCAAACATGGGAACATCCAAATATATAAAACAATATATAAAACAATTAATAACAGGATCACCTGGGTGGCTCAATCAGTTAAGCATCTGCCTTCTGCTCAGGGCATGATCTCAGGGTCCTGGAATCGAGCTCTGCATTGGGCTCCTTGCTCAACAGGGAGCCCGTTTCTCCCTCTCCCTCTGCCACTCCCACTACTTGTGGTCTCTTGCTCTCTCTTTTTCAAGTAAATAAACAAATCTTAAAAAAATAACAAACATAAAGGAATGATTGATAATAACGCAAAAATAGTAAGGGACTTTAACTCCTCACTTACATCAATGGACAGATCATCTAAGCAGAAATCAACAAGGAAATAATGGCTTTGAATGACATGCTGGAGCAGTCTGGCTTAACAGATTGCATCCTAAAGCAACAGAATACACGTTCTTTTCAAGAGCACATGGGGCATTCTCCAGAATACAATCACATACTTGGTCACAAATCAGGCACCAATAAGTACACAAAGATTAAAATCATACCATGCATCTTTTCTGACCACATCATTCTGAAACTAGAAGTCAACCAAAAGAAAAAGTTTGGAAAGACCATAAATAAATGCAGGTTAAACAACTTGCTACTAAAGCATGAATGAGTCAACAAGGAAGTCAAGGAAATTAAAACAAACAAACAAACACACATACATACATGGAAACAAATGAAAATGAAAACACAATGGTCCAAAACTTTTGGGATATAGCAGAAGCTGTCTTAAGAGGGAAGTAATTATCAATACAAGCCTACCTTAAGAAGCAAGAAAAATAAACAACTTAACCTTGCACCTAAAGTAGGTAGGAAAAAAACAATAAATGAAGCCTAACTCTAACAGAAGAGAAATAATAAATATTAGGGCAGAAATAAATTATATAGAAAATAAAACAAACTGACAAACAAACAAAAAAAAACACGTTAGAACAGATCACAGAGACCAGGAGCTAGGTCTTCGACAAAATTTATAAAATTGATAAACCCTTAGCCAGACTAATGAAAAGAAAAATAAAAAAACTCCAATAAATTTAATCACAAATGAAAGCAGAGAAATAAAAACTAATACCGCAGAAATACAAGCAATTATTAAAAATGTTATGAACAACTATATGCCAACAAGTTGGCATAATGCAAAACTGGGAACAAATGGATAAATTACTATAAACATATAAACTACCAAAACTGAAATATAAAGAAAAAGAAAACTTGAACAGACTGATAACCAGCAATTGAATCAGTAATCAAAAATCTTAACAGCAAACAAAAGTCCAGGATCAGATGGCTTCACATGTGAGTTCTACCAAATATTTAAAGAAGAGATAATACCTATTCTTCTCAAAATATTCCAAAAAATAAAAAAGAAGGGGAAACTCCCTAATTCATTCTGAGGCCAGCAATACCCTGATACCAAAACCAGGCAAAGACTCCATTAAAAAAGAGAACTACAGGTCAATATTCCTGATGCACATGGATGCAAAAATTCTCAATAAAATATGAACACATCAAATCCAACAGTACATTAAAAAATATCATTCACTATGATTAAGTGGGATTTATTTCTGTGCTGAAAGCTTGGTTCAATAGTCTCAAATCAATCAGTGTGATAAAAGAAAGGATAAGAACCATATGGTCATTCAAACATTGCAGAAAAAGCATTGGACAAAATACCACATCCATTCATGATAAAGACCCTCAACAAAGTAGGGTTAGAGGGAACACACTTCAAAATAGTAAAGGCCAAAATTCACAGCTCTTATTACCCTTCATTGGGAAAAAACTGACAGCTTTTCCTCCAAGTTCATGAGCAAGACAGGGATGTCCATTCTCACCACTATGTTACTTAATACAGTTTGGAAGGTCTTGCCACAGCAACCAAACAACACAAAGAAATAAAAGACATCCAAATCAGCAAGCAATAAGTCAAACTTTTGCTATTTGCATAAGTCTTTGAGGTGACATGATACTCTATACAGAAAACCTGAAAGACACCATCAAAAAATTGATAGAACTGATAAGCAAATTCAGTAAAGTTGCAGTATACAAAATCAAAATACAGAAATCTTTTGCATTTCTACACACCAATAATGGAGCAGAAAGATAAATCATGAAGTCAATTCTATATATAATTGCATCAAAGCCAATAAGACACGTAGGAATTAACTTCACCAAAGAGTTAAAAGGTCTGTATTCTGAAAACTATAAAACATTGGACAAAGAAATTGAAGATGGCACAAACAAATACAAAACTATTCTATGCTCTTGTAGTGGAAGAAAAAAATATTAAAATGTCTATACTATCCAAAGCACTCTATACATTTAATGCAAGCCCTATTGAAATACCACCAGCACTTTCCTACAGCTAGAACAAACAATCCTAAAATTTGCATGAATAAATGAAAACGCCAAATAACCAAAACAATCTTGAAAAAGAAAAGCAAAGGTGGAGGCATCAAAATTCCAGATTTCAAGTTACATTACAAAGCTATAATGATCCAGACAGTATGGTACTGGCACAAAAACAGACATAGATCAATGGAACCTAATAGAAAACCCAGAAATGGTCCCACAACTATATGGCCAATTAATCTTTGACAAAGCAGAAAAGAATATCCAATGGGAAAAATACAGTCTATTCAACAAATAGTGTTAGGAAAACTGGACAACAACAAGTACAGGAGTTAAACTGGACCAGCGTTTTACACCACACAGAAAAATAAATTCAAAATGAATGAAAGAACTAACTGTGAGACAGGAAACCACCAAAATCCTAGAGGAGAACACAAACAGTAACATCTTTGACAGCAGTTGAACAACTTATTACTATGTCTTCTGAGGCAAGGGAAATGAAAGTACGAACAACCCATTGAGATTACCTAAAAATAAAAAGCTTCATCACAGCAAAGAAAATAGTCAGCAAAACTAAAGGCAAATTTTGGGATGGGAGAAGATATTTGCAAGGGATATATCTGATAAAGGATTAGTATCTAAAACCTGTAAAAACTTATAACACAACACCCCCAAAAAACAAATAATCCAATTAAAAAATGGACAGAAGACATTTATTCCAAGGAAGAAATACAGATGGGCCAAAAGACACAGGAGAAGATGCTCAATATCACTTATCATCAGAGAAATGCAAATCAAATGTGCAATGAGATATCACCCCACGCATGTCATAATGGCTAAAATAAATAAGAAACAACAGGTGTTCACAAGGGTGTGGAGAAAGTGGAACCCTCTTGACCTGCTTGTGGAAATGTAAAACTGGTATAACCATTCTGGAAAACAGTGGGAGGTTGTTCACAATGTCAAAAATAGAATTACCCTACAATCCAGCTATTGTTCTACTAGGTGTCTATTCAAGGAATACAAAAATATTAGTTCAATGTGGTTTATGTACCCTGTGGTTTATAACATCATTATTTACAAGGGGAAAATTATGGAAATAGCCCAAGTGTCCATTGACTGATGAATAGATATAAAGGGGTGGTATAAATACATATATAGTGGTATATAAGGATTAATAACCATATAAATGTATATTCAATATTTGCTTATTTATTTATTTACTGGAATATTACTCAGCCATTAAAAAAGAATGAAATCTTGCTATTTGCAATGATGTGGATGGAGCTAGAGAGAACAAACTGATGGTTACCAGAAGACAGGTGGGTGTTAAAGAGGTAATGGAGATTAAGAAGGGCACTTGTGATGAGTACTAGGTGTTGTATGGAAGTGTTGAATCACTCTGTTGTACACCTTAAATGAACATTATTCTATATTTTAACTATCTGGAATTTAAATTAAAAACATAAAAGAAAGCAATGAAAATCCCAAGAGAAGAAATAAAGTTATTCTCTTAAATTCTTAAAAAAAGAGAAAAAAGTCAGAGCCATGCACTTGTTTCAAATGGGAATCATTTATGTTTGCTATATCCATGGTAAATCCTCCTTTCAATTTTAATACCTAAGCATGAAAATTAACTTAGGAGTACTGATACAGAGGAACTGCAATTGAAATGATACTTTTGGGGACGACTTGGTGGCTCAATTGGTTAAGCCTTCAGCTCAGGTCATGATCCCCGAGTCCTGGAATCAAGTCTTACATCAGGCTCCTTGCTCATTGGGGAGACTGCTTCTCCTTCTGCCTACTTCTCCCCCCTGCTTGTGTGCGCGTGCTCTCTCTCTCTCTCTCTCTGACAAAAAAAAAAAGAAATGATACTTTTTTGAAAAAGATTTTATTTATTTACATGACAGACAGAGATAATAAGCAGGCAGAGAGAGTGAGGGGGCAGCAGGCTCCCTGCTGAGCAGAGAGCCTGATTCGGGGCTCGATCCCAGGACCTGGGATCATGACCTGAGCAGAAGGCAGAGGCTTAACCCACTGAGCCACCCAGGTGCCCCAAAGTGATACATTTTTGTCTGTGAGACTTTAAAATATCTTCACTGAATCATGCAGTTCTGTATTACTGAGAGTATACATTACTCTCTTTCCAGGAAACTAGGGAGATTGAGGAATCCAGCTTTAGCTGATACATTCACTGACCTAAATTTCTGATTGAACATTGTAATGTAACTCAGAGAACTTCTTTCTACTTTCCACTCTTTTTTTTTTACTAATGTCAGCAAAAATCTTGAAATTATGAATAAAATGTTAGTTTGTATGTAAATTTTTAATTGAAATTGTCATTTTTAAGATTTTTTTTCAGAGATGGAGAGAGAAAAAGAAGACAGAGAGAGACTCTTAAGCAGGCTCCATACCCAGCACAGAGCTGGCATGGGGCTCAGTCTCACCACCCTGAGATCATTACATGAGCTGAAGTCAATAGTTGAGCACTCAGCACTCAACTGAGCCAAGGTGCCCCTGTGTGTAAATTTTTAATGTAAGTTTCTCTACCTAGGAAGACTGCACCTTAGTACCTACTCATGTGTTGATACACAGAAGCTGATATTGAAATATTAATGATAAAGTTGCACTGACTTTAATGCTAGAAATTCAAATATAAATGAAAATAGTGGTTCAAATAAATTCCATCATATTTTGATCAGAGTTATTATAAGTTAAGGTCACCTTGCAAAAACTAATAAAGAAGACTTGTTGGCTCCAATGTTTATTGAGATAGAACATAAATGAGTACAGCTCTAAAAAACAGAGAGATATACCATTATTTTTTTAAAAGCTACTAAATAAAACTAGAATAGAATGAATTCATCATTAGAGAAATGATAGGCAGTGACTTATGAAAGACAATATATTCTCCCATCTTCCCATGATGAGACATTTCGAGTTTCTTGGTGAGGTCTTATTTCATTTTCCAGTTTTTATTTTCTTTCATCACTTCTCTAAAAAACTGAGCATTTAAAAAAATCCAGCTACTAAGAACTGATAATTTGTTAAAATTATAAAAAGTGGACATATCTGTTGGTGAAAATCTATTACACCAGAGACAGTGTTTACAGCCAATATATTTTGTCCAAGACATGGCAACTTACTGGATCCTAAAAATTTTGCTTCTCCTTTGTTTCTCTCTTTTAAACTCAAGAAGGCTTTGATTTTTATTTTTTTTTATTTTTTTTAAATTTTTTAAAGGTTTTATTTATTTATTTGACAGACAGAGATCACAAGTAGGCCGAGAGGCAGACAGAGTGAGAGAGGAGGAAGCAGGCTCCCTGCTGAGCAGAGAGCCCGATGTGGGGCTCAATCCCAAGACCCTGGGATCATGACCTGAGCCAAAGGCAGAGGCTTTAACCCACTGAGCCACCCAGGCGCCCCAAGAAGGCTTTGATTTTTAAATTGTAACTTTTATTGAGATAATTCTAGACTTACATGAAGTTGTAAGGAATAATAGAGAGAGTCCCTGTATCCTTTACGTATGTTCTCCTAATCTTGCAACATTATAATATTATATTAAAACCAGGATATCAACATTGATACAATCCACCAATTTCATTTGATTTTACTAGATTTAAATACACTCATTTGGGTGTGTGTATTTACTTCTGTACAACCTTATCATGTGCGTATATTTATGTATCCACCAACACAGTCAAGATACCAAACAGTTCTATCACCAAACCTTCCCTCCTGTTGCCTTTTCATAAGCATACTCATCTCCATCACACAACTTCTCTCCATGCCTAATGTCTGGCAACCACTAATCTGTCCCAACTTCTATAATTTTGTGACTTTAAGAATATATATAAATCAAGTCTTAGTTTATAACCTTTTGGAATTGGCTTTATCACTCAGCATAATTCACTGCAATTGCACCCAAGTTGTCACATGTATCAACTGATTGTTCCCTATTATTGCTGAATAGTATCCCATGGTATGGATACACCACTTATTTTTTTAAAACCATTCACTTGTTGGAAGTGTGCATGAGCTATTTCCAATTTGGGGCTATTATAAATAAAGCTGCTCTGAACTTTAGTGTTCAAGTTCTGGCATGGAAGAGTTTCAATTTCTCTGAGATAAATGTACAAAAGTGTAATTACTAGGTCACATGTTTAGTTTTATAAGAAACTGCCAAACTGTTTTCCGTGGTGTCTATATTATTTTTATTCTTATCAGCAATAAATTAGTGATTTCATTTCCCTGAAATTTCTCCTATATTTGGTGTCATGCCTATTTTTTTAATTGTAGCCATTCTGACAGATCCATAATGATATCTCATTGTAATTTAAATTTATATTTCCCTGATGGTTAATTGCTTTGGTCTGAATATTTGTGTCTCCCCAATAACCATATATTGAAATCTTATCCCCCAAGGTAATGGTATTAGGAGGCAAGAACTTTGGGAGGTGAAAAATCCCAAGGGTAGAGCTCTCATAAATGGAATTAGTATCTTTATAAAATAATCCCAAGAAAACTCACTTTCCCTTTTCAACATGTGAAGACACAGCAAGAGGGTACCTTCTGTGGACCAGGGAATAGTCCCTCACCACCTACTGAATAAGCCAGGGTCTTGATTTTGGACTCCCAAGCCTCCAGAACTGTGAAAAATAAATGTTTGTTGTTTATAAGCCACTTAGTTAGTGTTATTTGTTTAATTACAGCCCAGATGGACTGAGACATAATGCTGAAATATCTTTTCATTTGCCATATGTGTATCTTCTTCAGTGAAATGGCTCTTCATATCTTTTGTTCATGTTCTAAATGGAATGTTTATGCTATTTTTACTGTTGTGTTTTGAGAGTTCTATAGATGTTGTAGATAGATTATTTTTTCAGATGCATGAATTCCAAATATATTTTCCCAAACTGTATTTGCATTTTTATTCCCTTCACATGGTCATTTAAAGCAAACATTGTTAATTTGATGAAATGTAATTACTCAAGATTGCCTTTAAGGATTGTGCTTTTGTGTGAAGTCTAAGAGCACTTTGCCTTGACTTAAATATGGAATTTTTTCTTTTTTATTTTTTCTATAATTTTTTAAATTTTATATCTGGTATTTAAATTCATGATCTATTTTGAATTAGTTTTCCAATAGAATGTGAGGTTTAGGTCAATTTTTTTTTCATTTTTTAAAGATTTTATTTATTTATTTGAGAGAGAGCAAGAGGAATGGGAAGTACAAAGGGAGAGGGGAAAGTAGACCACCCATTGAGGAGGGCTTGATTCCAGAATGCTCGGATCACGAACTGAGCTGAAGTCGAGATGTTAACCAACTGAGCCACCCAAGTGCCTCAATATAGCAAAATAATAATTTTACAAAACATAATAACAAATAACAAAATAATAATTTTAACAACAGATGTCCAGTTGCTCCAGGAACATTTATCAAAAAGGATAATTTGCCCTCATTGAGTTACCTTTGTACCTTATTTAGGTACAAAGGTAATTTTCTAGGCTATCTACTCTGTTCCAGTGATCTCTGTTTCTAATCCTTTGTCAATGCATCACTGTCTTGATTACCACAGCTATATGGCAGGACTTAATATCAGATAGACTGATTCTTCCCATTTTATTCCATTATATCTATGTCTCCAAAACCCTTTCTGGAAGATTCATTAAACTTTTAGTTTAGGGGAGAGTTCACAGGTTTACTATATCTAAGTCTGCTAAGATGCTTCTCCAGTATGCTTCTCCACTTAGGTCTTTTTTTTTTTTATTTATTTCATCAGCCATTTGTATTTTTAGAGATTTTTAATTTATTTATTTGACAGAGAGAGAGGGAGATCACAAGTAGGCAGAGAGGCAGGCAGAGAGAGAGAGAGGGAAGCAGGCTCCCTGCTGAGCAGAGAGCCCTATGTGGGGTTTGATCCCAGGACCCTAAGGTCATGACCCAAGCCAAAGACAGAGGCTTAAGCCACTGAGCCACCCAGATGCCCCAGCCATTTGTATTTTTAAGCATAGAGATGTTGTGTTTTGGCTAGTGTGTGTGTGTGTGTGTGTGTGTGTGTGTGTATATATATATGTAATTATTTCATTATCTTTAAAGAAACTATGACATTTTATTTTTAATATTGGTTTACACTTGCTTATTTAAGTTTAAAGAAATGTAATTGATTTGATTTTGTGGGTACATCTTATGACTGGTGATATTGTTAAACTCACTTATTTGTTCTGGGAGTTTGCTTTTTTTGTTTGTTTGTTTTTTGTCCAATCCTTGGGAATTTCTAGGTAGATAATCATGTGATCCACAAATAAAGATAGTTTTACTGTTTTTTGTTGTTTCCCCTCCCCCGACCCAGGGTTAGGGCTTCCAGTACTATTGAGTGAGAATGCTGAGAGTGGTTATCTTTATCTTATAACCTATTATTGGAGAATAGCATTCAGTCTTTCCTAATTAAATAAGATATTGATTTTTTTTTTGGTAGATGGTTTTTAAATTGTAGAGATAGTACTCTCCCATTCTTAACCTACTGTGAGTTTTTATCGTGAGTGGATATTGATTTTCTTTCAAATGCATTTTCTGCATCAATTGACAAGACCATTTATTTTTTCTCTTTAGCCTGTTTATATGGCAGATTACATTGTTTCTCCAATGTTGAACAAGGCCTGCATACCTGGAATGCTTTGGACCATAGTTTAAAATTATTTCTATATATTGTTGAATTTGATTTGCTAATATTTTGTTTACAATTTTTGCTTCTACATTCATGGGAGATACTGGTCACCAGTTTTCTTTTTTATACTGTCTTTGCCTAGTGTTAATATCTGGGTAATAATAAATTTATAAATACATTGGAAAGCATGCCACTTCTTTTTCTTGGCATATAATTGGAATCAACTCTTATTTAACTGTTTGGCAGAATTCTCTAGAATTCTAATCATGCTAGTATAATTTCCCTCCTTTTCTTGATTCTTGTTTTGATATATTCATCCATTCCAAGGAAATGTACTTACATTAGATTCTGCTTATTTTAGCCATGACCTTATTTAGAGAAACAGTGGGACAGCTCTAATCTTTCAAAGTTGATATGTTACCCCTTGGAAACCTCTTTGTGGTGAACAAAAAATTCAGAATGATAACTCACCTAGGAACAGAATGCCATTATGATAAAACTTTTGGAGATTACCAAAGAGGACTGACTGAAGTTCATTTTTTGCTCTTTCTTGAAACAAAAGGAAATAACTAAAGTTATTATAGCAGTGAAAAAAATAGTCTTGCTTCCCCCAAGGGTAAATTTGACTTCATCTGAATTTAAACCAGATTTTGTTTGACAATTTCTAATGATTTATTTTTGTTCCAGTTTATTGTATCAAGCTTTGATCCTGTAGTCTATTTCTAAGTTTTTTTTTTTATCTGTACAGTACCAGCTACAAAATGTTTTGATTTCTGTTCTTTGCTTTCAATTATTAATTCCTAACTAGGTGATGAATGTGAATAAAAGGTGGCTATTTTAGTTCTTAACCACTTACTAATATGGGCCCATGGCTCATTGAGACTTCAGACATAGAGCTAAAGGAATTAATACCAAATTTTCTACTGCATCCTTATTTCTGATAAGTTCCCTTTCTAACAATACATCTGATCATTTTAAGATGAGCCACAATTTGATTAATATGATTAAGAGCTCACCATTTAGGCCAATATTCTGATCCCATGAGCCCAAAATAGAAACCTATTTCACTACTGATTTTACATTCAGGGCCATGCATTAAGTCATGTGGCTCTGGAGATTTATAAATGTGTAAAGCCCTTAATAAAATTAGCTTTTTACTTTTGGACCACATACATTAGCTGATTAAGTTATTGGACTTTTTTTTTTAAACCTAGAACTTTATATAACTCAGGCAAACTAGATCAGAATTACACAGTTTCTTATAATTCATTTTCATGAGTTAACGATTCACATGGGACCCCAAAGCAAAAGTTTTTCCTCTCACATCTTTTATTGCCACTCAAGGCACTCTTGTTACATAGCAGCAATTAATTCATCCTCTCTAAATAGTTTTTAAGATTTTATTTATTTATTTGACAGAGAAAGAGATCACAAGTAGGCAGAGAGGCAGGCAGAGGGAGAGGGGGAAGCAGGCTCCCTGCTGAGCAGAGAGCCCGGTGCGGGGCTCAATGCCAGGACCCAGAGACCATGATCTGAGCCGAAGGCAGAGGCTTAACCCACTGAGCCAACCAGGTGCCCCCAATATTTTTTAGTAGCTGATTTTGTCCGTAGAAAGTAAGATTCTTCCTTAGCTATCACAGTGTTCTGAAGGTTTTACACAGTGTGTGGTTAAAATAATGATCGCAATAATGACAGTAATAGTATATGTTGACAGCTGTAAGGGCCTATTTAGCAGGAGTGATTTCACCTCGGTTAAACAGCCATTTTGTTGTTTATGCAGTAAAACTTAAACTGACCCTGCCCCCCCCTCCGAAGAACTTACTTAGAAACAAGTCTAGGCTAGTTCAAATAGCTACTATGGGGTGAATTGTAATTCAATTGGCCACCTGTGTGTGACCTAGCATGACTGTGCAACTTTCTCTGTATGTTGCCATCTCATTGGCCACCTGTGTGTGGCCAGGCTCAACCAATGGCCCTTGCTCTATAAAAATTAGTCTGTGAGGCTGGGAGGGGTCCCCCTCTCTGTAAGAGGCGGCCCCGGCCAGTCAGTTTGGTTCTCGATGCTTGGTGCGAAATAAAGCTTTGCTTTACCTTCGCTTTGTATCAGTCTCATCCTTTTGTCCACAGACCCTTCATAGCTTACTATATAATACTGTATTAAGTGCTTTACTGATGGGCTCAATTAACTCTCACAGACACTCTATCATATAGCTGCTCTTTTTACAATCAATACTTTACAAATAGACTGAATTTTTAGAATAGTTAAGCAACTTGCCCAAGGTCAAATAATAAGTGGTGGAGCTGAGTTTTGAGTCAGGCAGTCTACTTTCAGAGCCCATAATTTTAGGTACTATGCCTGTCACATAGTAGATATTCAGTGAGTATTTATTAAATGATAAAATTCTATAGTTAAAGTTCCCAAAGAATTACAACTCTCTTATTTTCCTAAAAATTCTAAAAATAAATAACCAATAATAAAAAATAAAAATGTTCTGAATACAGACCTCTGCTGAGAATAAACTCAGCTAGAGATAAATGGAACCATCTGCCATTTTATGTTAAATTGGAATCTGAAAATAATGTCAATGTGGTATATTAAAAAAAAAGAAAATCTACATGATAGTAGTAATGAAAAATGTACGTGCTGAAAATATTTTAGATACTTTAAGAGCTAAATACTGGGAAGACTCCTGAGGTGGTGAATGAGCCTCTGGGGAATGAAAAACATTTTAAAATAAAGCTTAGGCCCCATCCTATGCAGTTTTATAGTAAGTCTTTAATAATTCAAGACTTCATGGATCACTCAGGAGTGCTTTTATTTCTGTGTTATAGATACTTAGCAGCATCGCAGATATTGGAATTGAACTGTGGTGAATATTAAATATTAAATTGTGCCTTTAATTAATGTTCACTATATATCTGCCACACCTATAACTAAATGATTAGAAATTATTCTCTGGGAGATAGAATTATACAAGGACACTTCTGTTTTAAAGATTTTATTTATTTGAAAGAGAGAGAGAAAGAGAGAGACAGAAGGAAAAATAGAAATAGAGTAGGACCAGGGAGGACAGGCAGGGAGAGACTGAGAAGCAGGCTCCAGCTGAGCAGGGAGCCTGATGCAGCACTCCATCCCAGGACTCTGGGATCAAGATCTGAGCTAAAGGCAGAGGGCTAATCAACTGAGCCACCCAAATGCTGCTAAGGATTCTTCTGATGTAGTTTTGAAGCAGCATTGTTATTGTTGGGGTCCAGAGCTGATGGCTAAGAGAAATTCTTGAGATGTCTTTGATGCAAAAAGGTGGTTTTATTAAAGCATGGGTACAGGACCTGTGGGGAGAGAGCTGCTGTGCTGGGATTGTGAGGAATGACTGCTGAGAGAGGTGTCCAAAAGGACTTTTTTTATGTTAAAGACTCATGGGATACTGGAGGCCTTGCTATTGTCAAGCTAAGGTTGTTTTCCCTCTAGCAAAGCATTAATGATAAGACAGTTGAGAGTTTCCTAGAGGAAACTTTATATTCTACCTATCTCAAGTATTTGTCAATGAGCGGCAGGTTATAAGGACATTTAATTTTATTTACATTCCATTCTGCCTTTGTTTCCCACATCAATTCTATTAATGAAGAAAAAGCCACCAAATATTTTTTATATCAAAAGTATCGTAATTATTTATATTTGTTGTATCCGAGTTTTTGCATCTGAGAGACCACCAAGGAGGAACACCGATGCAATCACACAAGGGTTTATTTAACAAGCTTAAGCTTGGGCCCAAGTATACCTGACACAGCGGAGTAGAGACTTGGACCCCGAGCTTAGTTAAGGCAGGGATATTTATGGGTTCCTCTTACTAAAGCAGGGTGGGGGTTTCTGGAACCAAAGCAGGGTGGGGGTCTCCAGAACCGAAGCAGGGTGGGGGTTCTTGTTACTAAAGCAGGGTGGGTGTCCTTAGAACTAAAGTAAAGTAGGGGAAAGTTCAGACCTTGGGCACAGGGGTCTGAGATGGCTGCTGGAGCTAAGATGGCCGTACTTATGCTAAGGCTAAACCTGAGGTGGGATGGCCTTAATTTTTCTCGGCCTCCACATATTCTTGTCCTTTATGAAGACCATAGAATCTAAGGTAAAACATAACTATTTCTTTTTTTTTAAGATTTTATTTATTTATTTGACAGAGAAAGAGAGAGCACAAGCAGGGGGAGCAGCAGGCAGAAGGAGAAGGAGGCTCCCTGCTGGGCAAAGAGCTCTATCCAAGGACACTGGTGATGAAGTTTTAGAATATAAGTGAGGTTCGGTGGGGTGAGGCCCAGAGCCTATAACCAATAAAGAATTCTTGAGATATCTTTGGTGCAAAATGGTGGTTTATTAAAGCACAGGGACAGGATCCATGGGCAGAAAGGGCTGCTGCCCTGGGGCTGTGAAGAGTGGTCCATTATATACTTGCAAGTTGGGAGGGGGTCAGGGATGATGTAAGTCTCTAAGGAATTTTGAAAGCAAAGTTTCCAGGACCTTGAAGGGGCTAGCTATTGTTGGGAAAAAGGTTATCCATTACCAATAATAAAAACCTTTGTTATGAGACCCTTCAGATATATATCAGTGGGCCATATGCTTGGGAATGATTATCAACACATACCCTTGGAGGGTTTAGAGATAAAGGAAGTTTTCAAAGGAATTTTTAAAGTAGACTTACAGGATACTGATTGGGGGTAGGGGTCAACAGGCTAGGATTGCCCTTTGCCCTTTGCAAAGCCTTAAGGTGGAGGTAGTTGAGTCCCCAGAGGAAAATCACTCTGTCTGTTTCAAGGGCTTGTCAGTGAGTAAATAAATTTAATAACTTTTCTTCTGCCTCTGTTTCCCACACCACTGGAATCATGACCTGAGCTAAAGGCATACTCCATGGAAACCAATGAGAATGAAAACACTTCACTCCAAAACCTATGGGATACAGCAAAGGCGGTCCTAAGGGGGAAATACACAGCCATCCAAGCCTCCCTCAAAAAAATTGAAAAATCCAGAATACACCAGCTGTCTCTACACCTTAAAGAACTGGAGAATCAACAACAAATCAAACCAACTCCACACGTAAGAAGGGAAATAATCAAGATTAGAGCAGAGATCAATGAGGTAGAAACCAGAGATACAGTAGAACTTATCAATGAAACTAGAAGCTGGTTTTTTGAAAGAATCAATAAGATCAGTAAACCATTGGCCACACGAATCCAAAAGAAAAGCGAGAAAGCCCAAATTAATAAAACTATGAATGAAAAGGGAGAGATCATAACTAACACCAAGGAAGTAGAAACAATCATCGGAAGTTATTATCAACAATTATATGCCAATAAGCTAAGCAACCTGGATGAAATGGATGCATTCCTGGAAAACTATAAACTCCCAAAATTGAACCAGGAAGAAATTGACAACCTGAATAGACCGATATCTAGTAACAAGATTGAAGCAGCGATCAAAAGCTTCCCAAAAAACAAAAGCCCAGGACCTGACGGATTCCCTGGGGAATTCTACCAAACTTTCAAAGAAGAAATAACACCTTTTCTCCTGAAGCTGTTTCAAAAAATTGAAGGAGAAGGAAAACTTCCAGAATCTTTTTATGAAGCCAGGATTACCCTGATCCCCAAACCAGGAAAAGACCCCACCAAAAAGAATTTCAGACCAATATCACTGATGAATATGGATGCTAAGATTCTCAACAAGATCCTAGCAAACAGGATCCAACAGCACATTAAAAAGATTATCCACCATGACTAGGTAGGATTCATCCCTGGGTTACAAGGACAGTTCAACATTCACAAATCAATTAATCTGATAGAACAAATCAATAAGAGAAGAGAGAAGAACCACACGGTCCTCTCAATTAATGCAGAAAAAGCATTTGACAAAATCCAGCATCCGTTCCTGATTAAAATGTTTCAAATATAGGGATAGAGGGAACATTCCTGACCTTCATCAAATCTATCTATGAAAGACCCACAGCAAATATCATCCTCAATGGGAAAAAGCGTGCAGCCTTCCTGTTGAGATCAGGAACATGACAAGGATGCCCACTCTCACCACTCTTGTTCAACATAGTATTAGAAGTCCTAGCAACAGCAATCAAACAACAAAGAGAAATAAAAGGTATCCAAATTGTCAAGGAAGAAGTCAAACTCTCTCTCTTCGCAGATGACATGTTTCTTTATATGGAAAACCCGCAAGACTCCACCCCCAAACTTCTTGAACTCATACAGCAATTCAGTAACATGGCAGGATACAAAGTCAATGTACAGAAATCAGTGGCTTTCTTGGGGCGCCTGGGTGGCTCAGTGGGTTAAAGCCACTGTCTTCAGCTCAGGTCATGATCCTAGAGTCCTGATGATTGAGCCCCACATGGGGCTCTTTGCTCTGCAGGGAGCCTGCTTCCCTTCCTCTCTCTCTGCCTGCCTCTCTGCCTACTTGTGATCTCTCTGTGTCAAACAAATAAATTAAAAAATCTTAAAAAAAAAAAAAAAGAAATCAGTGGCTTTCTTATAAACTAACAATGAAAATACAGAAAGGCAAATTAGAAAATTGATTCCATTTACTATAGCACCAAGAACCATAAGATACTTCGAAATAAACCTAACCAAAGAGGTTAAGGATCTGTACTCGAGGAACTACAGAACACTCATGAAAGAAATTGAAGAAGACACAAAAAGATTGAAGACCATTCCATGCTCTTGGATCGGAAGAATAAACATTGTTAAAATGTCTATACTGCCTAGAGCAATCTATACTTTCAATGCCATTCCGATCAAAATTCCACCGGTATTTTTCAAAGAGCTGGAGCAAATAATCCTAAAATTTGTATGGAATCAGAAGAGACCCCGAATTGCTAAGGAAATGTTGAAAAACAAAAATAAACCTGGCGGCATCACGTTACCTGATTTCAAGCTTTACTACAAAGCTGTGATCACCAAGACAGCATGGTACTGGCATAAAAACAGACACATGGACCAGTGGAACAGAGGAGAGAGCCCAGATATGGACCCTCTATTCTATGGTCAAATAATCTTCGACAAAACAGGAAAAAATATCCAGTGGAAAAAAGACAGTCTCTTCAATATATGGTGCTGGGAAAACTGGACAGCTATATGTAGAAAAATGAAACTCGACCATTCTCTTACACCATACACAAAGATAAACTCGAAATGGATAAAAGACCTCAACGTGAGACAGAAATCCATCAGAATCCTCGAGGAGAACATAGGCAGTAACCTCTTTGATATCAACCACAGCAACTTCTTTCAAGATATGTCTCCAAAGGCGATAGAAACAAAAGCGAAAATGAACTTTTGGGATTTCATCAAGATCAAAAGCTTCTGCACAGCAAAGGAAACAGTCAATAAAACAAAGAGGCAACCCACGGGATGGGAGAAGATATTTGGAAATGACAGTACAGACAAAAGGTTGATATCCAGGATCTATAAAGAACTCCTCAAACTCAACACACACAACACAGACAATCATATTAAAAAATGGGCAGGAGATATGAACAGACACTTCTCCAATGAAGACATACAAAGGGCTATCAGACACATGAAAAAATGTTCATCATCACTAGCCATCAGGGAGATTCAAATTAAAACCACATTGAGATACCAGCTTACACCAGTTAGAATGGCCAAAATTAGCAAGACAGGAAACAACATGTGCTGGAGAGGATGTGGAGAAAGGGGAACCCTCTTACACTGTTGGTGGGAATGCAAGTTGGTGCAGCCACTTTGGAGAACAGTGTGGAGATTCCTCAAGAAATGAAAAATAGAGCTTCCCTATGACCCTGCAATTGCACTACTGGGTATTTACCCCAAAGATACACATGGAGTGAAAAGAAGGGCCATCTGTACCCCAATGTTTATAGCAGCAATGGCCTTGGTCGCCAAACTGTGGAAAGAACCAAGATGCCCTTCAACGGATGAATGGATAAGGAAGATGTGGTCCATATACACTATGGAGTATTATGCCTCCATCAGAAAGGACGAATACCCAACTTTTGTAGCAACATGGACGGGACTGGAAGAGATGATGCTGAGTGAAATAAGTCAAGCAGAGAGAGTCAAGTATCATATGGTTTCACTTATTTGTGGAGCATAACAAATAACATGGAGGACATGGGGAGATGGAGAGGAGAATGGAGTTGAGGGAAATTGGAAGGGGAGGTGAACCATGAGAGACTATGGACTCTGAAAAATAACCTGAGGGTTTCAAAGAGGCGGGAGTGGGAGGTTGGGGGAACCAGGTGTTGGATACTAGGGAGGGCACGGATTGCATGGAGCACTGGGTGTGGTGAAAAAAACAATGAATACTGTTAAGCTGAAAATAAATAAAACATTAAAAAAAATGTGCCACCCAGTTGTAAAGATTACTATTTCTATCTTGGCAATCAGTTTATCCTTAGGAACTAGCCTGGTGAATGAATGAATGAATGTATAAGTTAGAAATGGTGTAGGAAACAAGGATTTATTCCAGGCTGTATTTTCCCAGTATTGTCATACTGCATACTCTATCTTACCCCATAGTGGAGCTAGATTATATATCCTTGGTCTTTTCTCCACACATAATATGTTTTCTTTACCTACAGTGCTTCTGAATTAACCAGATGGAAACTGGACAGAGAACTAAAGTGTTTTAATTTGAAAATTGTTCAATACTTAAATTTAGTAGTTTGCCTACATTATGAAAAATAAACTAATACTAAAGGCTCCAGATTCTGGAGTTGACCATGCTCCTTGCATATGTAAATATAATTAATATTCTAATAGCTAATATATATGTAACTGGAATTTTTTGAGAGAAAATTAGTTTAGAGAGATCTAGTTGGTAAATATAAATGTAATTGCCTAATAGTAAAATTATTGCAAATGGATCCTTTGTAGAAATATATCTGGATGCTTTTTTTTCTACAAATGATAATCTACAAATGAAATAAGTACTATAGGAGATATATAATATTTATCTATTCGATGTGGGAGAGCTAGGTTCTTGTTTCATTGAGTCAGACAATTTATCTCCCAGACAAAGGAGAGTGAGTAAAGTGTTAGAAGTTTATTAAGCAAGGATACAGAAAAAGCTCTCAAGAGTGATAGAGGTACTGACAGGGTTGCCACTGAGGGCCTTTATGGTAGTAGGTCTTTTATAGAAAGCTAACCAGGGAACTTAAATCATTTTAACATCTCTATTGATATCACCATTGAGCAAGGACTAGTGATAACACCTTCAATGTCTTACCTCCTTTTTAGGGTCCTGTTATTCTTTGTTGGTCACAGATGATTATCACAAAAAAGACACCCACCCACATGCCTAGGGCAGAGTGGTCCAGTTTGTTCCCTTATCTCCAGTTTCCCCATACCTCCACATTTTTGGAATATCTGTGACACTGATTACATAGCACCCTATCTATCTCTCCCTACCTAGCCCTGTCTGTCCCTTACTCATACTCAGAATTATTCATGCATATTTGAAACATTATTCATTACCTAATTTATTTGTTGCTAGATATCAGGACACATACTCATAGACTCATAATAGTGTATTTATTTTTGTGCATATTTAAGAAATACAACAATCCCTGGTGAAAATAGTATTTACTTCCTGATTTACAGTTTATGCAATTTTGGCACATGGTATAAATCTTTATAACTCAATTTCCATACATGTAAAATAAGAATAAATGCATTTAGAATGATGAACTATATCAAGGATTAATTCAGAAAAAAATGTATACCAGATACTTAAGAGAGTGTCTGATTTATAGGACTTTTACAAATAGCAAATGTCAAAAATATTTGGAAGATCAGAAGAAACAACAAAAGGAGAATCAGGGCAAAGGATTTTATTTGACTTTCAAAATGATATCTAAAGGTAGAAGGGATATGAATTGTTATTATTATCTCCATTTTACAGAACAATAAACTGAGATTTAAAGAGGTCAAAGTGATGTGGGAAGCAAAGGGAGAAGAAAAATTATTAAATTTCCTTAATACATACAACCCATTGACAAGCTCTTGAAACAGGTAGAGTGACATTCCTCTAGAAACTCAACTGCCTAGATGTTAATACTTTGCTAAGTGCAAAAGACAATCCTAGCCTGAACCTGCCTCCCCGCCCCCCTGCAACAGGATCCCATACTTCTACTTTAACATAAAGATTCCTTTGGAAGTTTCCTTTATCTGTATCCCCCAGGATACATGTTGGAAATCTTTGTATATTGACTGTTGGCTCCAGACCTCACCCCACCAAACTTCACCTACAGTCAAATCTACAATAGTCTCACTCTTGAGAGCTTTTTCTGTATCCTTGCTTAATAAAACTCTATGGCTTTACTTGCTCTCCTTTGTCTAGGAGATTCATTCTTTGACCCCATGAGACAAGAATCTCACTCTCCAACTTCAATTCTGGAAAAAAGTGCACTGGAATATAAAATATGTTGTTTTATTTTATAATTTATCAAACCGAAATACATTGAAAGATTACTGACCACAAATCAATGCACTTTGTATAATATGTAAGTTTCTGGAGGGCTGGGGAGATTATAAGTAAATGTGGTACAATGGAAAGACTATCTGATTTTGAATAGGTTCCAGATTTAGGTTTTAGTCCCAGATTACTAATTCAATTTTGAAACATTTAAAAAAGCTTATTTGGTACTATGTGATGTAGGAAAGACATTAGGGTTCTAAGGTGATGGCCAAGAAAGAATTCTTGAGACATCTTTGGTGCACAAAGGTGATTTTGTTAAAGCATGGAGACAGGACCTATGGGAAGAAAGAGCTGCACCAGGGTAATGAGGAATGTCCCATTATATACTTTCAAGTTGGGAGGGGGTTAAGGATAGTGTAAGTCTCTAAAGAATTTTGGAAGAAAGGTTTCCAGGACCTTGAAGGGGTTAGCTATTACTGGGAAAAGGCCATTTACAAAACATCAGTCATGAGAGCTTTCAGATGTATATTGGTGGGCCATATGTTTGGGGGATGATTACTAACCCATATCTTGGGTTGTTTAGAGATAAAAGTTTCCAAAGGAGTTTTTTTATGCTAAAGTAGACTTACAGAATCCTGGGGGTGTGAGTGGGGGGAAGGGGTTCAGACTAGGATTTCCTTTTGACATTAACAAAGTATCAAAATCTAGGCAGTTGAGTCCCTAGAGGAATGTCACTCTGCTTGTTTCAAGGACTTGTCAGTAAGTTCTAGGTAGTAAGGAAATTTAATAATGTTTCTTCTGCCTTTGTTTCACACATCATTGTGGATTAATGTAAGACTATCCTTTTTAATATTCCCCAGCTGATCTATTTTAAGTTTTTCTCAATAGAAATCCCCAAATAAAGGCAAAAATAGACAATGCTTTTTTCTTTTTTTTTAATTTTTTTAAGGTTTTATTTATTTCTTTGACAGACAGAGATCACAAGTAGGCAGAGAGGCAGGCAGAGAGAGAGGAGAAAGCAGGCTCTCCACGGAGCAGAGAGCCTGATGCGGGGCTCGATCCCAGGACCCTGGGATCATGACCTGAGCCGAAGGCAGAGGCTTTAACGCACTGAGCCACCCAGGCGCCCCGACAATGCTTTTTTTCTAAAGATTTTATGTATTTATTTGACAAAGAGGGGGATCACAAGTAGGCAGAGAGGCAGGCAAAGAGAGAGGGGGAAGCAGGCTCCCCGCTGAGCAGAGAGCCCGATGTGGGACTCCATCCCGGGACCCTGAGGTCATGACCTGAGCCGTAGGTAGAGGCTTAACCCACTGAGCCACCCAGGTGCCCCGACAATGCTTTTAATTAAAATATAAAATTTAGGAAAATGAACACATTCTGAAGTTTTGTTTTTTTTTTTTCCCATTGCAGTGGTGAGGAGGAGCTCATCTCAAAATGACTAGTCTTAAATATTGATTAAGTCATTAATCAATCAACTTTTCAATAATTCATTAATTTACAAAGTTAGATGTAATTAACATTTATATCTTCACTTGGCTCCCTAAGGATTTTAATGCTTTTGGGTTGCTCAGTGATTTATGAATGATAAACATCTAACTAAAATCTGTTGTGTTATTGCAAGTAAATTTTAATGGAGCAAGTATAAAAAGACCTATTGTGATGTTGAAAATAAATAATATTTTAATGTTATATTCTTAGATATGAATAAGGTTTTTTATTATATTTTTATTTATTTTGGTTTGGTTTGGTTTTGTCCATGTGATTTTTTCTGTTAGAAAGTTGAATTATCATTCATAATGAATATCATTAAGAATTAACATTCGGGGAACCTGGGTGGCTCAGTGGGTTAAAGCCTCTGCTTTCGGCTCAGGTCATGATCCCAGGGTCCTGGGATCGAGTCCCACATCGGGCTCTCTGCTCAGCAGGGAGCCTGCTTCCTCCTCTCTCTCTCTCTCTCTGCCTGCCTCTCTGCCTACTTGTGATCTCTGTCTGTCCAATAAATAAAATCTTTGGAAAAAAAAAAAAAAGAATTAACATTCGTAATGAAGAGAGATGTAAATTCCAATTATTTAAGGCATTAAATCCAAGGACACTTTCTTGAAAGATTACTGAAGCCATCATTCTAAGTCAATCCCTTTACAAATAGAATTTTTATACTGAGCTATCAAAGGCTGAATTTGATGAATTTGATCAACACAAGAACAGTATGAATATCTTAGGGCAAACATAAATACCCAAAATTGAAGGAAAAAAAGGGTGCACTTTGATTTTCTTGGATAATAAAATTGTGCTTATGTGTGGATACTTGCCTCAATGTCCATTTTGGAAACTCAAGTTGTATTAAAATGGCAGGAAAAATGTATTTTCTTAGTTTGAGCATAAGTTATTGGATTAAAAATGTGGAGCATGTTCTATGTTAATTGTATCTGTCTTTGAATTTACCCCAAAATCAACTCTGCCTCTACTCTAATTTTTTATGAGTCTTTGTATTCAACAAGCTTCTCAAAGAAACTTTTGCATATCTATTAATATGACAGGAAACTGAGATAAAATTTAATGAGAAAGGATGTTTAGGAGCAAAATTAGCTAGAAATATAGACATTTGATCCATTTATGATATAGTATATTCACCTTCTACAAAGAAGAATGAATCTAAATGACTAATGACCTAAATGTTTTTAGAGTCTTAAAACTAATTTAACTTGTCTCCTGAGTTTGAATGGGGAAAAAAGCTTTAAATGAGAGTGAACAAAATAACAAAACATCTTAGGTATAATGACAAAGAAAAGAACATGATTCAGTTGAATAGAATTGAATTAAGGTGCTCCTAAGAACCACCAAAATTAATATCTAAGGATAGTTAGTACACAAAGCCATTTAGATATTTCTTATGTTTATTCCTAATTTATGAATTCCAACCAACCTAGTTCTAGTTTATTTAAGAATTATTATATTCATGCTTGAGATAAAGGCATTTACATTAAAAATGTATGAAAAATAAGTACAATAAATAAGAGAATATCTGATTAGAAGGATGCCTTTTCATTTGCCAAAGCCTACGTGAGCTAAGTATATAACTGAAATTTTTATACTGATTCAAGAATTTTATATGGCTCTTCATATTGGAACATGAGATTTACAATATTGCTATATCCCTTTACAAAGCCACTGAAGAGTACAGCGGTTGAAAATAGTTTCAGTAGAACAAAATTGTTTACTATTGGACTCAGAATATGACATTAAAAAATGCATTTCCAATAACAAATTAGAGCTGATTTTTGTATTTGTTTTTGTTTTGTTTTGTTTTCCTTTGCTTCCTTTGCCTTCATTTTATCCTAAATCAGTGGAAATCTGGGAAAAAAGAAGGAAAGGTAAGATTGTAAATTTCAAAGAAAATTGATTTCAAAATATATTGTACTATTTTTTTCTTAACTGTCTGAAGTCTCAGTATTTACTCCACGGCCTTAAAACTGTAAGTATTTAAGATGACATATATTCTGATTCTGCCTTAAAAGAGTTCCAAGCTGAGCTGTTTCCAGATTTTGTATCACTTACACAGTTCTGGATGCAATTTTCAAGTCATTTTATTTTATTTTACTTTTCACCAAAACTTTTCTTTTCCCACTGTGCCAAAACAACATACTACTGAAAGAATAATTTTGTGAATGTTCTGTTAATATAGTTATGTTATGATTAATTTTATCAATAAAAGGGACTACTTTGGTGTCACTTCACAATTTGGCTTTCACAGCAAAAGTTAGTGAATATGAAGCATGATGATGTCTGATAGGATCACAAGGAAAGTACCATAACTAAACTAAACATTGTTAATCAGCAAATTGATGTTCAGGGTTTTAGGATGTCATATTTCAAGGTTAAAATGTTAAGTTCTACTCATATATATATGAGTAGAACTTAAAATTAAATATTAAATATTAAATATTAAATTAATTAAATATTGAATATTAAATTAAATATTAAATATTAAAATTTAAAATATTTAATTTAAAATATTAAATATTAATTAGATTTTAATTAATTAAATTTTAATTAATTAAATTAAATTAAATTAATTAAATTTTAATTAATTTAATTAATTAAATTTAATTAAATTAAAACATTTAATTTAAAATTTTAAAAGTTTAAGTTTAAGTTAAAAGAACATTTTAAGTTCTACTCATATATGTATATATGTATACATATATATATGTATATATGTATATATGAGTAGAACTTAAAATGTTCTTTTAACTTAAACTTAAACTTTTAAAATTTTAAATTAAATGTTTAAAATTTAAATATTTAAATTAAATATTTAAATTTAAAATATTTAATTTAAAATTAAAAAATATATATATACACATATATATACACACATATATATGATAGACTATTCATATGTAAATAGTCTGTCATTCTAGAAAAAAATATTTTCCGTTATTAAGAAAAGAACTCATTCACATTGTTAAATTTTAATTACCTCATTAGTTAAGCTACACCACCACTAAAATGAAATGTTCACTGATATTTCTTTTCTAGAATTTATGCAGTGGTTTCCTCACCATGTTTTGGGATTGAAAGAGATGGGTTTCCCTTGGGGTTTTTTTTTTGCTTGTTTGTTTGTTTTTAAGATTTTAGTTATTTATTTGAGAGAGGAAAAGAAATAGCAAGAAAGAGAACACAAGCAGGGAGGAGAAGGTGAAGGAGGTTCCCTGCTGAGCGGGAAAACCAATTTAGGGTTTGAATCCAGGACCCCAGAAATATGACCTGAACTGAAGGTAGATGCTTAATCAACTGAGCCACCCAGGCATCCCTCCCTGGAGCTTCTGATGGAAGATGTTTTGGAAATTAAATTCAGCAAGTCTTAAAAGCTATCCATATTAGAACCAAAATGTTACCATAATTGTATGCTAGGTTAAATGGGAGTATAATTTTTAAGATGAATTTATCCTATTCTAGTGTAAGGGACCAAATTTTATGTTTGAAAAGGAACTTGACAAAGGATGGTCTAGGCTATGTCAAAAGTGATGTTAGCCCTGGATGTCTTTATCAAGTGTGAGAATTACCTAAAAATAAATCCTGTCTAGAATGTCAAAATAATTTTTATTAATGTTTGAGAGATAAACTAAAATAATAGCACTAGAGAATTTTCAATGAACATACATATCTGACAGTTCTCAAATGCCTGTCTAAACTAATTATCACTGTGGATTTTGAGTGATTTCTTTTTGAGTCAGCTCTTCCTAGAGGCAAAAGATCATAGAATAGTTCTCAAATTAAAAGGAAGGAAACAAGAGTAGTAAAATGTTACTAACTATATAAAAGGAATAAGAGAGAGGGAGAGAGACAGAGAAGCTCTACAGATATTAAGTATTCTAACATTCTCGACCATTCTGTAGCTTTAATAATAGACCTGTCCTATTATTTAAAGTTGAAATTTTGAATAACAGAAATACTGGTGAGTTTTTTTTTTCTAGTGTAGCTATCTTACAAATAGGAAAATGTCTTGATTTAAAAAAAAATTAGAACTCTGCATACAGAACTCTGGAGTGAATTCATTTCCTGTTTAGAAGACAACTGGGTGATTAAATTTTAACATAAAACACTTCAATTAGATATTAAAACATAATATAATCATAATATAAAGATCAATGGAAAGTGTGATTTTCATTGAAAGATACTTCTTTTCATCAAGTGAAAGCAAATCTGGACTTAGGGAGACAATTTATTCAGAATAGGGACAAGACTCTGATCTCCGAAATCTACAAGGTTCATAAAATCCAACAGGAAAATGAATGTTTTTGTTGTTGTTGTTGTTGTTAAGGGCAAGCAGAATAAAGCAGAATACTTTAAGAAGAAACTGGCCAAGCAAGATAAATGAACAGTTGGGTCTACACACACACACACACACACACACACACACACAGAAAAGAAAAGAAAAGAAAAAGAAAAAAAAGTCTCACTGTAGTCAGATGATTCCCAGGGGACCCTGAAAAGGAGACATGTATCACTTTATTAGTGCTTACTTATTGCTTAGGGGCAAGCAGGCATCAGGGGCTTGTAGTAAAGGAGAGATAACCTGACTGAAGTTTGGTCAAGGCAAAGCAGAGAATAAGGAAGGGACAAGTATGAACACTTGGTTATTTTTCCCTTACCTTTCTATTTACCAAAGTAAATACCAAACAAACAAACAAACAAAAACAAAAACAAACAAACAAAACCAAAAACAACTTACTAATAATGTGCTCTGTTTCTTACTTCTAACAATGACCCTATGTTCTTTCACAGTTAAAAAAAAAATAGTACAGAGCTTAAGTGACTTGTCTATGTTTACAGAACTCAAAAGTAGAAGATCCATGGTTTGAGCCCAGACAATCATGTTCAGAATAACTCTTTTAAAAAAGAAAAAAGATAAACTTCAAATCATAAAACAAATACTTATTTTATCTCAAAATACTTGTCTTATTCTATTTTAGTAGTTATATTGAATATATTTAATGTCATAAGATGTTTTTGGAAGAATAAAAAAATTACTTCTGTCAAATATGATGATGCTGCAAACCTGTCATTGAGCAGTTTTCACTAGCCTTTACACATTGTATATGTAGTCTTATGTTATATAGTTAACATATGGAGATTAATATAATACAATATAACATAATTAACCATGGAGATTAGGTCTGTCCTCTGATGCCCTTTATTTTTGGTTCATTGCTTTTATGTATATGTTTGAAGGTTATTTTGGATGCTAAATTAAAGAAGCTTTAAACCTTAAATATATTAAGTGTCAGAATATTCATCAGCTTTGGATTTATTGTAAATGTTTACATAAAAAGTTAAATTTATCTCTTAAACTCCTGAACCTTACCTGTTTAGATTTTTAAAATATAAATTATAAAATATGCCATTTGTGTTCAGTTTAATTAAAAGAAAGTGACAAAATATATGGATCTTGCATTTGTTAAAACAGGGCAAAAGATTATCTTAGCTACAAATGAATATTGTATCTAGGCTAAGTTAATGCTTTAATGTCTTTTAGATTCTAAATCTTCAAAGGGCCTACAATTTCTCAGTGACTTCCTCATATATTTAATTTAAATGACTTCAGTGGCCTAACCAAACAGGATCTATTTTCAGCTTCTAAACCAGAGGTTTAAGTTATAGACACTTTTTTCTACCTCCTTGCTAAAAGATTATATTTCACAAAGAAGCTAGTGACATTGAAAGAGCAGAACAAAAGCAAATGCCACACTCCATGGTTCATCCATTCTTTAACCATTTGGTATTTAGCTAGCTAGTAACAGATTAAGGGAAAAACGTATTTCAAGACAAAGCCACCTGTGATTGAGTAAATTAGTGTAAGTAATGTTTATATTCAACTAAAATAGAGAAGTACATTTTTTTTAAATCTGGAAAATAGTTTTAAAAATCTTATTTAAACACAAGCTGGTTTCCTTAGCTCTAACCTGAAAATTACCATGAAGACATTTTTCTTCAAAACCCCTCACCCTTTGGCTAAGCCTGCATCTAAGTTGCCCTCAGCAGCTATGCTCATTAAGGAGTATGTCCACCAAAGTGCTAAACTGAGGATGGCAGAAATAGAACTGACTGAGGTTCTCAAAGGAGTTTATTTATATTCCGTTTTATTTGCCTGAAGTGAATTTATAAAGTGGCTTCTTTGAGGCTAAGCTAGTGGGTATCAGAAAGAGCAGCTATAGCAGCAAATGAACTAACCTCCATTTTCTGTCATTGGCCTATCTTCATCCAGATTTCTGTTATTTGTGTGATCATTTGTTCCAAAGCTACATGAAGAGGGAGTCAATGAGAATATTTGAATGAACATATGTTAAAGTGCCCATTTTACTGGTGTATCCAACGTACTTCTTCATCCATTACCCTATTCAATGATGCAGAAATGTTTGGAAGTTCTTTCATCAAAAATTCCCCTAAATGTATAATTTAGGAGTTTGAATATAGAATTTCTCAAAGTCTCAAAAATTTTGAGATATTTGAAAAGGTTATGGCCAAATGAGACTAATTCAAAGGACATGTTTCTGAAGAGATGTATTCACAGCTTGATTTTAGTGAAGAATTATTTTCATACATTATTTTTGGGAGCATCATGATTTAGTAAATTCATTAGGGTAGACCTACAGAAATTGTGAATGCCATTTCTTCTATACTAAACAGTTTTCTTGTCAAACATTCAGTTTAATGTTAGTAAGGTTATGAGCAAATTAAACAAATAAGAGTTCTAATTTAGTATTACCACCTACAAGGAAATACATTATCTTCCTTCTATATATATTCTATAGATATCCTTCAGAGAAATAGTCCTACAAATACACTGTGAGGGCTTTTTCTGTGATTAAACAGCTTCTTATTTTGCTTTAGAATAGACTATCTAACTCATTGGGTAGTGAAAAAAATTTGGTCAGTGGTAGAAAGTCACAGATAACTTGGAGAACACCTGTCCATCAATCTTTCTTTGTTCTTTCCCATCCTTATTCAAGACTTCTTCTGGCACTTGGCATTCAGTGTTACAACTGTCAATGTAGCTATCACCATAGATAAACGTCTGCTTTGTCTTACAAGTTTTTGTTTCCATAGATTTTTTTCTTGCTGTTTTTATTGCTCCTTCATCCCTTACTTGTACAGATATATATTCCCTGGATCTTCTTTCCATATGATTATAAGGACTCCATCATATTGAACATTGTCTTCCTTTTTTATGATTATAACTTTATTATCTGCCTTGTGTTATTCTATCTGGTTAACTTGAGCTTTCCTTCATTAGGTCTTCTAGTTGCTCAGTCCTTCTCCATTTTACCCACTTTATGAAATTTGTTCCTGGTTACATTTATCTCCCCATCTCATCATTGCTATCATTGGCTTTTCATTCTTGGCTTCTTCAATCTGTTTATAGTGCCAATTTACATCTATAGTCCCCTTACAGATTGTATTCTCCACAAGGCATTGAACATTGTTTTTTTTGGGGGGGGAGTACAAAATTGTACAGAATATTAAACTTACTAGACATCTGAAGCATTATGCTTCCAATGTGGCTCTAAGTATTACTCAGAATTTTTTTTTATTCTCATCTCATTAACTTTCTAACCCAGACATTGAATGATTGTCCCAAACCTTTTCAAACATCTTCAAATTCCTTTCACAATTTCCAACCCTGAATTATTAGCAAATTACCTTAAGTCTTACTCTCCTAAAATAGAAACCATCTTTGTAACCATAATATATTTCCAAGTTCCCTTCTAGTCTCTCATTTTTTTCTCTCTTAATTATGGAAATATCCAGCTCTTTTTTTTTTGATGTCCTGAAAAATGTATCATCTATTTATGTAGAGTAAAAATTTTCCCCTCCTCGTCTTGTCAAACATTTCAGTCTTTGACATCTCTGAATAGCTCAACTCAAGGCAGGGAAAAAGTGGTATTTTTGTATTTTGTGGAGATCAGAAGCTCTTTAGAATATGGATATGTGTTTATATAGACTAAGGGAGAATCCATGCATGGGCCAAGGGTTTGAATCAACAATGCTAACTGAACTTCTACTGTCTAGAAAGACAGCCTTAAAAGTCTAGGACTTTGAGGGTAAGAGGCCTCCAAGGACCACTGAATGTGTTAAAGCCACTTCAGGGAAGCCTTCCAGACCACAGTTAGATTCTGCTTGAAGTGTTCTCTTACTCCAATTTCAAGAGCCCACCTGTCTGACCACTTGACTGGAACTTTTTATTTTATTTATTTATTTAGTTAGTTAAGTAGTTAGTTAGTTAATTTGAGAGAGAGGAGAGAGTGAGAGAGAAAGCATGAGTGGGGTACAGAGAGGTCCACCCTGGCCCCTATCACACCATCACCTGGCTGCCATTAATCCTTACAATCAGTTTCTTAGCCCAATTGGATAGACTTTACCTCACCTGATCTCAACAACCATTTGTTCTGTGGCAGAGCCTGAGGCACATGCATACTGCATGTGTAATCCAATTACTGCACTGAATCCCTTACCCATACCATTTAACTACAGTAATTATAAGGCAAAACTAACGTGCATTCATGCATATGCATAAACATGCCTGCATGTACACAACATACACACATATGCAAACACTTCCGCACTCAAAGTTAACTATCATATTGTTGTAAAGTTAATTCCAATAAAGTAGAGATAATTGCTTTGAATTAAAATAGGCTAAATACTCTAACCAAAAGTCATAGGGTAACAAAATGGATAAAAGAAAAGGAAAAAAAAAGTCACATCTATATGATGCCAACAGAAGACTCATGTCAGACCCAAAGACATCTGCAGATTGAAAGGAAGGAGATGGAGAAAACTTTATGACACAAAAGGATAGCAAAAGAAAGCCAGAATTACAATACTTATATTGGACAAATTGTACTTTAAAACAAAGACTGTAACAAGACACAAAGGAGGACACTAAGCGGTAATAAAGGGGACAATCCAACAATGAGATATTAATTGTAAATATTTAAGCTCCCAAAAGGGAATACATATAACCCAGTTAAAAACAAACATAAAAGATATAATTGACAGTAATGCAATAATAGTAGGGAACTTTAACAGCCCACTCACATCCATAGAGTATCCAAACAGAAATCAACAAGGAAATCATGGCTTTGAATGACACCCTGGACCAGGTGGATTTAACAGATACATTCAAAAATTCTATCCTAAAACATCAGAATACATTTTTTTTTCAAATGCACGGGAACATTCTCCAGAATAGAAAACATATTAGGCCACAAAACAAGTCTCAATAAATTTAAAAAAATATATGAAGTCATACCAAGTTTCTTTTTTGACCCTAGATATTGACCTGAAGACTGACAGAACAAACTCTACAAATAAAAGGAAAGAAAAGGTCACACTGAAGAGGGTAGGAAGTGCAGAGGTACGGTTTAGGAGAGAAATACATCAAGGCTGCTATAGAGGGGAGTGATCCCTGCTTGCAGCGAAGGACAAAAGGAAGAGAAGACCACACAAGGGAATAGACAAGAACATTCCCCTAGAGTCATTGGTTTGGAAAATGGGAGAGGCTGAGTTTTGTGAGTTCATCAATCAGTGGAGCTTAACACCTGGAGTTTATTTCATTTTATTATTTTATTTTATTTTTAATTTAAACTATATTTATTTTTTCTTTATTATTATTATTATTATTATTTTAAAGATTTATTTATTTATTTGTCAGAGAGAGAGAGAGAGAGGAGCGAGAGTGAGCACAAGCAGACAGAGTGGCAGGCAGAGAGAGAAGCAGGCTCCCCGCCGAGCTAGGAGCCCAATGTGGGACTCGATCCCAGGACACTGGGATCATGACCCGAGCTGAAGGCAGCTGCTTAACCAACTGAGCCACCCAGGCGTCCCTATTATTATTATTTTTAAATAAACTTCATACCCAACATGGGACTTGACTTCACAAACCTGAGATCGAAAGTCACATGCTCCAATGATCCAGCCAGTAACCCCAAAGACTGTAGCTTTAAAGGTCAGTGGACTTGACTGGTATATAATCCAGGGAGCACTGTGCTGCTCCTGGAGAAAGGGCAGGTACAAACCCTGGAGAAAGATAGTATGCAAACAACAATCTGAAGAGTGCCTTGGACAAAGAGTGAGGAGAGTATTGGCCTTTTTAGGAGTGTGTCCCTTAGAGTCAGTATTCAGAGAATGTTTCCCTGGGAACAAAGTAGTTGGATGGCATCATTTCACTTTCCCACCCCTCAGTATAAACATTGAGCCACCTGCAGGAAACAGCACAGTGCCAACACTGGCTGCAAAACTTGCTTACACTAAGCCCCTCACCCCTGCACTCACTTGGAACTGTCCTTCTCATTCAAGCTTACCTCAGTCACAGTACAGCAGACCCCTGACACAGACTAGCACAAACCACTAAACATAGTACATATTCCACCCAGAGTGTTTCACAGGGCTTCATTCTGATGCAGGTGGTGAGAGGTCTCATTTCACAAACAGACCAGAGCACACTTAGCTAAAACTTGCCACCTTCAGGCCAGGGACCAAACACTGCCCAATACAGGCAAGGAGAACCTCTGTAGACAACTAGCTTGAAAGATGGAGCAGCCAGAACACAATAGCTGACTGCATACAGCATACAATGGAGACAAACACTGAAGCACCAGTTCCTGGTCACTGTAGGATCTCTACTTCATAAGACAATTACTTTCAGGAGCAGGTGACATTACTGGCTTTTATAACATGGAAAAGAAGACAAAAACTTAGACATAATGTGAACACAGAGGAATTAATCCAAAATGAAAGAAAAAGATAAGGTCACAGCCAGAAATGTAAATAAAAGAAATATAAGTAACATGTCTGATGGATAATTTAAAACAACTATCATAGAAAAACTCACTGGACTTGAAAAAAGAATAGAAAATACCAGTCAGACTCTTATAATAGAGAAAAAAAAAAAGAGTTGAAAAAATCACTCAGAGCTGAAAAAGCACAACAAATGAGATTAGAAAAATGCTTGATTCAAAGAAGAGCAGTCTGGAAGAACCAGAGGAGTGAATTAGTGATGTAAAAATCAAAGTAATGGAAAGCAATGAAACTGAACAAAAGAGGGAAAGTATTATGGAACATAAGAATAGACATAAGGAACTCAATAACTTCATCGAATGTTATAACATTCTTACTATAGGAGTCCCAGAGGAAGGAGAGAGAAAAGGGAGTAGAAAATATATTTGAAGAAATAATAGCTGAAAATGTCCCTAATTGGTAGAAGGAAACAAATATTCAGATCCAGGAAACACAGAGAACTCCTATCAAAATAAACAAAGGAAAATGAACACAAAGACATATTGTAATTACATTTTCATAATATTGTGATAAAAAATGTTAAAAGCAGTAAGAGAAAAGAAGCCCTTAACTTAAAAGGGAAAACCCATGAGGCTAGCAGATTTCTCGACAGAAACATGGCAAGACAGAAGGAAGTGGCATGATATATTCAAAGTGTTGAATGAGAACAATCTGCAGCCAGAATGATCTATCCAGCAAGACTATGATTCAGAACAGAAGACATAGAGTTTTCCAAACAAATAAAACCTAAAGGAGTTTGTGACCACTAAAGCAGTCCGGGAAGAAATACTAAAGTGGGATCTTTGAGTAAAAAGGACAGACAAAAAGTGACAAAGATAAGAAAGGAAAAGAGGACATCTCCAGAAACAATGGCAAAACAAGTAACAAAATGCCATTAAATACATATATATTAACAATTACTTTGAACTTTAAAAGCTCCAGTCAATAGATATGGGGAGTCAGAATAGATAAGAAAAACAAAACAAAATCTGTCTATATGCTGCCTAAAATAGACTAATTTTAGACCTAAAGATATGTGCAGATTGAAAGTGAGGGGATGAAAAAATATTTATCACTCAAATGGATTTCAAAAGAAAGCTGAAGTAGCACTAATTACATCAGACGAATGAGATTTTAAAATGAAGACTGAATAAGAGATAAAGAAGATCACTATATTATAATAAGGGGCAAAATTCAACAAGAAGGTGTAACAATTATAATTATTTATACACCCAACATGAGAACACCCAAATACATAAAACAATTTATAACAAACATAAAGGAAATAAGTGATAATAATACAATAATAGTAGGGGACTTTAATGCCTCATTGGCATTAAAGGATCAATTATCTAAACAGAAATTAAACAAGGAATAAAGGCTTTGAATGACATACTGGACCATGTGGACTTAACAGTAATATTCAGAACATTCCATCCTGGAACAGCAGGATACACATTCTTTTTAAGTACATATACAACATTCTCCAAAATAGATCACATTTTAGGTGACAAAATAAGCCTCAACAAATTCTTATAGATTAAAATCAAATCATTCAACTTTTCTGGTTAGAAGGCTGTGAAATGAGAAGTCAACCACAAGAAAAAAAATCTGGAAAGGCCAAAAAAACATGGACTTTAAACAACATGCTACTATACAATGAATGGTCAACCAATCAATGCACAAATGTAAATATATACATACATACATACACCCTAATGACAATGAAAACACAAGAGTCCAAAAGTTTTGGGATGCAGCAAAAGTAGTCCTAAGACAGAAATGTATAGCAATATAGGCCTATCACATAAAGTAAGAAAAATCTCAAACAACTTAACTTTACACTGAAAGGAACTGGGAAAAGAATAAAAAGTAAAACCTAAAACCAGCAAAAGGAAGGAAATAATAAATACTTGGTCAGAAATAAATGATATAGAACCTAAAAAAAATTATGACTGATTAATGAAACCAGGAGCTGGTTCTCTGAAAAAAATCAAGAATATTGATAAAACTCTAGCCACACTTATCTAAAAGAAAAGAGGAAGGGCACAAATAAATAAAATCACAAATGAGAAGGAGAAATAACAACCAATACCACAGAAAATACAAACACTTTTAAGAGAATATTATGAAAAATTATATGCCAACAAGTTGGACAACCTGGAAGAAATGGATATATTTCTAGAAACATGTAAATTACCAAAGCTGAGAGAGAGGAAGAAATAGAAAACTTGAACAGAACCATTAGGAGCAAAGAAATTGAATCAGGAAAAAGAAAGAAAGAAAGAAAGAAAGAAAGAAAGAAAGAAAGAAAGAAAGAAAGAAAGAAAGAAAGAAAGAAAGAAAGAAAGAGAGAGAGAGAGAGAGAGAGAAAGAAAGAAAGAAAGAAAGAAAGAAAGAAAGAAAGAAGGGAAAGGAGGGAAGGAAGGACGGAAGGACAGAAGGGAGGGAGGGAGGAAGGAAAGAAGGCAGGGAGGGAGGGAGGAAGGAAGGGAGTAAGGAAGGAAGGAAGGAAAGAAGGAAGAAAAGAGAAAAAAAAAAAGAAGAAGAAAACTGCCCCAAAAACAAAAACAAGTTTCAGACCAGATGGCTTCACAGGCAAATTCTATTTTTGTAATCTATTCTGTCATTCTGATATATATGTATGTACTGCCATTTTATTACTTCTTTTGCTGTGTTTCTGAAGATTTTCTCTGATTCTTTCTTGTTGTTCTCTCTTTCATGTTTTGCTGATTTTCTTTAGTGATATACATGGATTTATTGCTTTCCATTCTTTACATTATATATATATACACACACACACACACACATATACACACACACACATATGCATGGTTACCATTAAGTTTGTATATGATATTTTCTATATACAGCAGGCCATATTAAGTTGATGGTCATTTAGGTTTGAACCTATTCTTTTCTCCCTCCTCTCCATATTTTAGACATATTTTATTATATTTTTATATCTTATTCTTATTTCCTTGACTGATTTTTTACATAAATGTTAATTTTCTCTGCTTTTGTGGTTTTTTTTTTACCTTTATACCATCACTATTGGTCTTTCATGTCTCCTGCTAGTCTTATGTGTTTTCCCTTGTAAGTTAATGACTTCTTTTGTTGCTTTTAAGATATTTTTTCTTTATCACTAGATTTTGCAAGTTTAATTATAGTATGTCTCTGTGTGGGTGTGTTTTTTGTTAGGATTTTATTTATTTATTTGACAGACAGAGATCACAAGTAGGCAGAGAGGCAGGCAGAGAGAGAGGGGGAAGCAGGCTCAGTGCTGAGCAGATAGCCTGATACAGGGCTTGATCCTAGGACCCTGGGATCATGACCTGAGCCGAAGGCAGAGGCTTTAACCCACTGAGCCACTCAGGCGCCCCTGTATGGGTGTGTTTTTGTTGATTTTGATGGAAGTTCTCTGTGCCTCCCAGATCTGGGTATCTGTTTCTTTCTCTAGGTTAGGGAACTTTTCAGCTATTATTTCTTCAAATATATTTCCTGCCGCCTCTTCTCTCCCTTTCTGTTTTTATTTTTATTTTTGTTTTTTGTATTTTGTTTTTTGGGTGGAGTCCCATAACACAATTGCTATTACATTTGATGGAGTCAATGATTTCCCTAAGCTTATTATCATCATGTTTAATTCTTTTTTCTCTTTTGTTCAGCTTGATTACCTGCCACTATTCTCTCTTCTAGGTTATTAATTTGTTCCTCTGCTTCTTCCAGCTTGCTGTTCATTTCATCAAGTGTGTCTCTCATTTTGTTTACTGAGCCCTTTATCTCTGCTGTTAGTCCTTATCTCTGTGTTATGGTCTCACTCATATGTTACACTTTTCTCAATTCCAGTGAGTAACCTTATGATCATTGTTTCAAATTCTCTATCAGACATGTTACTTATATCTGTTTCACTTAGCTCTCTGGCTTCAGCCTTGTTCTGTTCTTTTATTTGGGATAAATTTATCACTCTCCTCATTTTGTCTGTTTCTCTTTGTCTGTGTCTCTATGTTAAGAAAATCAGCTGTGTCTTCTGCTTTTAAAAGTAGTGGCTTTATGAAAAAGAATTCCTGGGGTGCTCTGTTGTGTACTGTCCCCTGTTCAGTGGAACTGGGCTCCTCAGAAGAGTATCTTTATGTGTTGCTTACATCCTGGTTTTGTATTTCAGTCACTTTTCCTTTCAGTACAATCATCTGTACTGACTCTCTGCCTGTTGTGGTCTGTGCTTACTCTCTGTGATGTTAGTGGGACACAGACAGGCCAGTTTTGAGAGGTTGTAACCACCAAGAAACTTGAGAGCAATGTAGCAATATTAGCAAAATTTGCACTGGGCTGCTAGTTCTATGCCAGATCTCTGAATTTGCTGCAAATGTTGGGGGCTACATGTTAGGGCTACAGGGTTTGGGAGGCTGAGCACCATACATGAAGACGGACAGGTGAGTCTGGGCCTAGTGCTTCATGGTGGGTAGGTGGTGCGCCTGGGTGCACTGTAGTGACTGGGCATGGTGAAGCAGCTGAGTGTATCACACACTGACAGCTGTGTCCCTGGTGGTTGGGCACAATAGCTAATGGAGGCTGGGGTTACAGGGTTTAGCAGGGCATGCGGGATGTGTGTGGCTCATTGTGACAGCTGTGTACCTGGTAGCTGGCCAGGGTCGTATGTGGCTTTAACAAAATTTTCTGTGATCCAAAGCCTAGATCAGAAGTCTGGGAGTAGCCTAGTCCTTAGGAGAACTTGTGGGTGTGGCACAATGCCAAAGTGTCATGCAGCAAGTATCTCTGCAGCCATGCCTATCACAGATGGCTCTGTGTTTATGCAGGGCATCAGGGAAGGAAAATGGCACCTGCCAGCTTCCTCTTTTTGGAGAAGCCCCCCAATATGCTCCAAAACCTGTGTAAGCAGATTTGTCTCCTGTTTGTCCCCAACATTGTGCAAACTACCTTTTTTGTTGCTGCCTCTCCATTGAGGTTGCTGTCTCTTTAAGGGTAATAACCCAGCTATTAGTCACCCCCACCCTTGGTTCACCCAGTGCTGAGTCCACAGGCTTTTAAAGCTATAGGTTTCAAGTACCACTTGTTTTATAAACTCACCGAGTTCAACCCCTCTGGTTTTTAAAACCAGACACAATGGGGATTAGACTTCCCCATCTGAGCTCTCTATTGCAAAACCTATTTCTCTGTCTTCTCTGTGTGTGCAGCTCCCTCCCTCCTGCAGGCAGCCTCACTCTACCTTTCTTTCTTTTTTTTTAAGATTTTATTTATTTATTTGACAGACAGAGATCACAAGTAGGCAGAGAGGCAGGCAGGGCGGGGGGCAGGGGGCGGGAAGCAGACTTCCTGCCAAGCAGAGAGCCCAACGTGGGGCTTGATCCCAGGACCTGAGATCATGACCTGAGCCAAAGGCAGAGACTTAACCCACTGAGCCACCCAGGTGCCCCTCCCTCTACCTTTCTGATTTTCCTAATCTTTCAGGTATAGTGTATTCTCTCTATTTAGTTGTGGAGTTTGTTCTTCTAGTCTTTGGATCACTCTTAGCTTTGTTGACTTAGATGTGGATGATATCTAATTGAAAACTTGGGACAGGGTCCTCATCTTCCCTCAAGCCTCTGATATTTATATTCTTAATTTTTGAGGAACTTCCTTACTGTTTTCTACAGTGGTCATACCAATTAGCATTTCCACCAACACTTGTTATTTCTTTTTCTTTTTTTTTTTTTAATTTTAGCCATTGTAGCAGCTGAATGTGATAGCTCATGGTGAGCTTCATTAGCATTTCCTTTATTATTAGTGCTTTTGAACATCTTTTCATGTGTCTGTTGGCCATCTGTATGTATTTTTTTTTAAATATCTATTCAGATTCTTTGCCCATTTTTAATAAGATAATTTGCTTGTGTAGTGTTGAGTTGTATAAGTTCTTTTTTTTTAAGATTTTATTTATTTATTTGACAGAGAGAGAGAGAGAGAGAGAGAGCACTAGCAGGAGTGGGAGAGGGAGAAGCAGACTCCGGACTGAGAAGAGAGCCTGATGCAGGGCTCAATCCCAAGACACTGAGATTATGACTTCAGCTGAAGGCAGACACTTAATCAATTGAGCCACCCAGGCACCCCAAGTTGTTTAAGTTCTTTATATATTTTGGATATTAACCTCTTATCAGCTATGTCACTTGGAAATATCTTCTCCTATTCAGTAGGTTGCCTTTACAAGTTGTTTCATTCACTGAGCAAATTTTGTTTATTTTGGTGTAGTCCAATAGTTTATATTTGCTTTTGTTTCCCCTGCCTGAGGAAACATATCCATAAATATGTTGCTAAGGCTGATATCAAAGGAATTACTGTCTATGAAATATATCTATAAATATATTGCCAAGGTTGGCATGTAAGAGGTTATTCCCTATATTTTCTTTAAGGCGTTTTACAGTTTGAGGTCTTAAATTTAGGTTCTCAATCTGTTTTATTTCCCTGAATGGTATAATCAAGTGGTCTAGTTTCATTCTTTGGCATGTAGCTATCCAGTTTTCTCAGTACCATTTATGAAGAGACTGTCTTTTACTCATTGTGTATTCTTCCCTTCTTTGTCATAGGTCAGTTGACCTCATACCTGTGGGCTTATTTCTAGATTCTCTATCCTCTTCCATTGATCTATGTCTATTTTGTCCCAGCACCAGACTGTTTTGATGACTCTAGCTTTGTAATATATCTTGAAGACTGAGATCATGACACTTCTACCTTTTTTCTTCTTTCTCAAGATTACTTTGGCTGTTTGAGATCTTTTATGGCTCCATAAAAATTTTATAATTACTTGTTTTAGTTCTGTGAAAATTACTATTGATATTTTCATAGGAATTGCATTGCCTCTTTAGGTTACTTTGAATCATATTGACATGTTGACAATATTAATTCTTGCAGTCTATGAGTGTGGTATATCTTTCCATTTGTTTGTATCATCATTAATTTCTTTCATCAATGTCACTTTTCAGTTTTTTTTCCATACCATTTACTGAAGAGACTCTTTTCCCACTGCATATTCATGTTATCATCATTTTTTTATATCAAGCAACATTTATATTATAAAGTTAAAAGGTTTTCTTCTGAACACACACAATCTTCAATAGAGATTGTGGCTGTATCAGATATTGAGACATTTATAAAGAAAAATTGAAATTTTAATGTCTCAAAACTTGTGACCATTTGTTTAGATTCATTATCTTTGGCATACTTCCATACAAATGTTGATATTAGAGATTTAATCATTCAAGATGTCTTATAAGTTTATTTTAAAATATTTTATTTATTCATTTGACGGAGAGCACAAGTAAGGGGACTGGCGTACAGAGGGAGAGGGAGAAGCAGTCTCTCCATCATGCATGGGAGCCTGATGCAGGGCTCGATCCCAGGACCCTGGGATTATAATCTGAGCCAAAGGCAGGTAGTTAACTGACTGAGCCGCCCAGGCACCTCTAGATGTCTTAAAAGTTCCTTTAACTTATGCCTAATACATTAGCTGAATTCTAGTAAATATTTAATGAAAAACTGTTGTCATTTATTTAACAAACCTATGTGGATTTTTTTATGTATCAGACTCTGTGCTTGTTGATGAAAATATCTAAAGGAATGAGAAAGGCTCTCTGATCTCTAAGAGCCCATTATGTAACAATAATAACAGACACACAAACCAAAAATTCAATTTTATTGAATTTATTTATTATTTTCACAATAGTAACCTATTACAGAATATTTTTCTTGAATATAACTAACCAATTACATATACTTGGGTGTTTAACCAGGCTTATTCATTTAGAGGTAAGGGTGTCCATAAATTCACTAACATTTCTTTAAAATAAAATGAATTGTTGTTTACCTTCATGCTTTGGAGCACTTACATTATGGCTTTCTTTTAGTTTATGTCAGTCATATAAGCCATTAATTTTTAACTTTTTCAAATAGCATCTCCCTTCTCATAATATTTTACTCCTCTTGGCCTAAACTATTTATCTGATACCTTTTAACTGCATTTTTTAATATTTATGAATGAGAGCTATTGTTACCCAAATACACTTAAAACATTGATATAAGAGTTGAAGTTTTCTCCTTGAAGTGCATAGTGCTTCAAACAGTGTATCTCTTAACTAACATGAGATTACCACCCTTATTTTCATGAAAGCAAGATGTTTAGTAGCAAATCTCAAATATTGACCTTCAGTCTTTTACTTAGTAATGGATTGTGAATGCAATTCTGTAAATCTCTAGCAATAATGAGACTGTCTCTGAGATATCTGTTTCATATTCTGTGATAAAGGTGATTGGTAGGAATTATTTGTTGTATAACTCTTGGGCAAATTGTGTGTCATTTTTATTGATGATAAGATAGCATCACTGTAATGACTGTGTAAAGTTGTCTGGGTGTTAAATTAACTTAAAATATTTGAGATTAACCATAAAAATTGCAATGACTATTGCAAAAGAGGAAAATCCATTATAAAAGTGAACAAAGAAGCCACCTCCAATAGGAAAAAAGAATCACAATTCACAGCAGAAACCAAGAAATTTATTAAACAAAAATTCTTAGTGGGCAAGATTTTTGGCTTTTGTTGGATTTTATGAAAAAAAGTAAATAACAAATGTCCAGCCACTATTCCCTTTTCTTTATACTTGTCAGTTAATATGGCTCACTGCACAGTAAATTTCAAGTGAGGAGGGAGTTTCTGTAGTGTTTTTCAACTTGGGTTGCATGTTAGAATCACCTAGAGACCTTTGAAAACTTGTCAGTACCCAGTTTGCATCCCAGACCAATTACATCAGCATCTCTGTGGTAGGCTCCAGGCACTGGTATCTTTTTAAACTCTCTAGAGGTTTCAAATTCATAACCAAATTTGAAAATAACTTTATTCAATTCTTCCTGGCTTTCATTTAGATTAAGTAAATTTTATTTATTTCTGTGTCCAAACCTCTATATAAAATCCAAAATTTCATTGAGAAAAAAAATTGGATCAGTTGGTCTTTTTATGAATTTTATTAAAATAGTGCTATAATTTTATTATGATATAAGATACAGTTCCCATTCTAATATAAGACCAGTAGACCCAAAAAGGGCACGAATGATCAGTAACCTATTTGACAATGAGATCAATCAATCCCACTGAAAATACGCATGTTTGACTGTGAATGATATAAAACCTTTCAAAAAAGGCTTCAATATGTTTATATAATTCCTATTTAATAGAGCCCATTTATACTGTTTTCCCAATCTTACAATTTAGTAATAGTTAAAAGTTTCTATGATAATTTTAACAGATTTGATTTCAAGTCTAGATATTAAGTAAGAATAGTAATGTGACCATTCATATTGATTCATATAACAAACATATTTTGATTTTATTGAATGAAGTATTGAAGTAATATTGCTTTATGACACTCTTTCAAGTGAAAATCAAGTTAAAATCAAGGTAATAGTTTATTAAATATACTCCTTTGAAATTTATTTTAATTCTTAAGATTTTATTTATTTATTTATTTACTTACTTACTTACTTACTTATCTGAGAGAGAAAGTGCACGAGATGGGGGAGGATTAGAGGGAGAAGCAGACTCCCTACTGAGCAGGGGCCCAATGCAGGACTTGATCCTGGGACTCTAGGATCATGATCTGAGCCTAAGGCAGTTACTTAACCAAATGAGCCTCCCAGGTTCCCTGAAATTTAGAAACACATAATAGCTGAATAACAGTTTCATTCTTCCTGGTGCTATATTATACTACTGCTAGATAAAAGTTTTATGAGATGGGAAATCTTGCAAGAAAATTACAAAAGTAAGAGCTGTGCAGCTAAAAGTGACCTCAAATAGATGTTGGGAGTGAATTAAAGGTAATGGTAACAAGATAAGTATGTAGGAAATGGATGACAAGGTAATATTGGACATTGAAGAGATAAATCTGTGTAAAATGATGATATATGTGAGTACTCTGATCCATTTACAAAATGTGCAAAAATCCAAGGTTATATAGCTCTTACCTAAAGAGTGTGAACTTGATCTTTTACTCTGGACTCATTACACAAGTGGCTGTTATCAAGGCATCTGTTCAAATATGAATGAAACCCCACAAATCCTTGATGTGTGTGTGTGTTTTTTTTACATTATATACGGGGATTTGAGAAATTTATTAAAGAACTCTTTAAAATAAGTGTCATTACCTGGCTAGCATATACCACTTAATGCATAAAATCTCTTTGCATGATTCATAATATCTGAAAATATTTAATACTTAAGTAGAAATATTTTTAATAAAATGTTTTGATATATTAAATTAATTATATTAAATTATATATTATATTAATTTATATTAATATTAATTTAATTAATTAATATACTTTATATCAAATTATAAATTGTATTAAATTAATATATAAATATATTTGATATATTTAATATATTAAAATGTTTTAATATATTCATTATAAATTGAGATGTTACAATATTGTATTAATAATACTTTTTCTGGCAGAGAATGTTACTGCTATTTCAGGATCACTGTTGACATTTTAATACAAAACACCAGAAATTCAGCTTCACTAGGACACATTATACCAACCACTAACCATGTTTAAGTTAATATTTAGTTCAGGTTATTCTCATCAGCAGTATCAGGAGAGGTCAGTCATTTTCTTTTTTTATTTTAATGTGTTTTTGCTTAAGTTTATTTTACCATATGTTTTCACTATAAATAAGGATATCAAATAGATTGAAACTATAGTTTCCATAAGTTATTTCACATCAAATAATATGTCAAAAAAGACATTGAAATACTAATCAGCCATCAGAAAGGATGAATACCCAGCTTTTGCATCAACATGGATGGGACTGGAGGAGATTATACTAAGTGAAATAAGTCAAAGAGAGAAAGTCAATTATCATATGGTTTCACTTACTTGTGGAACATAAGGGATAGCATGGAGGACATTAGCAGAAGGAAGGAAAAAGTGAACTGGGGGAAATCAGAGGGGGGATGACACTTGAGAGACTGTGGACTCCAGGAAACAAACTGAGGGTTTTGGAGGAGAGGGAGATGGAGGGATGGGTTAAGACAGAGATGGGTATTATGGAGGCCACATATTGCATGGAGCATTGGGAATTATTTGCAAGCAATGAATCATGGAACACTACATCAAAAACTAATGATGTACTGTATGCTGACTAACATAGCATAATAAAAACAATTAAAAATTTAAAAAAGAAATTAAAAAAGAAAAAATATTTTGTAGGTGATGCATACATATATTATCTTGATTGTGGTGATGATCTCATGCCAAAACTTATCACACTGTGTACTTTAAATATATGAGGATTCTAATATGTCAACTGAACTTCAAAAAGACATATGCTTTGTTTGTATATATTTTATGAATTTTCTTAATCTACTCAGTATTTAACAAATCAATTCAAAAATAAAAAAGACATTGAAATAATTCATAATTAAAGAGGAACAAAATAATTTCTTCTTTTCAGTTAAAAAGACCAAAAATTGGGGCACCTGGGTGGCTCAGTGGGTTAAGCCTCTGCCTTCAGCTCAGGTCATGATCCCAGGGTCCTGGGATCGAGCCCCGCATCGGGCTCTCTGCTCAGCAGGGAGCCTGCTTCCCCCTCTCTCTCTGCCTACCTCTCTGCCTACTTGTGATCTCTCTCCCTCTGTCAAATAAATAAATAAAATCTTAAAAAAAAATAAAAATAAAAAGACCAAAAATTGTCTTTAATTTTCAGAGAAATACAAGATGTATGTAAAGAAACAAAATACAAAAACATCTAAATCTTACATTCTAAAATATATTCTAAAAATATTACATTCTAAATGTAATCTTACATTCCAAAAATATTCTGAGGCAGAGTATTTTGTAACTGTGAACATGCCAAAGGGCACCAGGAAAGTGGCAGGCCAAGGGGTTGTGCCCCTTCCCAAAGACACTGCAATGATTTCTAAAAGGATATACCTAATTAGAAATTTAGATGACAAAGCCAAATAAACTTCAGATATATCTATATCTATATCTATATCTATATCTATATCTATATCTATATCTATCTATATATCTATGTATCTAATCTATATCTTTTATAACTCTATCTATATCCATGTATCTACCCAGATACCTATCTATGGTTAGCCAAATAGATGTGTGTGTGGGTGTGTGGGTGTGTGTGTGTCAGTGTGTATTACATATGTAACTTTTAGGTTAATAATAGCCTAGATTTTGACATTTTTCTGGCAAAGCACACCTGAACAAAAACAAACATGATTTGAATGCAATTGAAACTTGTTCTAAATTTTTTTAATATAAATTCAATTTTGTTAACAGATATAGTATTATTAGATTCAGGGGTAGAATTTATTGATTCATGAGTTGCATGTAACACCCAGTTCTAACTACATCAAGTTCTCAACTTAATGCCCATCACCATTATCCAATACCCCACCCACCTCCCCTCTAGCAACTCCTATAGATTTTTTTGATACTTAAGAGTCTCTTACAGTTTTCCTCCCTCTCCATTTTTTTCATTTCTTTTTTTAATTTAATTTTATTTTTTCAGTGTTCCAAGATTCATTATGCACCACACCCAGTGCTCCATGCACTATATGCCCTCCTTAATACCCACCACCGAGTTCACCTAACCCCACACCTCCCTCCACTCCCAAACCTTCAGTTTGTTTCTCAGACTCCACAGTCCCTCATGGTTCATCTCCCCCTCTGATATCCCCCAATTCACTTTCCCTTTCCTTCTCCCAATGTCTTCCATGTTATTCCTTATGCCCCACAAATAAATGAAACCATATAATTGACTCTCTCTGCTTGACTTATTTCCCTCAGCATAATCTCCTTCAGTCCCATCCATGTTGATACAAAAGTTCGATATTCATCCTTTCTGATGGAGGCATAATATTCCATTGTAATTATGGACCATATCTTCTTTATCCATTCGTCTGTTGAAGGGCATCCTGGCTCTTACAGTTTGGCGACTGTTGCCATTGCTGTCATGAACATTGGGGTACAGATGTCCCTTCTTTCACTACATCTGTATATTTGGGGTAAATACCCAGTTGTGCAATTGCGGGGTCATAGGGTAGCTCTGTTTTTTACTTCTTAAGGAATTTTCACACTGTTTTCCAAAGTGGCTGCACCAACTTGCATTCCCACCAACAGCGTAAGAGGGTTCCCCTTTCTCCATATCTTCTCCAACACATGTTGATTACTGGCTTCTTTATTTTGACCATTCTAATTGGTGTAAGGTGGTATCTCAATCTTCCTGATGGCTAGTGATGATGAACACTTTTCCATGTGTCTGTTAGCCAATTTTATGTCTTCTTTGGAGAGTGTCTGTTCATGTCTTCTGCATATTTTTTGACGTGATTATCTGTTTCTTGAGTGTTGAGTTTGAGGAGTTCTTTATAGATCTTGGATATCAACCCTTTGTCTGAAGTGTCATTTCAAATATCTTCTCCCATTCTGTGACTTGCCTCTTTGTTTTGTTGACTGTTTCCTTTGCTGTGCAGATTCTTTTTATCTTGGTGAAGTCCCAAAAGTTCATTTTAGCTTTTGTTTCCTTTGCCTTTGGAGACATGTCTCAAAAGAAGTTGCTGTGGCGATGTCGAAGATGTTAGAGCCTATATTCTCCTCTGGGATTTTGATGGATGCCTGTCTTGAGGTCTTTTATCCACTTCGAGTTTATCTCTGTGTATGCAGTAAGAGAATGCTCAAGATTAAGTCTTCTATACATAGCTGTCTAAGTTTCCCAACACCATTTGTTGAAGATACTGTCTTTCTTCCACTAGATATTTTTTCCTGCTTTGTCAAAGATTATTTGAACATAGAGTAGAGGGCCCATATTTGGGCCCTCTACTCTATTCCACTGGTTTTTGTGTCTGTTTTTGTGCCAATACCATGCTGTCTTGGTGATCACAGCTTTGTAGTAAAGCTTGAAATCAGGCTACATGATATGCCGTTTTGTTTTTCCTTTTCAACATGTCCTTAGCAATTTGGGGTCTTTTCTGATTCTATATGAATTTTACGATTGTTTGTTCCAGCACACTGAAAAATCCCTGTGGAATTTTGATCAGAATAGTATTGAAAGTATAGATTACTCTTGGCAGTATGGACATTAAAACAATCTTTATTCTTCCAATCCATGAGCATGGAAAGTTCTTCCATCTTTTTGTGTTTTCTTCAATTTCTTTCATGAGTATTCTGTAGTTCCTTGAGTACAGAACTTTTACCACTTTTGTTAGGTTTATTCCCAGGTTTCTTATGGTTCTTGGTGCTATAGTGAATGGAATCGAGTCTCTAATTTCCCTTTCTATATATTCGTTGTTAGTCCATAAGAAAGTAACTGATTTCTGTGCATTGATTTTGTATGCTGCCACATTACTGAATTGTTGTATGAGTTCTAATAGTTTTGGGGTGGAGTCTTTTGAGTTTTCCATATAAAGTATCATGTCATCTGTGAAGAGGTAGAGTTTGACTTCTTCTTTGCCAATTTGAATACCTTTTCTTTTTGTAGTCTGATTGCTGTTACTAGGACTTCTAGTACTATGTTGAACAATAGTGGCAAGAGTGGATATCCTTGTTGTGTTCCTCACCTCAAAGGGAAGGTTGTCAGCTTTTCTCCACTGAGAATCATATTCGCTATGTGTTTTTCATACATAGATTTTATGAATTTGAGGAATATTTCCTCTATCCCTATAGTTTTAAGAGTTTTAATCAGGAACGGATGCTGTATCTTGTCTAATATTTTCTGGATCAATTGAGAGGACCATGTGGTTCTTCTCTCTTCTCTTGATGATTTTTTCTATCACATTGATTGATTTGCTAATGTTGAACCACGCTTATATCCCAGGGATAAATCCTACCTGGTCATGGTAAATAATCTTTTCAATGTACTGTTGGATCTTGTTGAGAATCTTGGCATCCATATTCATCAGGGATATTGGTCTGAAATTTTCCTTTTTGATGGGGTCTTTGCCTGGTTTGGGGATCAAGGTAATGCTGCGTTCATGGAAAACATCTGGAAGTTTTCCTTCTGTTTCTATTTTTTGAAACAGCTTCAAGAGAATAGGTATTATTTCTTCTTTGAATGTGTGGTAGAATTCCCCAGGGAATCCATTAGGTCCCGGGCTCTTCTTTTTGGGGAGAATTTTGATCACTACTTCAATCTCATTGCTAGATAATGTATTCAGGTTGCCAATTTCTTTCTGTTTCAGTCTTGGAAGTTTATAAGTTACTAGGAATGCATCCATTTCTTCTCTGCTCTAATCTTGATTATTTCCCTTATCGTGTGTGGGGCTGGCTTAATTTGTTGTTGATTTTCCAGTTCTTTAAGGTGTAAAGAGAGCTGGTGTATTCTGGATTTTTCAAGTTTTTTGAGGGAGGCTTGGTTGGCTATGCATTTCCCCTTTCAATTGCCTTTGCCGTATCCCATAGGTTTTAGACTGATGGGTCTTCATTCTCATTGGTTTCCATGAATTGTTTAAGTTCTTCTTTGATTTCCTTGTTGATCCAAACATTCTTGAGCAAGCTGTTCTTTAGCTTCCAAGTGTTTGATTTCCTTCCAAACTGTTTCTTGTGGTTGAGTTCCGGTTTCAAATCACTGTGGGCTGAGAATATGCAGGGAATAATCTCAGTCTTTTGGTATCAGTTGAGCCCTGATTTGTGACCCAGTATGTGTTCTAATCTGGAGAAAGTTCCTTGTGCACTTGAGAAGAATGAGTATTCTGTTATTTTAGAGTGGAATGTTCTGTATATATCTATGAGGTCCACCTGGTCCAAAATGTCATTCAAAGCTCTTGTTTCTTTATTGATTTTCTGCTTGGATGATCTGTCTATTACTGTGAATGGTGTGTTAAGATCCTCTACAATTAATGTATTCAAATCAATATGTCTCTTTATTTTGATTAACCGTTGGCTTATGTAGTCGACTGCTCCCATACTGGGGTCATAAATATTTACAGTTGTTAGATCTTCTTGGTGGTTAGACCCTTTAAGAATGATGTAGTGTCCTTATTTATCTCTGACTACAGTCTTTAGATTCAAATCTAATTTATCTGACATGAGAATTGCTACCCCAGCTTTCTTTTGAAACCCACTGGCAGGAAAGATGCTGTTCCAACCATTCACATTCAGTCTGGATGTATCTTTAGGTTCCAAATATGTCTTTCGTAGACAGCATATAGATGGGTCATCAATTTATCCAGTCTGCAATGCTGTGTTGTTTTATGGGAACATTTAGGTCTTTCACATTGAGAATGATTATTGAAAGATGAGTTATTATTGACATCATGTTGCCTGTGAAGTCCTTGTTTCTATAGATTGTTTCTGTAAATATATTTGTTCTATGTCACTCTTGGGTTCTTTCTTTTTTTATAGAACCCCCTTAATATTTCTTGTAGTGTAAAGTTGGTGGCCACATACTCTTTTAAACCTTGCCAGTCTTGGAAGCTCTTTATCTCTCCATCCATTTTGAAAATGGATAAAGTATTCTTGGTTGCAGGTTCTTCTCATTTAGTACCCTGAATATGTCTTTCCAGGCCTTTCTGGCTTGCCAGGTTTCTGTGGACATGTCTGGTGTTATTCTGATGAACCTTCCTCTGTATGAAAGGAATTTTTCCCCCTAGTTGCCCTCAAAACCTCTTGTCTAAAACTATGATTTATGAATTTCACAGTAATTGTCTTGAGGTCTTTCTAGATTCGTTGATCTTGGTGGGTGTCCTTTCTGTCTCTAGGGCAGGAACGCTTGTTCCATTCTCCAGATTGGGAAAATTTTCAACTAAATTTGTTCAACTATATCTTCTAGGCTTCTCTCTTTCTCCACCCACTCAGGGATCCCAATAATTCTGACGCTGGAACATTTCATGGTGTCATTTATTTCCTTAATTTTGTTTTCATGGCTTCTAAGCTGTTTGTCCCAGGCCTTCTCCTGATCCTTCTTTCCTATCAGTTTGTCCTCTAGATCACCAGTTCTATCTTCTGCTTCAGTTACCCTAGCTGTTAGAGTATTTAAATTGGATTGTATCTCATTGATAGCATTTTTAACTTCTGTCAGATTGGCTCTCACCTCTTCCCTTAGTGTTGTCACTTATGGTTTTCTCCAACCTAGCCATTGGCTGGATAATTGTTACCCTGAATTCTTTTACCAACATACTCTTTATGTCCATATCCAATATTCTATGGTAGAGGGCACAGTATCTGAATTTTTCATCTGGTGCATGCTCCTCTTCTAGTCATTTTGGTGAGAGGTGGTTGAGGGGATGTATAGCTGAATATATCAATCATGATCCAGGTAAGGTACACCCTGGAACGTTTCAGAGCAATCAGAAGTCACCATCCAAAAGAAAGAAAAAAAAAAAAAAGGGAGAGAAAAAGAGGGGAAAAAAAGAGAGAGAGAGAAACCCTGCCAAATTGAGCCCCAAGTAATATTTATAAGGTACACAAACAAAAACGAAATAACAAAAAGACAGACAAAAGTAAATGACAAGAAAAAAAGAAAAACCCAAAGTGTACCCAAAGAATAAGATTTATATAATACCAGAACAAAAACAAATACGCAGAATCACTGAGAGAAGAATAAGTTGGGAGGGTTGTTATAAATCCTCGATGTGGATGAGGAAGGTTATTTTGGTAATTCCTGGGTGTATCTTGATAACTTTGTTAAATGACTCAACTTTCCAGAGACACAGGGAAATTAAAACTGGTTTGTATATAGGGGTAGTATTAAACAGGGAAAGAGGATTACCTTGAAGCTTATATCTATATGCATATTAAAAAAAAAGAAAGAAGGAAAAAGAAACACAGGTATATGTATGAAAAAAAATTCAAGTTAAAAAGTTATTATGGGGGTGCCTGGGTAGGTCAGTCATTAAGCGTCTGCCTTTGGTTCATGTCATGATCCCAGGGTCCTGGGATCAAGCTCTGCATTGGGCTCCCTGCTTGTGGGAAGCCTGTTTCTCCCTTCTCCACTCTACCCCTGCCTGTGTTCCCTCTCTCACTATGTGTGTGTCTCTCTGTCGAATAAATAAATAAATAAATCTTTAAAACAGCAAAAAATGTTATTATGGAATATGTTGTATTAAACCTCTAGTTGTAATCATAAGTAGTTAAAAAATTAAAAGAACAAGAATCATGAGAACGAATTAAAAAGAAAAAGTTGTATCTATGAAATATACAGGTTTTAGGGCAATACAGGGAGCTTAATATATTGTTTTCCCCTGATGTTGGGGTTTTATAGTTTTATGGGGACCCTGTGATGGTTGTCCTCTTGTTCTTTTGGCGTGTCTTCTGGGGGAAGGGCCTGCTGCGTTGTTTTCTGCCAGTCTTGTTTGGGTTTCGTTGCCCCGCAAGTTATCAAGAGGCTGGGCTCTGTAGACATCAGTTTTTCAGGCTTTTGTTCTCTGGAGGTTTTTGTTCTTTAGTGGCTTTTTGCAGCATTTTAGAGTCCGAGCAAGGAATCTGTCTGGACCCAGACCTCTGCCTCAGAGAGAAGCCTCAGACTGCTCCCCTCTAAGTGGTCCAGAACACACAGACTCCCCCTCTGCAAACTCTGCTGAACTGTGCAACCTCCCATGGGGGGTGTGCAGCCGCAGCCACCAATCCAGTGGTCACCAGAGGCCCCTGCTTGTCTCTACACCCCCATGCCACTAAAAACTTGAGCAATATTGGTCCAGGGAGCCAGCTTCCAGTGGCTGCTTCTGCCAGGGCTGCTGTCTGGAGTCCAGGCCCATGCTAGGTATGCTCAGACCCCATGGTTGTGGAGGTTTCAGAAGACTAGGCAGAAGGATCCTGACCAGAGATCACACCAGGTTCTCTCAGGAATGGTCTGGGAGTGCTCAGACCCCTGGGCTGGTTGTGGAAGGCTGCGGTCCTAGAGACCACTGGCTGGCACCCACACCAGGCTCTCTCAGGTGTGGGTGGGAGTGTGTGCAGCCCCAGCTGTGGTGTAAGCAGCAGAAAGCCATCAGCTTAGGGACTGGAGGCTCTGCTCGACTCTCTCTGGCATGGGTGGTCATCAGCAGTGACCCTCCTAGGAATGTGGGCTTAGGCCCCTGCCTGTAACAGCCCAATTCCACAAGTTTCCCCTTAAGACCTTTTGCTCTTCTTTAGTGCCTTTAACCAGATTCCAAGTTAATGCTTGTCCTCAATCATAGGGCACTTACATATTGGGGTATTACTTTCCAATGGGTCACTTCTGGTGGCTCCCTCCGCCTTCTGTTTATCCTCCAGTATCAGTCTGAGTTTTCCCACTCTACTTTACCTCTCCACTGATGTCTCTGCCCCTGTAGAGATCCTGGAGTGTCTAATCTTACATCTCAGGCTGATTTCATGGGTCCTCAGAGTGTTGTGGTAGATATTTAGCTACCTTTAGGGCACTGCTTGAAACAGGATCTCCTACTTCTCTGCCATCTTGCTCCTCCCACCTCCCTCTCTATTTTTATCTTATTTTATTTTTTCTTCATTTCCCCTATGTTCATCTGTTTTGATTCTTAAATTCCACATATGAGTGAAATCATATTATGTTTTTTTCTTTGTATGACTGACATACTCTGCGTGCATAATACCCTCTAGTTCCATTTGTGTTGTTTCAAATGGTAAAATTTCATTCTTTTTGATGACTCAGTAATATTCCATTAGATATGTATATATGTACGTATGTATATGTATACACACTACCTCTGTATGTATATACAAATATATACATACATATACATATATAAACACATTACATCTCTTTTTTATCCATTTATCTATCGATGGACATTTGGGTTCTTCCTACATTTTGGCTATTGTGGACATTGTTTTTATAAATTTTGGGGATCAGCTGCCCCTTTGATTCACTATGATTGTATCCCTTGGATAAATACTTAGTAGTACAATTGCTGGGTCATAAGGTAGTTTTATTTTTACCTTTTGGAGGATCCATCATAATGCTTTCCATAGTGGCTGCAACATTCTGCCTTCCCACTAACAGTGTAAAAGGGTTCCCCTCTCTCTGCATCCTTGTCAACATTTGTTGTTGCCTGAGATGATATATTTTAGCCATTCTGATTGGTGTGAGATAGTATCTCATTGTTGTTTTGATTTTTTTTCCCCTGATGCTGAGAGAGATGTTCAGCATTTTTTCATGTGTCCTTGGCCATTTGTATGAATTCATTGACGGTATGTCTGTTCATGTCCTCTGCCCATTTCTTGACTGGATTTTTGGTTTTTTTGGTGATGAGTTTGATAAGTTCCTTATAAGTTTTGGATTCTAACCCTTTACCTGATAAGACATTTGCAAATGTCTTCTTCCATCCTGTAGGTTGCCTTTTAGCTTTGTTGACTGTTTCCTTTGCCATGCAAAAGATTTTTATCTTGATGAAGTATCAATAGTTCATTTTTGCTTTTGTTTCCCTTGCCTTTGGAGATGTCACTAGCAAGAAGTTGCAGTGTCAGAGGTGAAAGAGGTTGTTTTCTGCCTTCTCCTCTAGGATTTTGATGAATTCCTATCTTGTATTTAGGCATATCATTCATTTTTAATTTATTTTTTTGTATGGTGTAAGAAAGTGGTACAGTTTCATTCTTCTGCATGTGGCTGTCCAATTTTCCAAGCACCATTTGTTGAATAGACATTATTTTTCCATTGAATATTCTTTCCTTCTTTGTTGAAGATTAGTTGACCATAGAGTTGAGGTTTCATTTCTGAGTTCTCTAGTCTGTCCATTGATCCACATATCTGTTTTTGCACTGTTAACATACTGTCTTGATGATTACAGCTTTATAAACAGCTTGAAGTCTGAAAATGTGATGTCACTAGCTTTGATTTTCTTTTTCAGCTTTCTCATGACTATTCTGGGCTATTTTCTGGTTCCATACAAAACAGAATTGTTTGTTCCAGCTATGTGAAAAATGCTGGTGGTATTCTGATAAGGATTATAATAAATGTGTAGAATGTTTTGGGAAGCATAGATAGTTTAACAATATCTATTTTTCCAATCCATGAGCATGGGGTGTTTTTCCATTTGTTTGTTTCTTTCTCAATTTCTTTCTTTCTATAGTTTTCAGAGTACAGATACTTTACCTCTTTGGTTAGTTTTATTCCTAAGTATCTCATGGGTTTTTTTGTGCAATTGCAAATGGGATGTAATCCTTGATTTCTCTTTCTCCTGCTTCATTATTAGTGTATAGAAATGTAACTGATTTCTATGTATTGGTTTTATATCCTATGATTTTGCTGAATTTCAGTATCAGTTCTAGCAATTTTTTATTCAACTCTTGGGTTTTCTATGTAGAGTATTATGTCCTCTGTAATGAATGAGAATTTGACTTCTTCTTTTCTGATTTGGATGACTTTTATTTTTTTTTCTTGTCTGATAGTTGATGATAGGACTTCTAGTACAATGTTGAACAATGGCGGACATGGACATTCCTGTCCTGTTCCTGACCTGAGGGGAAAAGCTCTCAGTTTTTCCCCATTGAGGATATTTGCTGTAGGTCTTTCATGATATTGAGGTATGTTCTCCTTACCCTTTTTGAAGAGTTTTAATCAAGAAAGGATGATGTATTCTGTCAAATGTTTTTTCTACAGCTATTGAGAGGATAATATGGTTCTTGTCCTTTCTTTTATTAATATGGTGTATCACATTGTTTTATTTCTGCATGTTGAACCACACTTGCTGCCCAGGAATAAATCCCACTTTGTCATGGTGAATAATCCATTTACTGTACTGTTGGATCCTATTAACTAGTATCTCAGTGAGAATTTTTGCATTTATCTCCATCAAGGATATTGGTTTGTAATTCTCCTTTGAATTGGGGTCTTGTCTGGTTTTGAGACCAAGGTGTTGCTGGCCTCATAGAACGAGTTTGAAAGTTTTCCTTCCATTTTTATCTTTTGGGACAATTTCAGAAAAATAGTTATTAATTCTTTTTTCAGTGTTCGGTAAAATTCCACTAGGCAGACATCTGGCCCTGGATCCTTGTTTGTTGGGAGATTTTTGATTACTATTTCAATTTCCTTGCTGGTTATGGGTCTGTTCAGGTTTTCTATTTCTTCCTATTTTACTTGTGGGAGTTTATACACTTCTAGGAATGCATCCTTTCTTCCAGATTCCCTAATTTTTGCTCATAATCTTCTCTTATAATTGTATGTATTTCTTCCGTGTTGGTGTGATCTCTCCTTTTCATTCATTGTTTTATTCATTTGCCCCCTTCCTCTTTTCTTTTTGATAAATTTGGCTAGTGGTTTATCCATGTTACTAATTATTTCAAAGAACCAGCTCCTAGTTTCATTTATGTGTCCTATTGTTTTGTTTTTATTTTTTTTTATATCATTGATTTCTGCTCCATCTCTATTATTTCTCTTCTTCTGCTGGATTTAGGTTTTATTGGTGTGTGATTCCCAGCTCCTTAGGTGTACAGTTGAGTACAGTTGAGAACAATTGAGTTGTGTATTTGAGACTTTTTTTTATTTGTTGAGGAAGGCCTGTGAAATTCCCTTCAGTACCAACTTTGCTGCATCCCAAAGGTTTTTAACTGAGGAGTTTTCATTTATGTTTACTTCCATGTATTTTTGTTTTAATTCTTTAACTTCCTTATTGACACGTTCATTCCTCAGTAGGATGTTCTTTAACCTCCATGTATGTGTTTTCCTGAATATTTTTCTTGTGGTTGACTTCAAGTTTTATAACATTGTGGTCTGAAAACATGCATGGTAGGATCTCAATATTTTTGTACTGTTTGAGATCTCATTTGTGACAGACTATGTAACCTGTTCTGGAGAATATTCCATGTGCCCTGAAGAAGAATACGTATTCTGCTTCTTTAAGATGTAGTGTTCTGAATAGATCTGTTAAGTCCATCTAGTCCAGTGTGTCATTCAAAGCCCTTGTTTTCTTGTTGATCTTCTGCTTAAATGGTCTGTCCATTGCTCTTAGTGGGCTGTTAAAGTCCCCTACTATTATTGTATTATTATCAGTGTGTTTATTTAGTTTTCTTATTATTTGGTTTATATATTTTACTGGTAGGAAAATAACCAGCCATTCAGTACATACACTTATTCATGAATAATCCAGGATTTATTTCCACCCCATAAAGTCACCATTACAGACACTAAATTGTTTTAATTAGTATTCCAGAGCTTCCTTGAAGGGCTACAGATTAACAAGTTATGACAAGGTCATTAATGTAATAGCTGTTTTAAGTCTCACAGTATTCATCTTCAATATGAAAAATGAAATTATTCTCTCCGAGAGATGTAGGGAATAGTTTTCATAAAATAGTTAATCTTCTAAATATAAGATTAGAAAAATATATCTCTATTTTGAATATCCCTATATTATGAATCTGAGCAGAAAAGTGCTGTCAGAGGATTCATCCATTAAAAAAATAAAGAACAATGAGTTAAATTCAATTTCCAAAATTTACTACAAAGGATCCATAAACTGTTAATTTAGTATAATTATTTTATGTTCTGTTTTATCTGGAAGTGTCACAAGTTGAAAAATGCAAACTTAAGTAAGAATCGTTAAAGTAACCATAGGAAAAATAGTTAACTGGTTCTTTTTTTCATTAAAAGTTAAATTTTCAGAAGGCTTAAAAAATCCTTAAAAATTAAATGTTAACTTAAATATATTTAGTGGAAATTTTATAAAATGATAGACAACCTAGTTAATCACACATGTGCAAATATGGAGCCTCTCTTAAATTCACTGAGTAAATAAAATATTGTATTTTATGATATTTGCCTTCTATGAATTATAAAAATAGGCAAACATTGTTTCAGATTGTAAACTTTGAAACTGTGAGTTGAGAAAGAAATCAAATCCCCACTATGCCATTAAACTTTAGGATATTTTAAAATGATATAGAGCCATTGATGATCATTTTTAAGTGACATAGAAATTTTAATGACCAAAACAACATACCTTAATCTCCACTTGAGCCATCCTGATATTTGTTGAAGCTAATATTTACAAGAGAGTTTATTAATATGACTGCTCCATTTTGAAAACTCAAAGGAGTGTTTGTGATAATGTCAAATAGAACTGTTTTTCAGGAACAGAGTGCTGTCCCTAGTGGTGTATTTTTGTGCACTGAGGAAAGAACAAAAAACAGTTGTCCACTAAAGCAGTCATTCCAAACCCATTCATTCTATCTTATTTATCCCTAAGAGTATTTGACTTATGAGTGTTGAGAAGGTTGGTGAATACATAGTCAGGACAATTACAGATTCATTCTAGGGCATTTCTTTGGAAAGGTTTTTAGTTAAGTTACTAGTATAGGTTTCCTAGGATGGGATAATATCTTTCTAAATTAAATTGCCTTGTACTACTCTGTGCAGATAAGCAACTAATTACAAACCTGTTTCTCTTATATCATAAAGTGTATATATATATATATATACACATATATATGTATATATATATATACAAAATTGAATTCAGAATTCAAAATTCAATGATAAATATATATATTATATATATAATATATATATATTTTAACACTTTAAAAATTCAATGATAAATTCAATGATAAATATATATATATATTTATATATAATATATTATAATATATACATATATGTATATATACATATACATATGGATATATATATCATATATGTATACACTTATGTATATATATCCATATATATATGTATGTATATATATATGTATATATCCATATATACACTTATGTATATATATCCATATATATATACACTTATGTATATATATCCATATATATATGGATATATATACATATATATACATATATGATATATATATACACTTATGTATATATATACATATATATGGATATATATACATATATATACACATATATGATATATATATATCCATATGCATATGTATATATACATATATGTATATATTATAATATATTATATATAAATATATATATATTATCATTGAATTTATCATTGAATTTTTAAAGTGTTAAAATATATATATATTATATATATAATATATATATTTATCATTGAATTTTGAATTCTGAATTGAATTTTGAATTTTGAGTTGAATATATATATATTTATCATTGAATTTTTAAAGTGTTAGACCTAAATAATGGAAATTATAAGTAAGAACACAATTATTGCTGACAAAAGTAAACAAATCTAGGATTTTACATGTGCTGGTTAAACATGGAATCATACATCCCAAGTAAATGAAAATTGCCAGTGAATAGCACATATATATATATATATATAAATATATATCTCATATGTATATGTATATATACATATATGTATATATTATAATATATTATATATATATATTTATCATTGAATTTATCATTGAATTTGTATCATTGAATGTGTATATATGTATGTGTGTATATACATATATTTAAATATATAATTTAAATTTTAAATATATAATTTAATATATAATTCAATATATATATTTATACATATATAAATATATAATTAAATATATAATTTAAATATATAATTAAATATATATTTAAATATATATTTAAATTTATATATATATTTATATAAATTTATATATATAAATATATATATATAAATATAATATATAAATATAAATATATATAAATATAATCATATATTTATATGTATAAGTATATATATAAATATATATAAATATAATTATAATATTATATTTATATATAAATAAATATATAAATATATTTATATATATTTATATATATAATATATATAAATATAATATTATATTTATATTTATATATATATTTATATTTATATACTTATATATAAATATATGATTATATTTATATATATTTATATTTATATATTATATTTATATATATATATATTTATATATTATATATATTTATATATATTTATATATTATATATTTATTTATATATATATTTATATATATTTATATATATTTATATATATTTATATAAATGACAAATGGATATATTTATATATATTTATATATATATTTATATATATATGTTTATATATATATTTATATATTTATATATATTTATATTTATATATAAATATATTTAAATATATTTATATTTATTTATATTTATGTATATTTTTTATATATATTTATATATTTATTTATATTTATATAAATATATTTATATATTTATATATATTTATATATATTTATATATATAATTTATATATATTTATATTTGTATATATATTTATATATAAATATATATAAATTATATATTTATAAATATATATATATTTAAATATATATATATGCACAAACACATACTCACACTAGACAAATGCATATATTATGACTACATTATATATAAAAATATGTACATTATATACATGAAATATATTACTTGTATGTAATAGAAAATAGAAATATGTTTAACCATTATGCATTATTATGGAAGCACTTATAATCTTATGCTCAACTGGAATATTTTATATGCAGTTATTTTCTCTACCTATGTATTAAATATTATTCTGAATTTAAATTATATACAATATACAATTATATACAATAGCTAATTATAAACAAATGTCTGCATTATAATGTTTCAAGCATTTTTAAAATGCTAATGTTACAGACCTTGCATTTTCAAAAGTCTTGACGTAAATTTGATGTAAATTCAATTAATTAGCATATACTCTATTCATCAGCTGCACACAATAACCAGTGCTCATTACATCAAGTGCCATCCTTAATGCCCATCACTCTGTTATCCCATCCCACCCACCTCTCCTCCAGCAAACCTTGGGTTGTTTCCTGTAGTTTAGAGTCTCTAATGTTTTGTCTTCCTCTCTTTTTTCATCTTATTTTATTTTTCCATCCCTTCCCCTATGATCCCCTGTTTTGTTTCTTAAATTCCACATATGAGTGAATCATATGATAATTTTCTTTCTCCAATTGACTTATTTTGCTTAGCATAATACCCTCTAGTTTCATCCATGTCATTACAAATGGTAAGATTTCAATTTCTGATGGCTGAGTACTATTCCATTGTATATACATACTACATCTTTATCCATTCATTTGTCAGTGGACATCTGGGTTCTTTCCATAGTTGGGCTTCTGTGGATATTGCTGCTATAAACATTGGGATGCAGGTGCCCCTTCAGATCACCATGTTTGTATTCATTTGGTAAATACCTAGAACTGTAATTGCTGGGTCATAGGGTAGCTCTATTTTTAACGTCTTGAGGAACCTCCATACTGTTTTAGAGAGTGGTTCTACCAGCTTGTATTCCCACCAAGTGTAAGAGGGTTCCCCTTTCTCTGCATCCTCTCCATCTTGTTGTTTCCCGACTTGTTAATTTTAGCAATTCTGACTGGTGGGAAGTGATATCTCATTGTGGTTTTGATTTGTATTTCCCTGCTGCCAAGTGATATTGAACATTTTTTTCTCTAAGTGTCTGTTGGTCATTTGTGTATCTTCTTTGTAGATACGTCTGTTTGTACCTTCTGCCCATTTCCTGACTGGATTATTTGTTGTTTTGGGTGTTAAACTTGATAAATTCTTTATAGATCTTGGCTACTAGTCCTTTATCTGATAAGACATTTGCAAATACCTTTTCCCATTCTTTAGGTTATCTTTTGGTTTTGTCAACTGTTTTCTTTGCTCTTCAAAAGGTTTTAATTGTGATGAAGTCCCAATAGCTCATTTGCTTTTGATTCCCTTGCCTTTGAAGATGTGTGTAACAGGAAGTTGCCGCAATTGAGGTAAAAGAGGTTGCTCTGTGCGTTCTTTAGGATTTTGATGTATTTTTATCTCACATTTAGGTCTTTCATCTATCTTTCAGTCTAGTTTTGTCTGTGGTGTAAGGAAATGATCCAGTTTCATTCTTCTGCATGTTGCTAATTTTCCCACCACCATTTGTTGATGAGACTGTGTTTTTTACATTAGGGATTCCTTCCTGCTTTCTCCAAGTTTAGTTGAGCAAGGGGTTGAGTGTTCTCTATTTTACTCCATTGATCTGTCTGCTTTTGTGTCAGTACCATACTGTCCTTATGATTACAGCTTTGTAATATAGCTTGAAATCTGGCATTGTGGTGCTTCCAGCTTTGGTTTTCCTCTGGCTATTCAGGGTCTTTTCTGGTTCCATACAAATATTAGGATTATTTATTCTAGCTCTGTGAAAAATGTTGATGCAATTTTGATAGTGATTGCACTGAATGTGTGGATTACTCTGGGTTGCGTAGACATTGTAACAATATTTGTTTTTCCCATCCATGAGCATGGAATGCTTTTCCATTTGTCTCCTCGTAAATGTCTTTCGTAAGTATTCTATAGTTTTCAGAGTACAGATCATTTACCTCTTTGGTTAGTTTTATTCCTAGGTATCTTATGGTTATTGGTGCAATTGTCAATGGGATTGATTCCTTAATTTCTCTTCTGTCTCACTGTTTATTGTATAGAAATGCAGTTGATTTCTCTTCATTGATTTTATATCCTGCTACATTTGCCGAATTGCTAGATGAGATCTAGAGTTTTGGGGTGGAGTCTTTTAGGCTTTCCACATAAAATATCATGTCATCTGTGAAGAATGAGAGTTTGAGTTCTTCTTTGCCAGTTTGAATGCCTTTTATTTCTTTTTGTTGTCTGATTACTGAGGCTTGGACTTCTAGTAATATGTTGAACAACCAGTGGTAAGATTGAACATCCCTGTCGTATTCCTGATTTTAGGGGAAAACCTCTGTTTTTCCCCATTGAGAATGATATTTACTGTGGGATTTTTGTATACAGCTTTAATGATATCGAGGTCTGTTTCCTCTATCCCTACACTGTGAAGAGTTTTATTCAAGAGGAGATGCTGTATTTTGTCAAATGCTTCTTCTGCACCAAATGAGAGGATCATATGGTTCTTGTCCTTTTTTTCATTAATATAATGTATTAAATTGATTGATTTACAAATGTTGAACCACACTTGCAACCCAAGAATAAACCTCACTTGGTTGTGGTGAATAATAATCCTTTTAATGTACTGTTGGATCTTATTGGTTAGCATCTTGGTGATAAATTGGAATCCATGTTCATCAGGGATATTGGTCTGTAATTTTCCTTTTTGGTGTCATCTTTGTCTGGTGTGGGGTCAAGGTAATGCTGGCCTCATAAAATAGGCTTATAAGTTTTACTTCCATTTCTATTTTTTAAAACAATTTCAAAGATATAAGCATTAACTGTTCCTTAAATGTTTGGTAGAATTCTCCTGGGAGGCCATAAAAGGTCTTATTTATTGGGAGATTTTTGATTACTGCTTCAATTTCCTTGCTGGTTATGTGGTCTGTTCAGGTGTTCTATATCTCCCTGTTCTACTTTTGGTAATTTATATGTTTCTAGGAATGCATCCATTTCTTCCAGATTGACCAGTTTGTTGGCATATAGTTTCTCATAATATGTTCTTATAAGTGTTTCCATTTCTTCTGTGTTGGTTGTGATCTCTCCTTTTTCATTTGTGATTTTTATTTATTTGGGTCCTTTCTCTTTTTGGTAAGTCTGACTAGGAGCTTATTGATTTTACTAATTCTTTCAAAGAAACAACTTCTTGTTTCATTGATGTGTTCTACTGTTCTTTTGGTTTCTATTTCACTGTTTTCGGTTCCAGTCTTTATTATTTATCTTCTGTTGCTGGAATTAGGTTTTATTTGCTATACTTTCTCCAGCTCCTTTAGGTTTAAGGGTAGCTTGTATATTTTAGACTTTTCTTGCTTCAAGATAATGGCTTATATTATTATATACTTCCCTCTTAGGAAGTATATAATACTTCCTTTGCTGCATCCCCAAGGTTCTGAACTCTTCTGTTTTCATTTTCATTTGCTTTTATGTTTGTTTGTTTGTTCGTTTGTTTTTATTTTTTTTTAGTTTCCTGGTCAACCTATTCATTCTTTAGTAGGATGTTCTTTAACTTCCATGTAGTTGTGTTCCTTTCAAATTTTCCTTTGTTATTGAATTCAACTTTTAAAGCATGTAGTCTTAAAATATGCAGTGGCCTAAAAATATGTGAAACATAATCCCAATCTTTTGGTACCTTTAGAGACGTGATTTGTGATGCAGTACATGATTTATTCTGGAGAATGCTCCATGTGCACTTGAAAAGAAAGTGTATTCTGTTGCTTTAGGCTGAAATGCTCTGAATATCTCTCTGAAGTCCATCTGTTCTAATGGGTCATTCAAAGCTCTTGTTTTCTTGTTGATCTTCTGCTTATATGATCTGTCCAGTGCTCTGAGTGGGGTGTTAAAATCCTCTACTATTATTGTATCATTATCAATGCATTTCTTTAGTTTTTGTTATTAATTGGTTTATTTAACTGGCTGCTCACATGTTGGAATAAATATTTATAATTTTTGGTTCTTCTTGCTGGATAAACCCTTTAATCATGACATAGTGCCCCTCGTCACCTCTTACTAGGCTTTGGTTTAAAATATAATTTATCTGATATAAGGATTGCTCCTTTAGCTTTCTTTTTTTTTAATTTTGTATTTATTTTCAGCGTAACAGTATTCATTGTTTTTTCACCACACCCAGTGCTCCATGAAATCTGTGCCCTCCCTAATACCCACCACCTGGTTCCCCCAACCTCCCACCCCCCGCCCCTTCAAAACCCTCAGGTTGTTTTTCAGAGTCCATAGTCTCTCATGGTTCACCTCCCCTTCCAATTTCCTTCAACTCCCTTCTCCTCTCCATCTACCCTTGTCCTCTATATTATTTGTTATGCTCCACAAATAAGTGAAACCATATGATACTTGACTCTCTCTGCTTGACTTATTTCACTCAGCATAATATCTTCCAGTCCCGTCCATGTTGCTACAAAAGTTGGGTATTCGTCCTTTCTGATGGAAGCATAATACTCCATAGTGTATATGGACCACATCTTCCTTTAGCTTTCTTTTGATGTCCATTTGCATGATAAATGGTTCTCCATCCCCTTACTTTCAATCTGGAATTGGTTTTGGATCTAAAATGAACCTCTGGTAGACAGCATAGCAGTGGGTCTTGTTTTTGTTTGTTTGTTTGTTTTGCTTTTTTTTTTGTTCGTTTGTTTAATCCAATCTGATATCTGTGTCCTTTGATTAGAGTTTTAGCCCATTTACACTCAGAATAACTATTGAAAGATATGAATTTTGTGCCATTGTATTACCTGTAATGTCTGTTTCTATAGATTTTCTCTGTTCCTTTATGGTCTTTGTTACTTTTGTCTCTCTCTGACCAAAGGATCCACTTAAATATTTTTTGTAGGCATGGTTTAGTGATAACAAAATCTTTTAGTTTCTTTGTCCTCCAAGCTCTTTATCTCTCCTTCCATTCTAAATGACAGCCTTGATGAATAAAGTATTCTTGCCTGCATATTTTTCCTCATTTAGCACCTTGAATATGTTATGCCAGTCTTTTCTGGTCTGCCGGATCTCTGTGGACAGGTCTGCTGCCAGCCTTATTTTTCTACCTTCGTAGGTTAAGGACCTCTTGCTCTGAGCTTCTTTTAGTATTTTCTCTTTGTCTCTGGAATTTGCAAAATTCAGTATTATATGTGGGGTGTTGACCTAATTTTATTGATTTTGAGGGATGTTCTCTGTGCCTCCTGAACTTGTATGTGTGTTCCCTTCCCCAGATGAAGGATGTTCTAAGCTATAATTTGTTCAAATAAACCTTCTGCCCCTCTCTGTTTTCTTCATCTTCTTGAACTCCTATTATTCAAATATTGTTGCACTTTATAGTATCACTGGTTTCTCAGTCTTCCCTCGTGATCTGGTAGTTGTTTTTCTCTCCTTTTCTCAGCTTCCTTACTTTCCATCACTTTGTCTTCTATATCAGTGACTCTACTGCCTCATTTATCCTCACTGTCAGAGCCTTCATTTTTTTTACTGCATCTCAGTAATTGCAATTTTTATTTCAACCTGATTAGATTTTAGTTCATTTATTTCTACATTAAAGCATACGCTATATCCTTTACACTTTTTTTATACCTAGCTAGTATCTTTATAATAGTTGTTTTGAATTCTAGTCCTGATATCTTACCTATATCCCTATTGTTTAATCTATGGCAGAGAGTATTACCTCTGGCTCTTTCTTTTGTTGTTAATTTCTCCTTCTAGTCATTTTGTCCAAAAAAGAAAGGAAGGAAGAAAGAGAAAGAAAAAAAAAAAGAAAAACAGCAAAAACAACAACCATAATATCAACAGCAACAATGATAATTTCAGGAAGTAATCCTGGTGCATGCTGTGTACACTATGTTATTATGTTTCGGCTGAACTCCACAGAGTTCTTACCTATTTGTAGTTGGGAGTGTTTGGTCCTTTCAGTAAGTATGCTTTGATTTGTTTGTGAGGTTAAGCCAGAAGCTGATGTTTTGGAGCTTTCTTTAATCAGTGGACTTGATATATGCTGGGGTTTGTGTTGGTCTTCTGAGGGAGAAGCCTCCTGTTCCTGCCATGTCGGGGGTGGGGTTTAGTGCAGGAGACTTCAGCCTCCACTTGAGGTTCTGTGTTTCTCTCTGGAGTCTGACTGTGCTGGTGGGTTGGAGAAGGGAGGGGTGATGGAAGATGTAGAATATGATGTCACATCACTCTCTTGTCCCTGGTGATCAAAACTCCCATCACCTGCTACACAGGAGGCCGTCTTAGAAAAGGTAGGAATCTCCTGTGACCTTGGCCCTCATCATTTCCCTGCCCTAACATGTTCATGTCCAGGTCATCCACATGCCTAGAGTCACAGATCTCTCGTATTTTATCTCTGGCCAGTGGCTTGGATTCAAAATTCCAAGTCGTTTTTTGTTTTGTTTTGTTTTGTTGTTTTTAAAGATTTTATTTATTTATTTGTCAGAGAGAGAGAGAGAGCAAACACAGGCAGACAGAGTAGCAGGCAGACGCAGAGGGAGAAGCAGGTTCCCTGACAAGCAAGGAGCCTGATGTAGGACTCCATCCCAGGATGCTAGGATCATGACCTGTACCAAAGGCAACCACTCAACCAACTGAGCCACCCAGGTGTCCCAAAACTCCAAGTTTTAAAGGGCTTGATAATGTGTGCTCACACTCCCATCCCCTGGCAGGAAGGCTTGGGGTGTGCCCAACACTATCCCATCCCTGAAAAGCCATTGCTTAGTGTGCACACAGAGACTAGATTTTATTATAATGCTTAGTGAAAAACTGGACCAAAGTTATCAGCCATCTGCCCTCAGATTAGTCCCCTACTCCCATTTGTCTCAGAAAATTTGTTGAATAGGCTTGAGTCTTATGAGGCAGAAGGTGAAAAGCAGTGGCCAGGTTATCTGCAAGGTGCTCCAGTATCTGTGCTCAGCTCAGCTCAGCCCAGCCCTTGAAAATCGGCCACTTCACACACACACACACACACACACACACACACACACACAGAAGTTTAAGCCTATTGTGGTTCATAGCAATAATCAGAAGCCAGGTTATTTTCAATCTGTTCCTGTCTCTGTGCCCTACGCAGTCAACCCCAGGAAAGTGGCTAATCATCATGTGCACAGAGGTGTAAGCCTATTGTAGCTCACACTGAAAATTTATGAGGTTTTCTAGCCTCTGGAGGCTCCTCTGACCTGCTGCTGGGTTCTACTCAATGGCTCCTTGGCCGTCCTTTTGTCTTTGGAGAGGATGAATATGCTTTTCCAAATGTCCTCTAGGATGGGGAGCAACTCTCCCTGAGCAACTCAGGGGTCTCTTCACCATGGCTTATTGTAGTCACAACCCACTGAGCTGTTTCAAACTTTCTCCCTCTTCCTGATTTTACTTGGGGAGCGAGGCTTCCTCCCTTTTGCTTCCAAGTGTCTCCTCAGTCCCCCAGTTCAGGGGCAGGAAGGACTTGCCTCTGCCAAATTCTCTCATTCTAACTGTGCAGATTGTTTCTGTTCTCCAGTCCTCTTCCAAGTTGTTCAAAATAATTGAAAGTTGATCTACTTGTATTTGAAGGATGAATCAAGTTCAGGGTTCCCCTATTACCCTGCCATTTTGGAACTCCTCTGGGGCTGCTTTTATAAGGACACTAACTTCATATATGAGGTCCCCACCCTCATGATATAATCATCTCCTAGAAGCCCCAACCCCAAATATAATAATGTCGGGGATTATATTTCAGCATACAAGTTTTGAGGGTACACATTCATTCTATAGTAATGGTCTTCAAATATTTTCATAGTCCCCCAATTCAGGGGCAGGAAGGACTCACCTCTGCCAAATTCTCTCATTCTCACTGTGCAGATTGTTTCTGTTCTCCTCCAGTCCTCTTCCCAGTTGTTCAAAATAGTTGAAAGTTGATCTACTTGTATTTGAGGGATGAATCAATTTCAGGGTTCCCCTGCTACTCTGCCATCTTGGAACTCCCCTGGGACTGCTTTTATAAGGACACTAACTTCATATATGAGGTCCCCACCCTCATGATATAATCATCTCCTAGAAGCCCCAACCCCAAATATAATAATGTCAGGGATTATATTTCAGCATACAAGTTTTGAGGGTACACATTCATTCTATAGTAATGGTCTTCAAATATTTTCATATCTCCATTGAAAAAAATGACTGACAGCCAAGACTAAATTTGTGAAAGTGTATTCATTTTGATATGAAAATGTCTTAGTATCTAATTGTATGTGATTTTGGTATGTATAAATTTCTTAAGCAATTATCTCTAAATTGTATCTTTCATACTGCTCATTGTTAGTCATTTGGATCGATCTATTGTTATATAGTATATTATCCCTAATCTTTGGAGCATAAAGCAAAACCCAACTATACTTTACATTTTTTAGGTCAGGAATTTGGATCATTCACAGAAGAGATTATCTCTGCTCCACAATGACTGGTTCCTCTGGGGTTGTTCAAATGTCTGAAGATGGCTAGGGTGGCTCATATAAGGCTATAAGATGTAATGTTCAGAATAAATTCTTCACATACATATCTGGCACCTGAACTAGAGTGATTGGAACACTTAGGCCTTCCTGGGTATTGTACTTTCTTTCTATGTAGTCTTTCCACATGACCAGCTTGAGCTTCCTCACAATATGGAAGTCTCCCAGTAGTCATACTTCTTTCAATGCAGCTGATTTTCTCCAGTGTCAGTATTACAGTGGAAGAAGGCAGAAACCTCAATGTTTGGTTCCCTAGGGCCCACCCATTTTCAGTGCAGTAGTGAATTACATCAGAATCTTAATACTAAGAGATGAGGTCCATTAAGAAGGCTATCTTTGGAGATTAACTACTACATATGGGAATGTTGAAAACAAAAATATCACTACATCTGGTTGAGTGGAGTTAGCACCCTCACTAGATGTCATGAATCTTTATTTTGAAAACAAATGCTTCATCTTCATATTTTGGCATCTATATATTTTTTTATATTCTCCTGTAATTACAATAAAATTCTTATAATTTGCTTTTATAAACCCCATCAACTGTTATTCATATCATGTAACTATGTTTTTTATATGGTTTTTATTTTGTACAGGGTAGAATCTATTTAAATTAAATCTAATACAGGGGTGCCTGGGTGGCACAATCAGTTAGGCATCCAACTCTTGGTTTTGGCTCAGGTAATGATCCCAGGGTCATGAGATTGAACCCCATGTTGGGCTCCATGCTCAGTACAGAGTCTGCTTGAGATTCTCTCTCCCTCTGTCCCTCCAGCTCATGCTTTCTCTCTGTCTCTCTCTCTCTCTTTCTCTAAAATAAAATAAAATAAAATCTTCAAAGAAATTAATTACTTAATTCCAACACAGAATTTTGTCTCTAAAAATCTTGAAAAAGATGATTTGTCCTTTTAATTTTCCAAACCTATAAGATTGAATATATTTGTGCTATTATTTACTGCTTCAGCCCACCAGAATCTTATAGGTATAGCAATATAGTTTTGTTATATTTATCCATACTTATTTTCAGAAATGAATTATTGTCAAATTATAGTTAAATAAATCCCTGTTTGAATACTGATCAGAATTTACAATGTGCTCAAATATCTAAAAAAGTTGACAGCTTCTCACTTTAGAACAAATTGACTTTCATGCATCTGGATGTACCATGTTTTAAAAAGTAGCAAAAGCAACTCTACTGCTCAGTGAAGGTCTTTTGAACACAGGCTGACTCTTTGCAAAAGCCTGACAGTTTTTACAATTCAAGATCACGTTAATGTTACTACTCTGGATATCAGAAATAATGCATTTTCTAAATTGGATGTATTGGGCAATTATTCAGATCATAACTGGAGCCCTAAAATTTCCTTTCTTCTTTTCAGTCCCAGCGGCATGTCACATTTCACTTACCAGAAACCTCCCAGGAAAGCAGCAGTGATGGTGGACTGGGAGACCATGATGTGGGGATTCCTAGCACATCCCACGCACTGCACTTTGGCTATCCTCAGGGGCAGTACTTTGATCATACTGCACCCAATAACCGCACTGAAGGGGATGGCAACTCTGATCCTGAATCCTGTAAGTGATACCTGTCTAGTCCTGCAGGATAAATGAGCTTATTCTGTTTGTTAGTTGAACAATTGTGGCTATAATGACACTGGCCATTTAATGTTAATATGAGTAGTAACACCTTTTTAAAAGGTAAAAATACCGAATTAAGTGGATAGTATATATGCAGCAGTTTATAATATATGAAATGTGTGATAATATCTACTTTGAAAGTTATCATGAAATTTAAAATAGTCATTTTCTTTAGGTGTAGATAGGATTTTTAATTTTATATATGTATAGATATGTATATATGTATGTAACTAGCCACTTTATTTTATGGTATTTATTTAATTTGAGTACTTAAAATTATTTTTGTAATTCATATGAATTATTTTTAGATTTTTTTCATTTTTAGTAGAGATAATAACCACAGGCACTTTTTAATTAACCACTTTTTTCACCATTGAGGATGATAATACCTGTGAGTTTTCATATATGGCCTTTATTATGTTATATAACAAAGAAACTTATTAAAAGTGCAAGAAGCACATTATTTCACTTTAAATGAATTTCTGTTACCTTAATATGGCATACTAATTATATTTTCAACATAACACATGTATGTGCTTTGATTAAAAACAAACAAAAAAGAGCAGATCAAAATTTGCCATAACAAAATAATCTCCTCTGACTGACAGAGATGCTAAGGTACTTTCATTGTTCCAGAAGAAACTCTATAACTCTGAAACAGTGCAAAATTATGGATTTAATGATATTTAGTAGATGCTAATAAACTGTAATTTTGTTCATAATACCACAAATAGGAATGTAAGCTGTTAGAGGAAATAAATGCTGTCCCTAAGCAAGCAAATTATTTTACACAGTTCCCATTTCATATTTTGAAATGCATTGCATCCTGAATTTACTTTCTTCTCTGCTAATGAATTGTCCAAAATAGCAAATAGTTCTGAAAATTCCTTGTACATTCACAAAAACATAGAAATACAACATCTGAATAAGATTTCCCCCAAAATTTGCTAGAGGTAATTATTGATGTTCCTTTATTTTTTATTTTAAGTTTATTTTATTTTATTTACTCATTTTTATTATGTTCAATTAGCCAACCTATAGTACACCATTAGTTTTTGATTTAGTGTTCAACATTTCATTAGTTGTGGATAACACCCAATGTTCATCACAACATGTACCCCTCTTAATACCCATCACCCAACTACCCCATATCTCCACCCCCCTCCATTCTGAAACCCTAAGTTTGTTTCCTGGAGTCCAGAGTCTTTCATGGTTTGTCTCCCACTCTGATTTCCTCCTATTCAGTTTTCCCTCCCTTCCCCTATGGTCTTCCATGGTATTCCTTATATTCCACATATGAGTGAAACCATATGATAACTGGGTTTCTCTGCTTGACTTATTTCACTTATCATAATCTCCTCCAGTTCCATCCATGTCGATGAAAATGGTGGGTATTCATCCTTTCTGATGGCTGAGTAATATTCCCTTGTATATATGTACCACATACTCTTTATTCATCCATCTTTTTATTTTATTTTATTTTTTGTCCATTCATCTGTAGGACATCTTGGCTCCTTCCACAGTTTGGCTATTGTGGACATTGCTGCTATGAACATTGGGGTGTATGTGTCCCTCTTACACTGTTGGGAGGTATGCAAGCTGGTACAGCTACTTTGGAGAACAGTATAGAGGTTCCTCAAGACGTTAAAAATAGAGCTACCCTATGACCCAGCAACTGGACTACTAGGTATTTACCTAAAGATAAGAATGTAGTGAAAAAATGGCATTTTAATCCTTTAAAATGCAGTTCCCAGGTTGATAAAAATCTGCTGATTAGATAATAAAATTGATATCCATACTTTCACATCTTTTGCCAAGAATATTAAATATCCTTTTAAGTTAAAGAAAAAACAAGCAAACTGAATCCAATTATTTCTCTTTCAGAAGATAAGTTTAATAAAATATCCTGTCTCATTCCATTTGAAACCTTTTTGAATTTTTAAATTTTACATTTGCAATCTCCTGACTTTAACCTTTGGTAGGAGAGCCAAACTCAATGTCCCAGAGCTTTCCCTAATCATACCCCTAACAAAATATGTGCACCATTTTCAACAGACCCTGCTCTTCAAAGTTAGCTAATTTGATAAAAACAGAAACAGAAATCTAAATCATAAACAGCATTATTGGTTGCTGCTGAGTTTCTGTGGATACTGTAACAGGTAAGTCTTTGACTTCTCAAAGGATTTTATGGAGACACAGAAGAGTATAGACCTAGTAGAGAACAGAATGTAACTTTGTACTTCTTGAAATTTTGTATATCATTATATAGTATTAACTGAGAGATCTAGAGACCAAATGATCCTTTTGTGACTATTCTAAATACAACAATCTATATATGGCCCTCTGTTCATATCTACTTCATTACAAGTAGCATAAGGTAAAACATAATTTGTGGGCATTTAAAAATGTTTTTTTAACTTTCTTCTGTAAAACATTGCTCTGATATTATAATTCAGACTGTTTTCTGGGACACATGGAAATATTATCAATGGTCTACCACATTAAACTTCAGAGATTTCTGAATAGTTCATACATATGAAGTCAGAATGTCTGTTTTTTTCCCCTTAAAGAAGGAATTCATTGCTATCTCACACTATTTGTAAGTTTCAGATAAAAGAGTAATTACTAAATTTCCAGCAACCTGCTGATGTATTATAATTTAACATATCAGAGATAAAATATCTCTGATATGGATCTCAAAGGATCCATGGATCTCAAAGGATCCATGTTTCTTTGGAATAGAAATGGTGAAATAGAGTATTTCTAAGGAGATTCAAATCAATCTTCAGCTTACCAGCCATAAATCAATTAATTTTCAGAGAATATCTTAAATGAAGGGGAAACAAACTCAGTTTAATCAGTGTTATAATTGTCTTCAACTGCAATAGTTTTGTCATCTGCATTTTTTAAACCTCTTCATTGGATATAGTCATTTCACATATGAAGTCAATCTATCTGAAAATGTTACAGCTGTTTTAATGTCTAAAATTTGAGCTTAGGGTTTGTCCAGCTGGCTTTGTCAGTAGAACATCCAACTCCTGATCTCAAGTGTGTGAGTTCAAGACCCACTTTAGATGTAGAGATTTCTTAAGAAAATAAATAAGTAAACTCTTCTTCTAAAATTTGAACATAAATTAATCAGCCTTTAAAGTATTTGTTAAAGTTCTACTTTTACTTTACTCATTTCCGTCATACAAAAGAAAAAAAAAACAACAGAATTCTAAGAACATTAAGCTAAAAAATCTTAAACATTTAAAATAGAAATATTCTGCTGCATGCCATACCCGGCCACTGGGGGTACTGCTGCTCCCATGCAGTTCACCCAACCATTGTGAAGCACCCATCTGCTGCACTGTGCAGGCCATGTGCCCACAGTCACCACTGTGTGCCTGGCCTTGGCCAGCCATTGCCAATGCTATACCCAGCCTTGTGATTCTGGTTTCCCTCACACACAGGCCCCAGCTGCCTCAATGCATCAGGAAATCTGGTATGGGACTGATGGCCAAGTACAAATTTTGCTACCACTGCCATGTTGCTGCCAAATTCCTTGGTGAACACAATCCCTCAGTGCTGGCCTGACTTGTTCCCACTAACAGCACAGAAAGCGAGCACAGCCCACTACAGGGAGATAGTCAGTGCAGATGAATACACTGAAAGGAAAACTGACTTATACAAAACAGTAAGGTGTAAGCAGCACATTTAGAATAATCTCCTAAAAGGCTATATTCCAGTAAACAAGGGACACTGCATTACAGGGAAGTCCAGGACCTCTTCATAACATAACATCACTACTTTCAAGAGAAGAGGACATAGCTGACTTTCTTAACATACAGAAAGAGACACAGAGAGGCAGACAAAATGAGGACACAGAGAAGTAAATGTATCCCAAATGAAAGAACAGGACATTATGGCCAGAGACCTAAGTGAAACAGATATTAATAACATGCTGGATAGTGAATTTAAAAAATAATAATAAGGATACTTTCTGGACTTAAGGAAAGAATGCAATATATGAGTGAGAATTTTAACACAGAGATAAGGAACAACATAGCAGAAATAAAGGGCTCAACAACTAAACCAGAAACATGCCTGATGGACTAGACAGTAGGCTAAAAGAAATAAAGGAATAAAATAGTGACCTAGAAGACAGAGTAATTGTAAGTAATTAAGCTGGACAAAAGAGAAAAGATAATTATACAAAAAGAGAATAGACTTAGGGAATGCTGGGACTTCATCAAATATAATAAAAATCATATCAAAGGAGTCCCAGAAGAAATGACAGAAAAGGAGGCAGAGAATTTATTTGAAGAGATAATAGCTGAAAAATTCCCTATTCTGGGGAAGGAAACAGATATCTATCTATATCTATATCTATATCTATATCTATATCTATATCTATCTGTATCTATCTATCTATCTATATATCTATCTCCAGGAAGAACAAAGAACCTCCACCAAAATCAACAAAATTGGGACACACCAAAACATATTATAATTAGCAAAATACAGTGATAAAAAATAATTTTTAAAGCAACAAGACAAAAGAAGACAGTAATATACAAGAGAGGACCATATAGTTAGCAGGGGATTTTTCAGCAGAACCTTTGTAATCCAGAGGGGAATGGCACAACATAGTCAAAGTGCTGAATGAGAGAAATCTATAGCCAATAATACTTTATCCAGCAAGACTATCATTCAGAATAGAAAGAAGGAGAAAGAGCTTCCCAGACAAACAAAAGCTAAAGGTGTTTTTTAACCAATGAACCAGCCCTGCAAGAAATATTAAAGGGGACTCTGTGAAAGCAAAGGAGAAACCAAAAGTGACAGTATAAAGGTAGAAAACACAAAAGCAGTAAAATAGAATATTTATGTAAAAAAAAAAAAAACAGTCAAGTTGGGATGCCTGGGTGGCTCAGTCAGTTAAGTATCCAACTCTTGATTTTAGCTCAGATCATGATCTCAAGGTCATGAGACTGAGCCCCATATTGGGTTCCGCACTGCGTGGGGAGCCTGCTTACGATTTTCTCTCTCATGCTCTCTACTCATCTCCCCTTCTTAAAATCATTCAAGGAATTGAAAAGATAAAAGGATGTAAAAAAGTGTCACCAAATATCTAAAACGTGGGGAAGAGTAAGAACAGATACACACTTAAAAGTCCATCAGTTTAATACAAACTACTACATGCAGAAGAAGTTATATAGCAACCCAACTTCAACTATATAACAAAACCACTATACAAAGAAGAAAGAGAAATAAATCCAAATATCTCCCTAAAGAAAATCAGCAAGGGGCACCTGGGTAGTTCAGTCGGTTAAGAGTCCAACTCTTGGTTTCAGCTAAGGTCGTGATCTCATGTGTTGTGTGATCAAGCTCTGTGTTGGGCTCCACACTCAGCATGGAACCTGATTGAGGATTCTTTCCCTCTGCCTTCCCCAACTTGTGTGTGCTCTCAGTCTCTCTCACTCTCTACCTCTCAAATAAACAGATAAATACTTAAATCAGCAAAACCTGAAAGACAGAAAGAAAAGGAAGATCAGAGCAAAGCAAATACTAAAATGACAATAAGTATATATCTATCAATAATTGCTTTAAATGTAAATGGATGAAATGCTCCAATGAAAAGACACAGAGTGACAAGGTGGATAAAAACAAGTCTATATGTTGCCTATATGAGATTCATTTTAGACCTAAAGACACACAGATATTGAAAGTGAGAGGATGGAGAAACATCTATCCCAGTAAAACACTTGCATAACTGCACAGGGGTTTGTAGTTCATGGCCAAGCACAGAAAAAAGCCTTCCTTCAGGCTGGCTGACCTCAGCACGTGTCTCTGCTTGTATGCTAATGACTTGGGCAGCTTAATTGTGTCTGCTGGTTCTTTAATTCCCTGAGAGGCAGTGCTCCTTCTCCCAAATGTACTCCAAGAAGTGAAATTATATGTCCCAGCATGACCCAGGAGATCCTCAGAGCACACTGTCTGTTCCTGTATTCCTGTGTCACTGCCTTCCTTCTTCACTGGAATAATACTATACCTGCCAGGCTCCATGCTGGTGATGGTGTTGATTTCTAAAACTTCAGATTTTCACCTCTGCTGTTTATAAAATCTTGCAATACTTGAGGAGTCAAGATGGAAGAGGAGTTGGCGCCTGAGATGACATCAGGTAGCTGGAGACCAGCTAGAAAGTTTATCAAACCATTCTGAACAACTACAAATCCAACAAGAGTAGAAGAAAAGAATAGCAGCAATTCTAGAAACAGAAAATCGACCACTTTCAGAAAAGTAAGACCTGCAGAGAAGTGAATCCAAAGCGAAGGGAAGACAGACCATGTGGGGAGGGCCCAGCTTCTGGCAAGCAGCGAAGCAACAGAGCACAAAATCAGAACTTTTAAAAGTCTGCTCCACTGAGGACTTCACTCCAGAGGTTAAGTGGGGGTGGAGCCCACGCGGGGACAGCATGGTTTCAGGTGCTGTGGAGTCATAGAAGAATCAGGGGTGTCTGAGTATCCCAGAGTTTGCAGGTATTAGAGTGGGGAAACCATCTACAGTGACGAAGCTGAGGAGTGAGATCTCAACTCAGGGTTACCTTAAACTGTGATCCATGGCATATTCTGGCTACTGCTCTCTGAGCAGGTACCCCACAAGTGGTAGATCCTGGGAGACACAACTGCCCCGGAAGAGCAGCAGGGATCTGCTGGGTTTGTACACTCCAGGCAGGGCTGTGTGCCAGAGACAGAGATGCTCTGTCACAGGCTGGGTGAGCTCAGAATGTGGCTGGAGGCCAGGGAGACGGAAGTGATTAAGTGCTTTCCACCAAAGGCACACTGAGGAGTGGGGCCCCAAGCTCTGGGCTCCTCCAGGCCAGAGATTGGGAGGCTTCCCTTTTCATTCCCGTCGCCCAGAACTCTATGGAAAGTCTTCAGGGAACAAAAGCTCCCAAGAGAGAACCCAAGCAGATTACTTAGCCTGGCCCCTGGCAAGGGCAGAGCAATTTTTTTTTTAAGTAAATTTTTTTTTAATTTCTTTTCAGTGTAACAGAATTCATTGTTTATGCACCACGCCCAGTGATCCATGCAATGTGTACCCTCTATAATACCCATCACCTGGCTCCCCCAACCTCCCACCCCCTGCCCCTTCAAAACCCTCAGGTTGTTTTTCAGAGTCCATAGTCTTTCATGATTCATCTCCCCTTCCAATTTCCCTCAACTCCCTTCTCCTCTCCATCTCCCCATGTCCTCCATGTTATTTCTTATGCTCCACAAGTAAGTGAAACCATATGATACTTGACTCGCTCTGCTTGACTTATTTCACTCAGCATAATCTCTTCCAGTCCTGTCCATGTTGCTACAAAAGTTGGGTATTCATTCTTTCTGATGGAGGCATAATACTCCATAGTGTATATGGACCACATCTTCCTTATCCATTTGTCCGTTGAAGGGCATCTTGGCTGTTTCCACAGTTTGGCGACTGTGGCCATTGCCGCTATAAACATTGGGGTACAGATGGCCTTTCTTTTCACTGTGTCTGTATCTTTGGGGTAAATACCCAGTAGTGCGATTGCAGGGTCATAGGGAAGCTCTATTTTTCATTTCTTAAGGAATCTCCACACTGTTTTCCAAAGTGGCTGCACCAACTTGCATTCCCACCAACAGTGTAAAAGGGCTCCCCTTTCTCCACATCCTCTCCAATACACATTGTTTCCTGTCTTACTAATTTTGGTCATTCTAACTGGTGTAAGGTGGTATCTCAATGTGGTTTGAATTTGAATCTCCTTGATGGCTAGTGATGATGAACATTTTTTCATGGGTCTGATAGCCATTTGTATATCTTCATTGGAGAAGTGTCTGTTCATGTCTTCTGCCCATTTTTTGACATGATTATCTGTTTTGTGTGCGTTGAGTTTAAGAAGTTCTTTGTAGATCCTGGATGTCAACCTTTTGTCTGTACTGTCATTTGTGAATATCTTCTCCCATTCCATGGGTTGCCTCTTTGTTTTGTTGACTGTTTCCTTTGCTGTGCAGAAGCTTTTGATCTTGATGAAGTCCCAAAGTTCATTTTTGCTTTTGTTTCCTTTGCCTTTGGCGACATATCTTGAAAGAAGTTGCTGTGGTTGATATCGAAGAGGTTATTACCTATGTTCTCCTCTAGGATTTTGATGGATTCCTGTCTCACGTTGAGGTCTTTTATCCATTTCGAGTTTATCTTTGTATATGGTGTAAGAGAATGGTCGAGTTTCATTCTTCTACATATAGCTGTCCAATTTTCCCAACACCATTTAGGCCAGAGAAATTCTGCCTCGGGCAAAAACACTTGAGAATCACTACAACAGGTCCCTCCACCCAGAAGATCAACAAGAACATCCAGCCAAGACCAAGATCACTGAACAAGGAGAAGAGCAGAATTCCAGAGGAAGAGGAAAGCAAAGCATGGAATTCATGGCTTTCTCCCCATGATTCTTTAGTCTTGTAAGTTAATTATTTTTTTAATTTCATTTTTTTCTTGTTCTAATATTTTTTAGCTTCTATTCTTTCCTCTTTTAACATTTTTTAACTAGTTTATCTTAACAATACCCTTCTTAAAAAAATCTTTTTGAACCTTCATTATTATAGTCATATTTTATCCTTCATTGTATCTAACTTTATTTTTTGTATACACATAGGGTTTTTTCTTCTAAATATTTTTTGGATACAACTTCTTCTAATAGATCAAAATATACCCTAAATCTAGCACAGGGCTTTGTTTTAATCTCCAGCCTGAGCAAATTCTCTCCACTTTCTATTTCTTTCTTTTGCCAACCAACTAATCTTATCAACTCCTTATTTAGATTTTTTTAAAAAATTTTCATCTTTACAGTCATATTCCATCCCTTCATCGTGTTTACCCTTATTTTGTGTGTGTGTGTGTGTGTGTGTGTGTGTGTGTATATATTTTTTTTTCTTCTTTCTTTAAATGTTGGGAGGTACTTTCTTCTACAAGACCAAAATACTCCCAAAATTAAGTGGGTGGCTCTCTTCTATTCACCAGTCTAATATATATATTTTCTTTTTTTTTTCTAATTTTTTGAACTTCTTTTTACCCACTTTCTTCCCCCCACGATTTGGGGTCTCTTCTGATGTGGTTAACACAAATTTTTCTGCAATCTCTGCCACACTTTTAGTATTTTAGTCTCTCATTCATACATATTCATATATTCTTATCTGGATAAAATGACAGAAAAACTCACCACAAAAAAAAAAAAAGAACAAGAGGTAGTACTGAAGGCTAGGGACCTAATCAATATGGACATTGGTAATATCTCAGATGTAGAGTTCAGAATGATGATTCTCAATGTGCTAGCTGGGCTCAAAAAAGACATGGGAAATATTAGAGAAACCTGTTTGGAGAAATAAAAGCCCTTTCTGGAGAAATAAAAGAACAAAAATCTAACCAAGCTGAAATCAAAAAAGCTATTAATGAAGTGCAATAAAAAAAATGGAGGCTCTTACTACTAGGATAAATGAGGCAGAAGACAGAATTAGTGATACAGAAGACCAAATGATGGAGAATAAAGAAGCTGAGCAAAAGAGAGATAAACAACTCTTGGACCATGAGGGGAGAATTTGAGAGGTAAGTGATACCATAAGATGAAACAAAATTAGAATAATTAGGATTCCAGAAGAAGAAGAAAGTAGAGGGGAGCAGAAGGTATGTTGGAGCAAATCCTTGTAGAAAATTTCCCTAATATGGAAAAGAGAACAAGCATCAAAATCCAGGAGGTACAGAGAACTCCCCTCAAAATAAAGAATGATATGTCCATACTCCATCATCTAATAATAAAACTTACAAGTCTGAGTGACAAAGAGAAAATCCTGAAAGCAGCCCGGGACAAGAAGTCTGTAACATACAGTGGTAAAAATATTAGATTGGCAACAGACTTATTCACAGAGACCTGGCAGGACAGAAAGAACTGGCATGATACATTCAGAGCACTAAATGAGAAAAACGTGCAGCCAAGTATAATATATACAGCTAGACTATAATTGAAAATAGAAGGAGAGATAAGAAGCTTCCAGGACAAACAAAAACTAAAATAATTTGTAAACACCAAACCAACTCTACAGGAAATATTGAAAGGGGTCCTCTAAGCAAAGAGAGAGCCTAAAAGTAGGAGACCAGAAAGGAACAAAGACAATATACAATAACAGTCACCTTACAGGCAATACAATGGCACTAAATTCATTTCTCTCAATAGTTACCCTGAATGTAAATGGGCTAAAATGTCCCAATCAAAAGACACAGGGTATCAGAGTGGATTAAAAAACAAACAAACAAACAAACAAAACCCAACAATACGCTGTCTACAAGAAACTCATTTTACACCCAAAGAGACCTCCAGATTTAAAGTGACAGGGTGGAAAACAATTTACCACACTAATGGACATCAACAGGAAGCTGGGGTGGCAATCCTTATATCAGATCAATTAGATTTTAAGCGAAAGACTATAATAAGAGATGAGGAAGGACACTATATCATACTCAAAGGGTCTGTCCAACAAGAAGATCTAACAATTTTAAATATTTATGCCCCTAACATGGGAGCAGCCAACTATATAAACCAATTAATAACAAAATCAAAGAAACACATTGACAATAATACAATAATTAACACCCCCTCACTGAAATGGATAGATCATCCAAGCAAAAGATCAACAAGGAAATAATGGCCTTAAATGATACACTGGACCAGGTGGACATCACAGATGTATTCAGAACATTCCATCCCAAAGCAACAGAATACACATTCTTCTCGAGTGCACATGGAACATTCTCCAGAATAGATCACATCCTGGGTCACAAATCAGGTCTCAACCAGTATCAAAAGTTTGGGATCATTCCCTGCATATTTACAGACCACAATGCTCTGAAGCTAGAACTCAATCACAAGAGGAAATTTGGAGAGAACCCAAATACATGGAGGCTAAAGAGCATCCTTCTAAAGAATGAATGGGTCAACCAAGAAAATAAAGAAGAATTGAAAAAAAATTCATGGAAACAAGTGATAATGAAAACACAATGTTTCAAAACCTGTGGGACACAGCAAAGGCAGTCCTGAGAGGAAAGTATATAGCGATGCAAGCCTTTCTCAAGAAACAAGAAAGGTCTCCTCTGCTCAGCAGGGTGCCTGTTTCCTCCTCTCTCTGCCTGCCTCTCTGCCTACTTGTGATCTCTGTCTGTGAAATAAATAAATAAAATCTTAAAAAAGGAGGGGGCGACAATGTGGCTCAGTGGGTTAAAGAAACAAGAAAGGTCTCAAATACACAACCAAACCCTAAACCTAAAGGAGCTGAAAAAAGAACAGCAAAGAAAGCATAAACTCAGCAGGAGAAGTTAAATAATAAAGATCAGAGCAGAAATCAATGAAATAGAAACCAACCAACCAAACAAACAAAAACAATAGAACAAATCAACAAAACTAGGAGGTGGTTCTTTGAAAGAATTAATAAGATTGATAAACCCCTGGCCAGACTTATCAAAAAGAAAATAGAAAGGACCCAAATATATAAAACCATGAATGAAAGAGGAGAGATCACAGCCAACACCAAAGAAATACAATTATAAGAATATGTTACCAGCAAACTACACGCCAGCAAATTTGACAATCTGGAAGAAATGGATGCATTCCTGGAGACATATAAACTACCACAACTGAACCAGGAAGAAATAGAAAACCTGAACAGACTCATAACCAGTAAGGAGATTGAAGCAGTCATCAAAAATCTCCCAACAAACAATAGCCCAGGGCCAGATGGCTTCCCAGGGGATTTCTACCAAACATTTAAAGAAGAATTAATTCCAATCCTCCTGAAACTGTTCCAAAACCTAGAAATGGAAGGAAAGCTTCCAAACTCATTTTATGAGGCCAGCATTACCTTGATCCCAAAACCAGACAAGGATCCCATCAAAAAAGAGAATTACAGACCAATATCCCTGATGAACACAGATACGAAAATTCTCCCCAAAATACTAGCCAATAGGATCCAACAGTACATTAAAAGGATTATTCACCACAACCAAGTGGGATTTATTTCAGGGCTGTAAGTTTGGTTCAGCATCCACAAATCAATCAGTGTGACACAATACTTTAATAAAAGAAAGAAAAAGAACCGTATTATACTTTCAATAGATGCTGAAAAAGCATTTGAAAAAGTACAGCATCCTTTCTTGATCAAAACTCTTCAACGTGTAGGAATAGAGGATACATATCTCAATATCATCAAAGCCATCTATGAAAAACCCACAGTGAATATCATTCTCAATGGAGAAAAACTGAGAGCTTTTCCACTAAGGTCAGGAACACGGCAGGGCTGTCCACTATCACCACTGATACTCAACATAGTACTAGAAGTCCTAGCCTCAGCAATAAGACAACAAAAAGAAATTAAAGGCATCCAAATTGGCAAAGAAGAAGTCACTCTTTGCAGATGATATGATACTTTATGTGGAAAACCCAAAGGACTCCACTCCAAATCTGCTAGAACTTGTACAGATATCCATTAAAGTGTCAGGATATAAAATCAATGCACAGAGATCAGTAGCATTTCTGTAAACCAACAAGACAGAAGAAAGAGAAATTAAGGAGGAAATCCCATTTACAATTGTACCCAAAACCATATAATACCTAGGAATAAATCTAACCAAGGAGGAAAAGAATCTGTACTCAGAAAACTATAAAGTGCTCATGGAAGAAATTGAGGATGACACAAAGAAATGGAAAAATGCTCCATGCTCATGGATTAGGAGAACGAATATTATGAAAATGTCTATGCTACCTAAAGCAATCTACACGTTTAATGCAATCCCTATCAAAATCCCATCCATTTTTTCCCCAAAGAAATGGAACAAATACTCCTAAAATTTATATGAAACCAGAAAAGACCGCAAATAACCAGAGGAATGTTGGAAAAGAAAGCCAAAGTTGGTGGCATCACAATTCCAGACTTCAAGTTCTATTACAAAGCTGTCATCATCAAGACAGTATGGTACTGGCACAAAAACAGACACATAGATCAATGGAACAGAATAGAGAGCCCAGAAATAGATCCTCAACTCTATGGGCAACTAATCTTCAACAAAGCAGGAAAGAATTCCAATGAATAAAGACAGTCTCTTTAACAAATGGTGTTGGGAAAATTGGACAGCCACATGCAGAAAAATGAAACTGGACCATTTCCTTACACCACACATGAAAATAGCCTCAAAATGGATGAAGGACCTCAATGTGAGAAAGGAATCCATCAAAATCCTTGAGGAGAACACAGACAACAACCTATTTGACCTCAGCCACAGCAATTTCTTCCTAGGAACATCACCAGAATGAACTATTGGGACTTTATCAACATCAAAAGCTTTTGCACAGCAAAGGAAACAGTTAACAAAACCAAAAGATAACAGACAGAATGGGAGAACATATTTGCAAGTGACATATCAGATAAAGGGCTAGTATCCAAAATCTATAAAGAACTTACCAAACTCAACACCCAAAGAACAAATAATCCGATCAAGATATGGACAGAGGGCATGAACAGACATTTCTGCAAAGAAGACACCCAGATGGCCAACAGACACATGAAAAAATGCTCCACATCACTTGGCATCAGGGAAATACAAATCAAAACCACAATGAGATACCACCTCACACCAGTCAGAATGGCTAAAATTAACAAGTCAGGAAATGGTAGATGCTGTCGAGGATGCAGAGAAAGGGGAGCCCTCCTACACTCTTGGTGGGAATGCAAGCTGGTGCAACCACTCTGGAAAACATCATGGAGGTTCCTGAAAAAGTTGAAAACAGAGCTTCCCTATGACCCAGGAATTGCACTCTTGGGTATTTACCCTAAAGATACAAATGTAGTGATCTTAAGGGGCATGTGCACCTGAATGTTTATAGCAGCAATGTCCACAATATCCAAACTATGGAAAGAACCTAGATGTCCATCAACAGATGAATGGATAAAGAAGAAGTGGTGTATATATACAATGGAATACTATGCAGCCACCAAAAGAAATGAAATATTGCCATTTGAGACAATGTGGATTGAACTAGAGGGTATTATGCTTAGCAGAATATGTCAATCAGAGAAAGACAACTATCATATGATCTCCCTGATATGACGAAGTTGAGAGGCAATGTGGGGGGTTTGGGGGTTAGGAAAGGAATGAATGAAATAAGATGTGATTTAGAGAGAGACAAACCATGAAAGACTCTTAATCTCACAAAACAAACTGAGGGTTCCCAGGGGGAGGGTGCTAGGGAGAGGGTGGTTTGGTTATGGACATTGGGGAAGGTATGTGCTATGGTGAGTGCTGTGAAGTGTGTAAACCTGGGGATTCACAGACCTGTACTAATACATTATATGTTTAAAAAAATAAAAAAATTAAAAATTAAATCTTGCAATAATCAGCCCCTCTTATTTTCCCAGCCAGTGCTTTTAAGGAAGTGCTTGTGTGTGTGTGTGTGTGTGTGTGTGTACTATTCCCTGTATGCTGCTTTATCTCCCACCATCTCTCCCCCCCGCCCCCATGATCAGGGATCCCTCCTCTGTGCAGCATCTGGGATTCTTTTCTCCTCCAAATCACATCACTGCCCTTCCTGTCTTTCATAATGTTTCCTCTTTTCTCCCTCTAATTATGCAGTTTGGTCTTTCAGTCCTCTGATCTCGTGGGTGTTCAGAATGACTTGGTAATTATTTAGTTGTGTTTGAGGGACAAGGCAAGCATAAGATCCTCCTAATACTCTGCCATCTTATCTCCTCCTAGTACTTATATTATTTTAGAGAGGGAAAATGGTTTCATTTTCTGACCATTTCATGTCATGAGTTTGTGTCTCTTAAGAATTAGTACTGAAAATTTTATGCAGAGTCTGCTTATTGTGCTGAATTTTAAAGAAAAATTATCCATGTTTGACTTCAATGATTTGTAAACCAATTTTCATTTTTCAGCTTAAGAGCTAAACACCTCCTAGGATATGTTTTTTAAATGTATTTGTTTCTTTTCATTATTGTCATGTCATCTCTTTTGCTTCTTTATTCATACTTCTTTACCCTTAGAAATGAGTCTAGATCAATTTTATTTTTTCTGTTATTTTCAGTTACCAAATTAGAAAAAAAATTGATAAATAAGGTTTATCTCACATTAAAATTGCAGTCTTAAAATAAAAGCATGTACTTTAGCTCTCTGCATAAAGCAGCCTTGCTTTTGCACACCATATTATTTGAAAATTCTACATTTGATAATTACCAGAGTAGACCATTAATTTCAACAATAAGTTAGAAAAGTGTGTGTGTGTGTGTGTGTGTGTGTGTGTGTGTGTGTGTGTGTGTGTGAGATAATTATCATGGAAGTAGAACAATTTTATGAAGAGTGGAGTATTAATGAAATTTTATTTAGAAGATTGATTCCACTCAAAGTGTCTTGTGAAAGTACGGTGTTGTGTGTGTGTGTGTGTGTGTGTGTGTGTGTGTGTCTTTATATTTCACCTAGTACTACCATTCAGTTGTAGTACTTACGGGTGAAACACTAAGCTGTTTAAAAAATGTGTTCTATATATAACAATGAAATTTAAAATGGGCAATGTTCTTTCAATCATTATTATTGCATAGAGATACTGTTTTCATCCTCACTTTTTCTGTCTCTGACCTACTCTTCCTCTCTAAGCATTTTATATATCTTGAGTTTCATAATGTTACAGGGTTGCAGGATTCTTGTCTCATGATACCAACGAATGAATCTCATGGACACAAAAAGGTGAAGTGAAGTGAAAATATATTAAGTGAAAGTGAGAACAGAAAGGAAAGAAAAGAGCTCTCTAGAGTGAAAAGGGTCCTGAATGGTTTGCCATTATGAGCTTTTAGCGGCAGTCTTTTTTTGAGAACTGACTGGTAATTGTGTTTCCTTGTGAGATTCTTGTGCCATCTTGGTTTGAACAAGGACTATTGATAACATCCTTAAAGGTTTACTTTTTCTTTGAGGTCTGGTCATTTTCCGTGATTACGATATACCTGCCAAAAAAAGAAAAAGCCAAAACCAAAAACTAAAAAAACAAACCGCTTTAACATTCAGAGCCAGGTGTTCCGGTTTGTACCCTTATCTCTGGTTTTGTATACCTTGCCATTTGGGATTTCTGTGAGTCTGGTTACACAGCCCCCTGTGTGAGCCTAGTCAGGGGAGTCAGGGACCTCCTATCTCTCCCTGAGTATACCTTAACCATTTCCTTCCTCAGTAATATTCTAATTTTATTCAAAACTGATTTTTAAGCAGTTTCAAAGTGTTTATCTTTATTGTTTTTTATACTTACATGCATATTATTAACTACATCAGGAAACTGTTTCTACTGTTGATCCTAAAATTTTAACAAAGAGTACTTTCAGTAATTGTCCAGATCAACATATATCAAAGTGCTTGTAAACACATAATTATTTTGTTCAAAAAATAGACTTTGTTAGTTATCCGAGGTCAAACATAATCTTAGTGTTTTCAAGGAAGTCCATAATGCAAGCCTAAATTTATTTTCCTGGGACATAATGGTAATGATCTCTAATCTCTAATACTCTACTTGTGAGAAATGAATTTTAGCTGTGATAATAGTCATGTTGTAAAGTGTCTTAACCCAGATAAGAATAATTCTATTGGGTCATCCTCAAATTAGTGTCTGTTGATTTTTCTTTTATCCCGTTATTTTTTCCACCTCAGATTTGGAAGCAGAGCAAGCTGTTAAGTCAAAACCAATGTTTTTGTTTGTTTGTTTGTTTTTGTTTTTTTAATACTCCATTTCCTGTAGTAAGTTCCATCAGAAAATTTCAATAGAGGACTCTACTTTGCTATCACAGGTAATAAAACTAGAAAATCTACTGAGATCTTTCAAAATATTGAGTTAAACAATACGTTCCCTATAGGGAAAGGACTAATCACTACTCAGTAGGTTAGCAAATAGCACAGGCTTGGTCTGATTTTAGAAAAAAAAATATTACAAGAGAGAGATTTTATGGGTTATAAATCATCTACCATACCTATCTCTGTTGTCACATTCTCTGAAAAATCAAGTTGAAAGTATATTACAATATATTACAGTTTGCATTTGTTTAGTTAAATTAATATAACATGTTGGGAATAAGACACAATATTTATTGTATTTAACTTTATGAAACTCTCTTTCTAGCTTTCATCCACGGACTAAAAAAGGTACAGTAGAAATCAAGATAAACCTTAATTATGATGTATATTTCATTTTAAAATGGTTGCTAATTTGTGTTTGTTCTAAGAAGTTTTGGCCTTTTCAGTTATCATAAAACACTGCAATTTCAACTGTTTCAAACACATTTTTAGTATGTTTAACATGAACTGATGTCTAAAAAAGATAATTTGGTAACTTGTATAACTGAAACTGGATATTTTTTCCAAATTATGTGTAATTACTATTTAGATAGAAAAATTAACAAGACCTTATGGTTATTTTTTGACTTACTGTAATTATTTTTAAAGTACCTCCATGTTTAATTATTCTTTTCTCTTCTATTACAGTTTAAGCATAGTCAACATTTTGTCTGAGGAGGCATTCAAGATATAATTCTACCTTTCTATAATTTTATTCGAATAGATTATAAATTTCATATGTTGTTTACTTACTTAACAAAATAATTATTTACATGCTTTGTGAACTTATAAATAATAGGCATTTTCTTTGCCACGTTATAATGTATGATTACATGTGAATTTCTATGAGGTAAGGTTAATAGAAACAAATTTCTTTAATTATGGAGTTTAAACAATCAGTTCAAATGCATATTGTTTTATTGTGCTAATAAAATTTTAAAATGCTCCAGGATATTCTGAATGCTCCAAAAGTATTTACACTCTGGATATACACACCTATTTTTTTTTTTAATCATCTACTTCACATTTGAAGATGGACCTGACATGTTGTTCCACTGTTATTTAAAACAATGATTTATTTCACTTCTTATGTTTTTATTTTAAAATGTAATTTACAGTCCTTTGATATTTTGACCAAGTGGAAACCTCACTCAAAAAAATAAATCTTCCTTCTATACTGCCTAGAGCAATCTATACTTGCAATGCCATCCTAATCAAAATTACACTGGAATTTTTAAAAGATCTGGAACACACAATCCTAAAATTTGTATGGAATCAGAAGAGACCCTGAATTGCTAAGGAAATGTTGAAAAAGAAAAACCAAACTGGGGGCATCATGTTGCTTGATTTCATGATTTACTACACAGCTGTGATCACCAGGGCAGCATGGTACTGGCATAAAAACAGACACATATACCAGTGGAACAGAGTAGAGAGCCCAGATATGGACCCTCAACTTTATGGTCAACTAATCTTCAACAAAGCAGGACAAAATATGCAGTGGAGAAAAGACAGTATCTTCAATAAATGGTGCTGGGAAAATTGGACAGCAATGTGTAGAAGAAAGAAATTCGACCATTCTCTTACACCATACACAAAGATAAACTCAAAATGGATAAAGACCTCAATGTGAGGCAGGAATCCATCAGAATCCTAGAGGAGAACATAGGCAGTAACCTCTTCAACATCAGTCACAGCAACTACTTTCAAGATATGTCTCCAAAGGCAAAGAAAACAAAAGCAAAAATGAACTTTTAGGACTTCATCAAGATCAAAAGCTTCTGCACAGCAAAGGAAACAGCCAACAAAATAAAGACACAACCCACAGAATGGGAGAAGATATTCACAAATGAAAGTACAGACAAAGGGCTGATATCCAAGATCTGTAAAGATTTTCTCAAACTCAACATACACAAAACAGATAATCGCATCAAAAAATGGGCAGAAGACATGAACAGACACTTCTCCAATGAAGACATACAAATGGCTATCAGACACATGAAAAAATGTTCACCATCACTAGCCATTAGGGAGATTCAAATCAAAACCAGATTGAGATACCACCTTATACCAGTTAGAATGGCCAAAATTAAGAAGAGAGTAAACAACAAGTGTTGAAGAGGATGTGGAGAAAGGGGAACCCTCTTACACCATTGGTGGGAATGCAAGTTGATGCAGCCACTTTGGAAAACAGTGTGGAGATTCCTTAAGAAATTAAAAACAGAGTTTTCCTATGACCTTGCAATTGCACTACTGGGTATTTTCCCCAAAGATACAGATGTAGTGAAAAGAAGGGCCATCTATACCTCAATGTTCAAAGCAGCAATGGCCACAGTTTCCAAACTGTGGAAAGAACCAAGATGCCCTTCAGTGGACGAATGGATAAAGATGTGATCCATATATACTATGGAGTATTATGCCTCCATCAGAAAGGATGAATACCCAAGTTTTGTATCAACATGGATGGGACTAGAAGAGATTATGCTGAGTGAAATAAACCAAGCAGAGAGAGTCAATTATCATAAGGTTTCACTTATTTGTGGAGCATAAGGAAAAACACAGAAGACATGATGAGATGGAGAGGAGAAGTGAGTTGGGGGAAATTGGAGGGGGAGATGAACCATGAGAGACTGTGGACTCTGAGGAACTAACTGAGGGTTTTGGAGGGGCAGGGGGTGGGAGGTTGGTTGAGCCCGGTGGTGGGTTTGTGGAGGGCATGTATTGCATGGAGCACTGGGTGAGGTGCATAAACAATGAATTTTGGAACACTGAAAAGAAATTTGAAAAATAAATAAAAATTTTAAAAATAAGTAAATAAAATCTTTAAAAACACACACACACAGAAAATAAATCTTCTTGAAATCAGTCATAAAAATCTAAATTGTTATATAAAGAACCTCACCTTTAATCTTTAATCTTGATGTATCTATATTAGCAGCATATTTATTTGTTCATTTGTTTTTTCTGTACTTTAAGTGTTTTTAATGTTTTGACCTTTTTATATTGTGCTGCAGCAGTTCTTGTGTGAGCTTGAGTATGCGATGTTAATAGATTAATTTAAGTGAAACTGGATGCATTGCATGTGTTTCATTTTGTTTCTTCCCTTCTTATTGGTTTTTAGGAATCCCCTGATAAATACTGTTCAGGAGTTACGGGTATCTAATAGTTGTGGGAATGTGTTTGTGGTTGTGAAAAAAAGTGAAGGTGTTATTATTATTATTATCATTATTATGAAAGTATAATTGAGATAGAGTGCAGCGTTATTTTGAGGCACACAACATAGTGATTCAATAATTCTATATAAGACTCAGCACTTACCATAAGTATAATCACCATATGTTCCCATTTAATATTATTGACTATATTCTCTATGTTATACTTTTCATCTTTGTGACATATTAATTTTATAATTAAAAGCTTGTATCTCTTAATCCCATTTATCTATGGCTCCCATCCCCCCACTCACTTCCCCTCTGGCAACTATCCATTTGTCTTCTGTACTTTAAAGTAAGTTTTGGGGTTTTTTTTTGTTCATTTGTTTTGTTTTTAGATTTCACATATAAGTGAAATCACATGGTATTTCCCATTCCACGTCTCTTGGTTCCCTTATAATACTTTCTAGGTCCATTTATGTTGCTGCAAATTGCAGTATCTCACTTTTTTATGGCTAAGTAATATTTGTTTTTATACATATACTACGTCTTTATCTCTTCATCTATTGATGAACACTTAGGTTGTTAACATATCATAGCTATTATCAATGATGCTAAAATAAACAGAAGGGTGCTTGTATTCTTTCAAATCAGTGTATTTGTTTTCTTTGGTTAAATACCCAGTAGTGGAATTACTGGGTCATACGATATTTCTATTTTTAATTTTTGAAGAACTACATAGTTTTTGCCACAGTGGCTGCACCAGCATACATTCCATCAACAGTGCACAAGGGTTTCTTTTTCTCCATGTCCTCACCAACATTTGTTGTTTCTTGTGTTTTTTATTTTATCTGTTCTGACAAGTGTGAAGTGATATCTCATTGTGTGTCAATATATATATTCCCACCAACAGTGCACAAGGGTTGACTTTTGTATGCATCCTTATCAACACTTACCATTTCTTGTATTTTTCATGCTAGCCATTCCGACTGGCATGAGGTGATATCTCATTGTAGTTTTAATTAGAATTTTCCTGATTATTAGTGACGTGGAGCATCTTTTCATGTGTCTGTTAGTAATCTGTATGTCTTTTATGAAAATATATCTATTCCGGTCCCCTGTTCATTTTGTAATTTGGTTGTTTAGTTTTGATGTTAAGTTGTATAGATTCTTTATATGTTTTGGATGTTAACCCCTTATCAGATATATCATTCACAAATATGTTCTCCCATTCAGTAGGCTGACTTTTCATTTTGTCAATAGTTTCCTTTGCTTTGCAAGACCTTTTTGTTTGGGTGTTGTCCCAAGACCTAATTTTTGCTTTTGTTTTCTTAACTGGAGGAAATATGTCCATAAAATGTTGCTGAGGTATTTTTCCAAGAGATTATTGCATACATTTTCTTTTAGGAGTTTTATGATATCAGGTCTCATATTTAGGCCTTTAACCCAGTTTGAATTTATTTTTATTTATGGTGTAATAAAGTGGTCCATTTCCATTCTTTTGCATAGTTGTCCCATTTTCCCAAACCATTAATTGAAAAGACTATATTTTCCCCCATTAAATCTTCTTCCTTGCTTTATCATAGATTGAATGACCATATATATGTGGGTTTATTTCTGGGATTTCTATCCTGTTTTAATTATCTGTGTGCCTATTTTTGTACTAGTGCCCTACTATTTCATTACTATAGCCTTTTAGTGCATCTTGAAATCTGGAACTGGTAACTCCAGCCTTGTTCTTCTTTTTTTCAAGCTTACTTTTGTGGTTTTATACAAATTTTAGGATTATTTGTACTAGTGTTTTGAAAAAATGTTATTGGTACTATGATATTGATTACAATGAATCTGTAAATTGCTCTGGCTTGTTTGGACATTTTGACAATATTAATTTTTCTAACCCACGAGCATGGTATGGATTTCCATTCATTTGTATTGTCTTCAATTTCTTTCATCAATATCTTATAGTTTTCAGAGTACAAGTCTTTAACTTCCTTGATTGAATTTATTACTAGCTATATTTTGGTGCAATTCCAAATGTGATTATTTCCTTAATTTCTCATTGTGCTACTTCATTATTAATGTATGGAAATGCAAAATATTTCTGTATATTAATTTTGTATTCTGTAACTTTACTGAACTCATTTATCAGTTCTAATAGTTTTTTGGTGGAATCTGGTGTTATATATATAAAACCCTATATCATGCATCATGTCGTCTGCAAACAGCAGCAGTTTTACTTTTTCTTTGCCAATTTGGATACTTTTAAATTTCTTTTTCTTGTCTAATCACCATAGCTATGACCTCCAGTACTATGTTGAATATAGTGCTGAGAGTGGACATCCTTACCTTGTTCCTGATCTTGTTTCTGATCTTAGAAGAAAAGCTTTCATTATTTCACCATTGAGTATGATGTTAACTGTGGGTTCTTAAGATATGACCTCTTTAATATCGATATGTGTTCTCTCTGAATCTACTTTGTTGTACAAATGTATTTTGTTAGTATGTTTCCTACATCGATTGAAATGATCTTATGGTTTTTATCCTTCCTTTCATTTATGTTATGTATCCTATTAACTGATGTGTGTCAACATTGAAATACTTTTCATCTCTGAAATCATTTCCACTTGATCATGGTAAGTGATCCTTTTAATGTATTGTTAAATTTGGTTTCCTAATATTTTTGTAATGGTTTTTTGCATCTATGTTCATCCAAGATATTGGCCTGTAGTTCTCTTTTTCTATCATATCTTTATCTGATTTTGGCATCAGGGAAATGGCCTTATAGAATGAATTTGGATGTTTTCCTTCCTCTTCTACTTTTTGGAATATTTTGAGAGAAAAAGTATTAACTCTTCCTTAAATGTTTGATGGAATATACCTGTGAAGCTATCTCATCCCGGACTATTTTGTTTGTTAGGAGTTTTTTGATTATTCATTCAATTTCATTACTCAAACTCAGTCTATCCAAATTTTATATTTCTTCCTGATTCAGTTTTAGAAGATTGTGTTTCTGGGAATTTATCCATTTGTTCTAGGTTGCCCAGTTTATTGGCATATAATTTTTCATAATATTCTCTTATAATCCCTCATATTTCTATGGTGTCACTTGTTATTTCTCCTCCTTGATTTCTGGTTGAAGAATTTGAGCCTTCTCTCTTTTTCCTGATGAGTCAGACTAAAGATTTATCAATTTGTTTATCTTTTCAAGGAGCCAGATCTTGTTTTCATTGACCCTTTCTACTGTGTTTTTCTTGTTTTTTTTTTTTTTGGTTTTATACTGTTTTGTTTTTGTTTTTGTTTTTTGCTGTTGTTGCCATCTCTATTTCATTTATTATCACTCTAAACTTTATAATTTTCTCACTTCTAGGAGCTTTGGGGTTTGCTCTTTTTCTGACGCTTTTAGGTGTAAAGTTGTTTATTTGATATTTTTCTTGTTACATGGGTTAGGCATGTATTGCTACAAACTTCCTTCTAAGAACTGTATTTGCTGCATCCCAAAGATTTTGTACTGTTATGTTTCCTTTTTTACTTATCCATGTATTTTTTTATTTCCTCTTTGATTGTTTTTTTTCATTGATCACGTGGTTGTTTAGTAGCACATTGCTTAGCCTTCACATGCATGCTTTTTTCCTGATTTTTTTTTTGTAATTGATTTCGAGTTTCATGCTGTTGTGGTCGGAAAAATAAATGCTTGATATGATTTTAATCTCAAATGTCAAAACTTGTTTGTAACCTAACATGTAACCTCTCGTGAAGAATGTTCCATGTGCAGTTCAATAGAGGGTGTATTCTGCTGGTTTTACATGGAATGTTCTATATATATCTGTTAGGTTAATCTGGTCTAATGTGTCATTCAAAGCCACTGTTTCCTTGTTGACTTTCTGTCTGGATGACCTATCCTTTGATGTAAGTGGGGTGTTATAGTTCCTACTATTATTGTATTACTTCCAAATTCCTTTTTTATATTTTTTTAAATATTTGTTTTATGTGTTCAGGTGCTCCAATTTTTAGTGCGTAAATATTTATAATTGATTTCTTTAATATTATATAGTATCTTATATCTTATAGTATCTTTCTTTGTCTCTTGCTATACTTTTTGTTTTAACATCTATTTTGTTTGATATAAGTATTGCTACCCAGCTTTTTTTTTTCCCCTTCCATCTGCATGGTACATCATTTTCTATCCTTTTTCTTTCAGTCTATACAGATTAGGGCTGAAGTAAGTCTCCTGCAACATTTAGGTAAATTTTGTTTTTTCTTAATTAATTAATTTTTTTTTAGCCATTCAGTCACCTATGTCTTTAGATTGGAGCTTTTAGTCTATCCACCTTTAAATTAATTATTGCTGAGTATGTACTTATTGTCATTCTGTTAATTGTTTTCTGGTTGTTTCTTGTAGTTCTGTTGTTTCTTACTTCTCTTGCTGTCTTTGATGTAGTTTAATGGCTTTCTTTAGTGTTATACTTGGATTCCTTTTTCCTTTTTTTGGGGGGTCTATTATAAGTTTTTGACTTGTGGTTATCATGAGGTTCATATATAACATCTTAAACACATAGCAGTCCATATTAAGTTGATGTTCACTTAAGTTCAAATCCATTCTAAAAGCATTAATTTTTTATTCTCTTCTGTTTTATGTATGTGATGTCTTATTTTACATTTTTTAAAAATTTTATATATCCCTTACCTAATTTTGGTAGATATAATTGATTTTTTTAAAGATTTTATTTATTTATTTGACAGACAGATCACAAGTAGGCAGAGAGGCAGGCGGAGAGAGAAGGGAGACAGCAGGCTCCCTGCCGAGCAGAGAGCCCAATGTGGGGCTCGATCCCAGGACACCGGGATCACGACCCGAGCCGACGGCAGTGGCTTTAACCCACTGAGCCACCCAGGCACCCTGATATAATTGATTTTAACTACTTTTGTGTTTTAACCTCTATACTGGCTTATAAATGATTAATCTACAATGTTTTCTATATGTTTGCTTTTACCTGTGATTTTTTTTTCCATTTATAATTTATTTCTAGTTATTACCTTTTCTTTCCACTTAAAGATTTCTCTCTAAAATTTCTTCTAAGGCCTGTCTAAAGGTGAAAACTAACTCTTGTTTGGGAAACTATTTTTCCCTTCTATTCTGAGTGATAACTTTTCTGAGTAGATCATTCTTGGTTGCATTCTTTTTTCTTACAGCACTTTGAATGTATTATGCCATTTCCTTCTGGCCTAAGGTTTCTGCTGAAAAATTAGCTGATAGACTTCTGGGGTTTTCCTTTTAAGTAAACGTTTTCTTTTCTCTTGCTGCTTTAAAAATTTTCTTTATCATTACTTTTTGCCATTTGAATATTATTGTCTTGGTATGGACTTTCCTGGGTTTATATTACTAAGGTATCTTTTTGCTTCCTGGACCAGGGTGTCTGTTTTCTTCTCCAGTTAGAGAGGTTTTGGGTTATTATTTCTTGAAAAAAGTTTTCTGCCCCCTTCTCTTTTTCTTGATGTGTTCTTGGGATGCTGTAAGCTCAGAAAGCTCTTACTCTCTCATATTTTTTCTTCACAATTCCAGAAGTTTTGATCATAACACTATGTGGTATAATGGAAAGAGCATTTGAATGTGAGCCAGATAATTTTGATTTTAATGACAGTTCTACACCTGACTAGATGTGTACATTTGGCTAAGTTACTTAAACTCAGGGTCCATATTTTTTTCTCACATTTTAAAAATTATAGTGATCATATTTATATTTAGTCTTCTTAGAGAAGTCATGCTTCTGAAACATAATCTAATAATAAGCAAAAACACAATAGTTAATATTTAAGTGTGTACTATGTTCTAGATACTCTCCCTTATAATCTGCAAATGTTTTTACTTTAATACTTACAATACTTCTATGTATAAGTTTTATTTTCTTTGTTTTTGAAAAAGTGGAAACTGAGACAAAGTTAGGTTAAATAATACAGGAATTTGTTTGATAGTTTCTAAAGTACTACACCCATGTAAGAAATTACTATTATTTAGATTTTTGAACTTTCATCAGTACACCAATGAGCCATAATCATTGCAATTAAACTTCTATTTTAAATATTGCTCTAATTGCATATTTATTTCATGTATTCATAATGTAGCTGGGTGCTTACTCCAAGCTGCACTGAAATACCGTAGCACCTTTTATATTTATAAAAGGTTATATTTTATAATTTTCATACCATATTTTATATACCCACTGTCCATTACCAATGTATTTGAATAGAATTGATATTATTTATCTCATTCAATACAATTTCTTAAGGATGTTTTGTATGAGTAAATGTTAGCATATAAGAGGGAAAAGTCCTCTATTACCCTAATCATAAATTTATAAGACTAAGATTATTTTATTCATTCAACTGGTCTATTAAAGACTGACCATTTAAAAGGGATGAAATTGAGTTATTTTCTTAAATACAAAAATGTGTAGGCTTTTTCCCTTCATAGTAAATTAGATCAATGTGTACAAGTTCTTAGTAGTAAAAGAAACACGTCTTTTTTAAAAAAATATTTTATTTTTTTGACAGAGAGAGAGAGAGCACAATAGGTGAATGGCAGGCAGAGGGAGAGGGAGAAGCAGGCTCCCCCACAGAGCAGGGACCCCAATGTAGATCTCGATCCCAGGTCCTTGGGATCATGACCTGAGCCAAGCTGAAGGCAGATGCTTAACCAACTGAGCCACCCAGGCACCCTAATTTGTTTTATTATATTTGATTGCAAGTGTATTTTCCTTTTTTTGGACATGTTTTAATTCAAGACTGAGTTTCAGGTATAATATAGTAATTACGCTTTCCATTTTCATTGAGGCTTATCATTTGAGCAGTAGAATGTCAACTGGATTGTTTACCTTCAGTCATTTGTCTGCTTTCCACAGTAATGGTCAGCTACCCAAGCTGATTTTTAACATAACCTTATAGTGTTTTAATAGACAACCCTTACTTTTCTGGCTCTCAGATAACTCTCAAGGATCTGTTCTTGAGCTAATTTCCCATATCAATTGTTAGTACTAAATAATTGGTTGTAATTTTGGAATTCATTGCTTTAGACTTCAGATGTTGAATTTGAATCAGTAACTGTTTAGGGATGAATGTGGGAGATGGGGAAGCAGGGTCAGGTAGAATTTCCTAAGAGAGACTAGAAAAATAGAAAATCTCTCAGTCAAATTAGTCATCTCACCTATCTTCATCTGAGTTCCTAGTTAAGAAGAGTTTGTGAACATAAAACATAATTCATTTTTATGCATGATAGATATGGAACTTTTCATGTCAATAGGGAAAATAATGTTTTCTCACACTTTTTTTGTGGCTGGGAGTTAATGAAAATGCATTTATAACATTTTAAATGACAAATTTATTCCACTGACCATAATATTAATCCCTTTATGTTAATCTAACAGTTCCCTAAATTCTCAGGCCAAAGCACAAAATCAAAATGCAGTTTTGTTAGTTTTCTGTTAGTTTACTAACAGTAGGCTCTAGAATAATATAGAACAATATTTGTGAAAGGAATTAAGTTTTATCAGGGCATTTGGATATTTTAACATTGAAAGTTACCTTCTTCAGGTAATATGTAACAATTCCATGTCACCAAATTCATAATATATTATACACTGATGAACTAGAAAAAATGTGCTTTTTTATAAAATTGTATTCCTTTTTAATTTTTTTCCAAAATGAAAGGGAAAAAAGAAACAAATTTTATGTTATTTATCACACAAAACTAGACTAGGACAGAAAAATCTCTGTATCTCTCTGAGGCTATATAGTATTATTAAAGCTAGAAAATGGGTATGGCACTGCAGTGTTCTCATCGTGATTAAAATGGCATAACTTTGAAACATTAATCTGTGAAGAAAATGCATTCTTTTCAGTCTATGTTCTAGTTTCATACTACTTTCCTTTTTAAAAATCCATGTAGGTGAAATAATGGCATTACTAAGTGACATATTCATTGCTTGCTGATAAAACATTGTTTACTTGTTTAAATGAACCATAAACTTTGAGAAGTTTATGAATACTTATTTCTGCTACAACTAATTAGAATAGTAATCTTTATTTCATAAAGTATAATGTTAATATGATTAATAATACTTTTGTCTTTCATTTGGCTCCATTTGAATGATGTAACAAAAATAAAATACTGCATTTCTTCACTTCCATTTATAGAATACACAGCAAAATCTGGGTTCATAATGAGGGAAATTTTTTGCTTGAAATAAACTTTGAAATATTTTGGGATACACACAAAAATTGACTATTGAACCAGCAACTTTCTTATTAGGTGAATTGTCAATCTTAGCCCAGATGTCTTAAATTTCAAGTGATTTATTATAATTGATTTTGATCAGCACTGTCAAATGGAAATAAAATAAAATGTGTAATTATAAGTTGTCAAGGACAGATTTAAAAAAAGCAAAAATGAACAGGTGAAATTAATTTTATTGATATGTTTCATTTACAGCAGTGTACCCAAAATATCATCATTCCAACATGTAATCAATATAAAAATTAATATATTTTGCATTCTTTTCATATTAAGACTTGAAATTTGATATGCATTTTATAGGTACAGTACATCTATTTCAATTACACCTATTCATATTTTATATATTCAATAAGTATGTATGGCTGGTGGCTATTGTATCAGCACAGCTTTAGAACCCTCTAAAAGAATTAACTGCTGGGTTTGGGCTGCAGATAAAAGAAGTTTGGTATACATTGGTTTGATACCATAACACTGAAGAAAAACAAACAAAAAAATCCTCTGGAGCCCTTGAATTTATACTTGTTCATCTGAGAACATTTTCTCCCTGGCTGGCCTAACTTCAAAGAAAAACAACAACAACAACAACAACTTTTGGGAAACATACTCAGGTTGATTTTTACTGCCAGTGGGGGAAAAATGTTAAATGTGAAACAGAAAAGGGCTGTATAGATCAAAGTCAACACTTTCGATTGCAGACTTTGTGTCCTATGTTTGAGGCTCTTAAGAACCACAATTCATTGCAGTTTGATTTCTTTGAAATTCTTGAGTAGTTTCATAAGTACTCACCAATAAAGAACACTGATAGGCACCAGTTAATATAAAGACTATACAGGAATAGATGATTTTAGAAAGTGTATTATATATAGTGTTTTATTCTAGTCAATATGTAATACTACCAGAATTGGAGCCAGTAGGCTCAAAAGTCTCTGCCTTTCAGCACATATAAAATATAATACTTCAATTTCAGATTAGTAAAATAATTTATTATGTTAATGTGAATGTAAGAATGTGAATTTCCAAAGGCATATAATATCTTAAATCTAAAATATTGATATAGTAGGTGTGTACATGTGGTATTCATGGTGCTTATGCTCACAGGATGTATTTCTTAGACTTAACGTATAACAAAAATTTGTAATAGTGCTGTGTACCACAGATAACTCAAAACATCAATTTCTTCACTTGATAATCACTTATTAGTGATCCAAAAATTACTAAACTAAAAATAAAAAAACACTTTATAAAGTGATGATATACCATGTTCTTTTAAGAAGGCAACATTCACCTAATTGATAAATGTTTTATATTAACTAAAATCATATAGAATTATATCATTGCTTACTGGTAAATATGTGGAATAGAGTATTTATCTATTATTCAGAATCCAAATGAAATTTAGAAAATATATTTTCCACAGTTTGCAGCTTGGAGAAAGTGACTATTGGATGTTTTATGCAGTTTGAATTTATGCCAGGTTAACCAAGTTGTATTTTCTTTGCTGTGACTGTTCATTGTTACTCTCCAAATGTAATAATATCCTAGAAGATTAGAGGGAAAAAATAGGGAACTTTATAGAATCCACACTAAACATTTTCCAAATATGTTTTCTGGGACCATTTTAATCTTTTTTTCTAATGTATTTAAGATATATAGGGGGTGCTTGGGTGACTCAGTTGGTTAAGCATATGACTCTTGGTTTCAGTTCAGTTCCTGATTTCATGGCTCATGAGATCAAGCCTCACAGTGGGCTCTACATTCAGAGGGAGTCTGCTTGGATATTCTCTCCCTCTGTTCCTTCCCCAATTCTCTCTCTCCCTTTATCTCTATCATGTCTGTCAAACAAATATACATAAAGAGTATTTAAGAAAGTAACAAAAATAAGAGGAATTCTTGTCAGCAAATGTCAGAATATGTAGAGCTTTAACAATAAAATGATGGTAGCTGTGCATAAGTTGATAGATCAATGTACTAAAATAGTACTGAAACTGAACATTAACTGTATATTAACTGAAGTTAATACACAGTTCAAAGATAATAAAACCAGAGATGAAGATATAGTGCTGAGAAATTTTGCAAAGTATTTGGAAAATAATCTTTGCTCCAAACTACAGATCCAAGAAAATTATTGTAGATATGACTATAAACCTAAGGCCATACAATTTACAAGAAAATATAAGTGGATATTAACCAATCAAATAAATATGCCTCATTCACATTTTTATTCTTGAATATCTGTATAATTAGTTGTAAAGCTAGTCCCAAACAGTTCTAATAAAATATTTGTTTGGATTCACTTACTGAAATTAACTTTTATAGGACACTATAGAAATTTCTGTTACTTCTGGTTACTTTTACCAAAAGTTTCAATTCTAGAATGGTTCTGTTGTCATTAATTTAGACAGATCTTGAAAGGAAGGACGATTATAGCAGGCAAGGTATATAGCATTAAGTTATAGTTATTTTGTTTTTTAGTATTGATGATAATGATAACAATAATCACCAACTTTTAATGAGAAGGTGTAAAACATTACTCATTACTCATATTTCAAAACAACAAATGAAGTGAGTCAATTTCAGAAGGTGGATTATTTTTAAATAGAGGTTGCATAATTTCTTCTAATAATATTTGATCAAATTGGCTTGCATTTGTACATGGAACCCTGTCGTTTCTTTAATACTAATATAGCTTGAACGTAGAGTTTTCTAAAAGCCTTGCGCAATCCTCTTTTTCTCCCTAACACTACCTTATAAAGACCTCTTGACCACTCTCTTTCCCTTTAGCTTCATTTTATTCAACAATTTTTGTTGGGTACATGGAACATGCCAGGCACTATACTAAGTTCTCTTCCTTCATGCTCTAATTGTTCTCCAATAGGCAAGAGGTAACAGGAGAGAAAATTAGTAGTATATACATAGTTACAGGTGGAAGTAAGATAGAGGTAGAGATAAGTTATTTATTAATAGCTGAAAATAAGATTTTTAATTTTAATGTTTCATATTTTATGTAAAAAGATTTTCTGTACTCTAATCTTGTTTCAGGAAAACATAGAGATAAATCTTGAATGGGTTTTATAGAAAAAAAAACTATATCATAATTTTTAACACTTTCCCAAAATATTCAGAACCAGGAAGTATCAGCCAAAGAGTCTGCCTGAGTGGCTCACTTGAGAATGTAATCTTGCATGCCCGCTAAAAGATTGAATTTCAGTTGTTTTTTTTTTTAAGGTGTATTTATTTGAAAGAGAGAGAGAGAATACCAGCAGGAGAAGCACAGGGAAAGGGAGAGAGAATCTCAAGCAGACTCTGTAGAGTGTGGAACCCCATGCAGTGCCTGATCCCAGGACCCTGAGATCATTACCTGAGCCAAAACCAAGAGTCAGACACTTAACCAATTGTGCCATTCTGATACCCCGGACTGTATTTCAGTTTTAAAATCAAAATGGTATATGAGTAGCTCCAACCAAGGAGTGTACTTGTGATGAACTCCTGATGTTGTATGTAAGTGTTGAATCACTAAATTGTACACCTGAAACTAATATTGCACTGTATGTTATCTGACATTTAAATAAAAGTCTTTAAAAGTAGATAAATAAAAATAAAAAATAAAGAATGATACTACTGAAATTTCATTTAAAACTGTATGTACCCAGGTGGTTCAGTCGGTTGAGAATCTGACCCGATTTCAGCTCCAGTCATGATCTCAGGGTCCTGGGATCCAGCCCTGTGTCAGACTCTGTGCCCAGTTTGGAGTCTGCTCATCCCTCATGCTCTTCTCCTTCCCCCATTCAGACTCTTTCTCTCTCTCAAATAAACAATAAAAATTAAAAAGAAAAAAAAACCTTAAAATTGTATAAATAAAACTGCTTTTAAAATTACGTATACTTTGCATATTCTTCCACATTTTTCAAGCCCCTAAAAGCATCAGTGTTGAGAATCAGGTAATAGAACTACTTAAATGGATAATCTAATTGTCAAGCATAAAAGCATTTTCTTTCCTTGGTTATCAGTAATTGTTCTGTCTAATTTAATTTATTTTTGAGGTTAGTGCTATGACCTTAAACTTAATATTTTACTGTAATTACATTATGTTCAACAAAACAAGGGTACTATGAAGGAAAAATTGTACTATCATTTTATTTAATCCATGTATTCTCTTAGGTTTTCAAGCTAAAAATCTGAATTTCCATTTTTTCTACACCTTTTTCTATTATAATGATGATTTTTGTTTACAATCTAATGGAAACTCAAAAATCAACCTATACAATGCAACATTTGCTTACTTTTATGACTTAACAGATATTATCCATTTAAGTGTTACTTTCTTCAAAAGAATCTACCAGAAATTGTGAAATCTTTCCTACTAAATAATTTATAAATCCAACGTTCAAGGATTTGTTGCATTATTATGGGATTTAGTTGTAGTGTGAATTGCAATTTCTTATTTTTTTCTATTCTACCTTGAATACAACTGTTGTAAAATTTTTACATTGGAAGCTTAGCAGAACAATCATCTATTGATTAAGTGTTTTTATTGAGATATAATTCACATAACATATGATTTAGTATTTTAGAGTGTTAAATTCAGTACTTTTAATTATATTTATAAATTCATGCAGCCTTCATTACTATTGAAATCTGCAGTAATTTTATTATCCACAAAAAAATCACATAACCATTACCAGTCACTCCCTAATCTTCCATATTCTTATTCTTTCAACCAATAGTCTCAATTTTGTCTTTATAGATTTGCCTATATAAGAAACTTCATGAAGTTGAGTCATATGCTATGTAGTCTTTTGCATCCAGCTTCTCTTACATGGCATAGTTTTCAAGATTCATCCATATTATAGCATACATCAACACTTCGTTCAATTCTACAGTTGAATAATATGTCATTGTATGATATGACACATTCTGTTTATCCACCAGATGATAAACATCAGTTTTTAATCATTAGTTGACAGGCAATTTGGTGTTTCCAACTTTTAGCTCTTATAAAAAACGCTGCAGTGAACATTGGTGTATAAGTTTTGTGTGGACAAAAGTTTTTTATTCTCTTGGGTGTAAACTCAAGAATAGAATTGCTAGTCCATAAAGGTAATATTGTGTTTAATATTTTAAGAAAGTGTCACACCATTTTTCAAGTAACTATACCATTTAACATTCCCAGCAGCAATGTAGGAGAGTGCTGGTTAGTTCTACTTCTTTTTTTCTTTCATCCCCCCCCCTTTTTTTAAAATATGGTCATGGTTTATTAGACCATTTGTAAATAGTTACAGACATGTGTTTGAATGACAGTAGTAACATACTCATTTTCTCATTTTGTTTTAGCTTCAAGTTTTTAATATAAATTCCAGTTAGTTAACATATAGTGTAGTATTAGTTTAAGGTGTGGAATTTACTGAATCATTATTTACATGCAAAACCCAGTGCTAATCACCACCAACACTCTCCTTAATGCACATCACTCATTTAAACCAACACTCTGCCTTCTTCCCATCCAGCAACCATCTATTTGTACTCTACACTTAAAAGGGTCTGTTTTATGGTTTGCCTCTCTCTCTTTTTTAATCACTACTTTCATTTTTTTTATTCGTAAATCCACATATGAGTGAAATCATATGGTATTTGTCTTTCTCTGAATGACTTATTTTGCTTAGCAAAATACTCTCTAGTTCCATCCATGTCATTTCAAATGGCAAGATTTCATTATTTTTTATGGCACAGTAGTATCCATTTTATATATATATATATATGTGTATATATATATATTATATCCATTATGTATATACTTATAATATATATTCTAATATATTTATGCATATTTTATAATTATATTCTATATAATTTTAATATAATTATATATTAAATATATATTTATATATTTTAATATATATCTCTTCTATATATAGAAGATATATCTCTAGAAGATATATCTCTAGAAGATATATATAGAAGATATATCTCTTCTATATATGTATATGTATGTGTGTGTGTGTGTGTGTGTGTGTGTGTGTGTGTGTATATATCTTCTGTATCTGTTCGTCAGCATATGGACATATGGGATAATTCCATAATTTGGCTATTATTGATAATGTTGCTATAAGCACCTGGGTGGATATATCCCTTTCAATCTGTGTTTTTGTATCCTTCAGTAAATACCTAATAGTGCAATTGCTGTACTGCAGGGTAGATCTATTTTTAACTCTTTGAGCAACCTCCATACTGTTTTCCAGAGTGTCTACACCAGTGTGCATTCCCACAAGAGTGTAATAGGGTTCTCTTTTTGCCACATCATGCCAATACCTGTTGTTTCCCATTTGTTAATTTTAGGCATTCTGACAGGTGTAAGGTAATATGTCATTGTAGTTTTGATTTGCATTTCCCTGATGATGAGTGATGTTGAGCATCATTTCATGTGTCTGTTAGCCACCTGTATCTCCTCTTTGGAAAAATGTCTATTCACGTATTTTGCCCATTTTTTAACTGGGTTATTTGTTTTTGGGGTGTTGAGTTTGTTAAATTCTTTATCTGTTTTGGATGTAAACCCTTTATCAGACATGTCATTTAAAAATATATTCTCCCGTTCAGAAGTTTGCCTTATAGTTTTGTTGATTGTTTCTTTCACTGTGCAGAAGATTTTTATCTTGATGAAGTTCAATTGTTCATTTTTGCTTTGGTTTCCCTTGCCTCCAGAGACATGTCTAGTAAGAACTTGCTTTGGCTGGGGACAAAGGTTTCTGCCTGTTTTCTCCTCTAGGATTTTGATGGTTTCCTGTCTCACATTTAGGTCCTTCATCCATTTTGAATTTATTTTTGTGTATGGTGCAAGAAAGGTCCAGGTTCTTTTTTATTTTTTATTTTTATTTATTTATTTTTTTTACATGTTGCTGTCCAGTTTTCCCAACACCATTTGTTAAAGGGGCTTTCTTTTTTCCATTGTATAACCTTTTCTGTTTTGTTGAAGATTAGTTGACCATATGGTTGTGCATCTATTTCTAGGATTTCAATTCTGCTCTCTTGATCAATGTGTCTATTTTTGTGCATGTATCATACCGTCTTGATCACTACAGCTTTGTAGTATAACTAGAAGTCCAGAATTGTGATGCCTTTAGCTTTTCTTTTCCTTTTCAAGATTGCTTTGGCAGTTCGGGGTCTTTTCTGGTTCCATAGAAATTTCAGGGTAGTTTGTTCCAGCTCTGTGAAAAAGTGATGGTGGTATTTTGATAGGGATTACATTAAGTATGTAGATTGATTTGGATAGTATAGACATTTGAACAATATTTGTTCTTCCATCCCATGAGCATGGAATTTTTTTTTTCATTTATTTTTGTCATTTTGATTTCTTTTATCAATGTTGTATAATTTTCAGAGTACAGATCTTTTACCTCTTTGGTTAGGTTTATTCCTAGGTTTCTTATGGGTTTTGGTGCAATTGCAAATGGCATCAATTCCTTGATTTCTCTTCCTGCTCTTTTATTATTGGAGTATAGAAATGCAACAGATTTATGTACATTGATCTATAATCTGAAACTTTAATATATTTGTGTATCAGTTCTGGCAAATTTTTTGTGGAGTCTTTCAGGTTTTCTACATAGAGTCTCATGTCATATGCAAATAGTAACCGTTTGATTTCTTCCTTGATAATTTGAATGCCTTTTATACCTTTTTGTTGTCTGATTGCTGAGGGTAGGACTTTCAGTACTATGTTAAATAACAATGGTGAGAATGGTCATCCCTGTCTTGTTCCTGACCATAGAGGAAAAGCTCAGTTTTTCTCCATTGAGGTTGATATTACCTGGGGATTTCATATATGATCCTTATGATGTTGAGGTATGTTCTCCCTATCCCTAATTTGTTGAGGGTTTTTATCAATAATGGATGCTCTACTTTGTCAAATGGTTTCTCTGTTTCTATTGAAAGGATCATATTGTTCTTATTCTTTGTTTTATCAATGTGGTCTTACACATTGATTCATTTGTGAGTATTAAACCATCATTCCAACTGTAGAATAAATCACTCTTGATTGTGATAAGTGATTCTTTTAATGTATTGTTGTTTGATTTGGTAGTTTTTTGTTGAAACTTTTTGCATCCATGTTCATCAGGGATATTGGTCTGTAATCCATTTTTCAGTGGGGTCTTTTTCTAGTTTTAGAATCAAGGTAACACTGGCCTTCCAAAATGAGTTTGGAAGTTTTCCTTCTATTTTGATTTTTGGGAATATTTTGAGAAGTATAGTTATTTTAGTGTTTGCTAGAATTCCCCTGTGAAGCTATCTGGATCTGGACTTTGTTTTTCAAAAGATTTGTGATTACTGATGCTTGTATTGTTAAATACTTTTCTCTTAGGACCACTTTTGTTGTATCCCAAAGGTTTTGGACCACCTTGTTTTCATTTTCATTTGTTTCCTTGTATTTCTTTTATTTTTATTCTTCATTGGATGTTCTTTTATTTAAGATTTTATTTATCTACTGAGAGAGATACAGTGAACATGAGCAGGGAGGAGGGGCAGAGGGAGAGGCAGAAGACTCCTCACTGAGTGGGAAACCTGTTGTAGGCTTGTTCTCAGGACCCTAAGATCATGACCTGAGCCAAAGAAAGATACTTAACCAACTGAGCCACTGAAGCAACCCTAGGAAGAGATTCTTTAACATCCATGTATTTGTGGCCTTCACCAAATTTTTTTGTGTGTGTGCTTGATTTCAAGTTTCATAGCATTGTGATTGGAAAATATGCATGGTATGATCTCCATATTTTTGTACTTTTTGAGATTGATTTTTGACCTACTATGTGATGTATTCTGGAGAATGGCTCATGTTCACTTGAAAAGAAGGTGTATTCTGCAGCTTTAGGATAAAATATTCTGAATATATATGTTTAGTCCATCTGGCTCAGTGTTTCATTTAAAGCCATTGCCTCCTGGTTGCTTCTCTGCTTAGATGATCCATCCTTTAATGTAAGTGGGCTGTTAAAGTCTCCTAGAATAATTGTATTATTAACAATATCATCTTAATGAATAGACTCCCTTATTATGATGTATTACCTTCTTCATCTCTTGTTACAATATTTGGCTTGAAATATACTTTCTCTGATTTAATTATTGCTACTCCAGCTTTCTTCTGACATCCATTTGCATGATAAATGTTTTTTCCATCACTTCACTTTCAATCTGCAGGTGTCTTGAGATCTAAAATGAGTCTTTTATGGGCAGCATGTAGATGGGTCTTGTTTATTTATCCATTCTGACACCATATATCTTTTGATTGGGGCATTAAGTCCATTTACATTCAGAATAATTATTGATAGATATTAATTTAGTACTATTTTATTACTTGTTTTGACATTGCTTCTGGAGATTTTCCCTGTTCCTTTCTTGTGATTTTTGCTTTAGGTTTTTCTTTCCCACTCAAAGAGTCCCCTTTAATATTTCTTGCAGGGCTGGTTTAGTGATAATAAAACTCCTTTAGTTTATGTTTGTCTGGGAAAATTTATCTCTTCTATTCTAAATGATAGTCCTGCTGGATAGAATACTCTTGGCAGCATATTTTTTTTTTTCCCATTCAGGTGAGTTGAATATATCATGCCACTGTCTTCTGGCCTGTCAAATTTCTGTAGAGAGGTCTTCTGCTAATCTTATTGGTCTTCCCCGTAAGTGAGGGACCCCTTTACTCTCTCTTTTTAGGATTTGTTTTTTAATATATTTTGCAAACTTAATTATGATATATCTTGGTGTTGGCCTGCTTTTTTTTTAGTTCAGTGGGAGTTCTCTGTGCCTCCTGGATTTGCATGTCTGTTTCCTTCTCCAGATTAGGAAAGTTTTAAGCCATAATCTTCTCAAATAAACCTTCTGCCCATTTCCCCCTGTCTTCCTCTTCTGGAACTCTTATGATATGAATTTTACTATGCTTTATGGAATTACTGAGTTCCATGAGTCTATACTTTTAATCCACTATTATTTTTTTCTTTCCCTCTTTTATTCAGCTTCATTATTTTCCATAATTTTATCTTCCCTATCACTGATTTATTCCTCTGCTTCTTCCATCCTTGTGGTTATTACATGTGTCAGTTTCAAATTTTGATTATTGTATTTTTCATTTTTTAAAAGATTTTATTTATTTATTTGACAGAAAGAGAGAGCAAGAGAGAGAACACAAGCAGGGGGAGTGGGAGAGGGAGAAGCATGCTTCCACGGAGCAGGGATCCCAATGCAGGGCTTGATCCCAGGACCCTGAGATCATGACCTGAGCAGAAGGCAGACACTTAACTACTGAGTCATGCAAACACCCCAGTTATCTTATTTTTCATTTCAGCCTGACTAGTTTTTGTCTTGTATTTGTGTGGTAAGGGACTTCCTGGTATCTTCTTTGCTTTTTTATAAGCGTAGCTAGTATCCTTATGATTGTTGCTTTAAATTCTGGATCAGGCATATTACTTAAATCTGTTTCAATTAGATCCTTGTCCATAACCTTTTCTTGTGCTTTCTTTGTGGATGAATTCCTCCATCTTGGCATTTTTTCTAGGTCTCTGTCATCTTCTCTGATAGGAAAGTATGTTATATTTCCTGATCATGAAATTAATGGCTTTATGAAGAAGAGGTTATATAATAGGCAAGGCCTCATGTTTCAGAGAGTGTCTCTGATGTAGGCTGTGTGCACTCAGATGCTGTGTTTTGCCCGCTCTTTCCTGTAGGTCAGTCCTCTCCAGAGGTTCTTCTTGCCAGCAGTGGGGAGTTCTTTGAACTGTGGCCAAAGTTTGGTGAGTTTTAATTAAGTGTGCTATGGTCTGATTGTTAAATTGGTCAGATCCTATTTTCACTAGAGCTGAAGATTTGCAGAACTCAGACACACTTGCCTGTGGAAAGAAGCACCAGTAGACCACAGGGGGATGGGGCTTTGTGGAAGTGGTTTAGGTCTCTAATTTTGATGCTGTGCTGCTTATTGAAGTTAATCTGTTCTGAGGGAAAGGGAAAGGAAATGGGACCAACCTGCTCCCAAGTCCCTGGAGAGGGGAGTTTGAGCCTGCCACTGTCCAGGAAACACTCCCAGAAGAGCAAACAATCTTCCCTTTTGTGTTCAGGCATCATTCAGATTGTTGCCTTCACAGCTTGTCCCAGCCACCTGCTTGCCTAGCCACACTTTGCATCTTGGGCTCTATCCCAGGCAAGATGGTTGAGTTTTAAAGCTTTAGACTTTTGGGGTGTGGTGTGAAGGGTACCCATGCTGGTCCTCTGCGGAGGGTCTTGCCACACTGGAACTGATGCAGGTTGTCCCAGAAGAATAATTGCACCAAAGCACCAGAGTGTGGTATTTGGAGTAAAGAACAGCAGAGGACCATTGTCCAGGTTGGCCATCGTCAGCAGTTATCCCTGTAGCTATGGTAAGGGGTATGGAAGGAAAAAAGTGTTCACTGGCATTTTTGCCTCCAGAGAGACAATACCACCTCTCCCAGATACATTCCAAGAAGCAGGAACTGTCTCTCCCAGTGTGGCCCATTGGATCCTCAGATCGCTTGTCCTCTGCTCCCAGGCTGTCTGCCCTCTTTCTCCATAGGAGCACTTTAGCTGCCTTAGGGCTCCACACCATCCACACCATAGATCTCTAAAACTCTAGTCTTTGAGCCCCACTAGTTGTAAAATCTCATGAAAATCAGCCCCTCTCATTTTCCAAGTCAATGACGTTAGGGAAATATTTCCTTGTGGGGTCCCTTGTGCCTTTCTCTCTCCATCTTGCCTTTCTCTGTAACCAGGGCTTACTCTTACTGAGATTTGTTTCTTCCCCAAACTATGTCTCTGTACCTCCTACCTTCCACAGTATGGTTTCTTCTCTCCCTCTAGTTGTAAAGATTTTTCTCTCAGCCCTTGGATTGATTTCTTGGGTATTCAGAGTTGTTTGATATTTATATGGTTGTTTTCTAGGGAGAAGGCAAGCCTAGGGTACTCCTATTATTGACCATCTTAGGTCTTCCCTGCTCAAGGGTTCCAGTTTTTCAAATTTTCAGCAATATTTGTTAATATCTGTGGTTTTAATTTTAACCATAATAGTGGATATGAATTGTTATCTCATTGTTCCTTTGATGTACATTTCTTTAATGATTAATGATGCTAAAAAGCTTTCCATGTGTTTCTTGGTCATTTTATATCTTCTTTGGAGAAAAGTTTGAATACATTGCTCATTTTTCATTGGTATTTTTGTCTTTTTATTATTGAGCTTTAAGAGTTTTTTTTTTCTTGCTGCTAGTTATGTAAAAGATGTGTGATCTACAAATAATTCCTTTCATTTTGTTAGTTGTCTTTTCATTTTCTTGATAGTGACCTTTGAAGCACAAAAGTTCTTGTTTTGATTGTCCTACTTGTCTACTTTTGGTTTGAATGTTTATGCGTTATGTCTTTTATCAAGAAGTAACTATCCAACACATGGTCTTTAAGATTTGCATCCTTGTTTTCTTGTACAAATTTTATAGTTTTAGCTCTTAGATTTAGATCTTTGATTCATTTTGAGCTAATGTTGTATGTGGCATGAAATAAGGATCCAATTGTATTTCTCTGCATGTGGAAATGAAATTGTTTCAACAGCGTTTGTCGAAGGAAAAAAAAAAAACAAACTATCCCTTATCCTTGAGCTGTCTTGGCACCCATGTCAAAAATTTACCAAAATGAATGGGTTTATTTGTGGACTTTCAATTGTTGCCCATTAATTTATGTCTACCCTCATGATTGTACCATTGTCTTTGTTATTATTATTTTGTGTTAAGTTTTGAAATCAGAAATCCTGATTCCTCCAAATTTCTTTTTCCCTTTTAAGATAGTTTTGGCTAATCTGGATCTCTTAAATTTTCATAAGAATATTAGGAGCAACTAGTCAATTTCTTAAAAGAATAACCTAAGATTTTAATAACAATTATCTTTGAGCTGTATAAAAATTTATGGAGTATTGTCATCTTAATAATTACTGTTCCAATCCATGAACACAAATAATTTTCAATTTATTTAGATTTTCTTTCTTTCTTTACACAATTGTATTGTAGTTTTAGTGAACAAATTTTGCAATTCTTTAGTTAAATATATTTCAAAATATTTTAAAAATGTGAATAGAAATGTTTATTAACATGAATTTTCAAATTATTTATGGCTAGTGAATTAAAAATTGATTTTTCTATATTGATTTTTTCTCAGGATCCATACTTACTTTTCTATATTGATTTTTCTGAGGCTCCATACTTAGCTTGGAGTCAGCTTGGGACTCTTTCTCTCTGTTCTTCTGCCCCTCCTTTAGGTTCTCTCTCTCTCTCTCTGTCCCTCTAAAATAAATAAATAAATCTTTAAAAATAAAAAAAAATCTTTAAAAATATAAAGTATATTTTGTCCTATATGATTATTGCTACTTTGATATTCTTTGTACATCCATTTATATGATAAATGTTTCTTCATCCCCTTACTATCAATATGCAAGTGTCTTTAGGTCTAAAATGAATGTCTTTAAGGCAACATATTGGTGGAGTTTTTTTTCATGCATTCTGTCACCTTATATCTTTTGATTGGAGCATTTCATTCATTTATATTAAATGAAATTATTGATAGATATGTTTTTATTGCCATTTTAATACTTGATTTGTGTTGTTGTTGTTTCTGGAGTTTTTCTCTGATCCTTGTTTTCTTTTTCTTTCTTTCATAACTTTCTGGTTTTCTTTAAAGATATATTTGGATTTTCTTTCTCTTTATTCTTTATATATTAGTGTTTTTCATTATGTTTACCATTATGCTTATATATAATCTCTTCTGTATATGTGAGTCTATATTATGTTGATGGTTATCTAAGTTTGATACCTGATTTACTCCTCTTCCCCCCATATTTTAGGAATATGGTATGATACTTTACATCTTTTATTTTGAGCTTTCAGCAAGTCATAATCTTTTTGCTGGAAGAGAGTCTTTCTTTGATGTTGATGGCTGCTGATTGATCAAGATGGTAGCAGCTGAAAGCTAGGGTGGCTGTGCAAATTTCTTAAAATAGCAGTGAAGTTTGCCACATCAATTACTCTTCCTTTACTTCAACACTTAGAAGTTCTTGTACAGTTGATTGACCAAAGTATAGCATTGTTGTGTCTCAGGGTATAGGGAGACCCAAGGAAAGGGAAGGTCATGGGGAAAGATCACTGATTACAGATCACCATAACAATAGAATAATAATGAAAAACTTTCAAATATTTTGAGAATTACCCAAATCTGACACAGAAACACAAATTGAGTAAATGTTGGAAAAATGACACTGAGAGACTTGCTTGACACAAGGTTGCCATAAACCTTCAATTTGTTTAAAAAAGGCCTGCTATACCTATGAAGTGCAATAAAGTGGCAAATATCTCTACACTTGGTTATATATGTATAAATTGTACATATATAGATAGATGGATACAAATGTTCTCAATATTTTCAAGCATTGCATACTTTTTGTTTTCAAAGTTAATTTGTAAACATGCTTCTGATAAATAGTTGCAACCAACATTTTGGATAGCACCTAGAATTACCTGTATAATAATCAAGCAGTTTAGAAGAATTACCACAAGTTTAGTGCCTTAAAACAGTATAAATTTGTTATTTTGCAGTTCTGGGGGGCAGGTGTCTGAAAAAAATCAAGGCATTGGTGAGACTGTGTTGCATTCTGGAAGCTTTAGAGAAGAATCCGTTTTCTTGCTTTTTTCTAGTTGCTAGAGGCTGTCAGAATTCCTTGCCTCATAACCCCTCTAAATTTTTTAAGACCAGAAAGGGCTGGTTGAGTTCTTACGATGTAACCTTTCTGGTTTTGACTCTACTTTTTCTTTCTTCCCCCATTAAGGACCTTATGACTACATTGGGCCCACTAGGAAAATCCAGATAGTTTCCTTATCTTAATATCGTGTGATTAGCAATCTTAATTCCACCCTCAAATGTATTTACCTCTTGCTATGTAACATAACATATATAAAGTTTTCAATGATTAGGATTTAGAAATTTTGGGGTATTTGGCCTACCATATATTTTACTTTTTGAAAAGCAATTTTTTAAACTATAACTATGTTTAAAAGGTCTCTAAACATATTTTTAATAAAGGAGTTTCAACAGCTTTGACCTTTGCAATATATCCAGGAAAGCCAAGAACTATCTTGGAAATTAAGATAATTTCTGACATACTAGGTTCACTCAGGTTTTTAGGATACTAAATTCTGGCCAATTTTCAGTGACTAATTCCACAAGTTAGAATCTGACTTAATGTAAAAGTATTTTCTTGTTTTTTCATTTCAAATTATAGATGAACACTCATCTTCCTTCTTAGTAAAGACCCATTTATGCTCTTAAAATATCAATTTCTAATTTGCAAGATATAAATACCAAAAGGAACTACCTCATAGAATTTGGTGAGGATTTAATTAATTAATGCATACAAAAAATTTAGCACAGTCCATTGGACATCATAGATGTTTAATATTATGCTAATATAATAATGACATTATTATTGTCCAATTTTTATTATTTTCTGGGTGCAAATTTTAGTGGAAGCCTTCTTAACCTTTAGACAAAACCCATTTATATGGTAAGTACCATTCACTGTTTTCATTAATCTATGAAATTTTCTATGAATTTGAAAAATAAAAAGATGCATTTGTAATTCTGTTCTTTTATCATTGTCAATATCTTAAGACATACCGATCTTAAGTTAAAAAACATGAGAAATACTTTTTGGTGAGTTTTTCAAAGAAGTTTATAACTGTTAAATATGGTTTGAACCCTCTATTTTCATAACTAAGTACAGTTTGACCTTTAAATTTAACTAAGCAATTTATCCATTAACTTAATGTCTAAACTTAAAGATGATAAGCCAGATAGCAAGATTTAATTTGCATATTTTTTCATATTTTAAAATATAAGTCTGGATGGACATTACTAGATATATGCATGTAAATCTGTGGTTATAGTCTCTCTATCTTATCCCTGTTTATGCTTTATTAAAATTATAGGGATATTCTTCTTTTACTTCTTTTTTTAAATCTTCAACTTAAAAAAAAAGATTTTATTCATCTATTTTACAGAGATCACTATAGGCAGAAAGGCAGGCAGACAGAGAGGAAGGGAAACAGGTACCCCACTGAGCAGAGAGCCCAATGCGGGGCTTGATCCCTGGGATCATGACCTGAGCCAAAGGCAGAGGCTTTAACCCACTGAACCACACAGGTGCCCCTAAATCTTCAAGTTTTTATGTGTAGACTCCATATAAATAATCTCAAGTTGACAGTGATAAGGAGGAATATCATTTTAAAAAATCAGACAGCAATATCTGTATTTTAACATCCACAAGAATGATTTCTAGCATATAAAATACTTCAAGGGAAGATGTAAAACACTTAAAATCATTATTTTTGCCCTAATAAAGTATTAATTAAATATCTGAATTTAAGTTATTTATTAAATTCCCTGAAGTCATATGACACACAATTAATTTCAAACTAAATTTTCTGGGTCTTGCAGATTTATGTATGACAGATGAGAAACCATCTTCTATTCCTTAAAACAAAACAAAACAAAACAAAAAGACAAGATGAAATTCATACAGACCTGGAAGGAAGGCAAGATGGCAGAGAAGTAGGAGACCTGTTTCAAATGGTCTCCTAAAGTTAGCTAAATATCTACCAGAACATTCTGAACAGCCGTGAAATCAGCCAGAGATGAAAGATTATACACTTCTGGATCTCTACAGGGGCAGAAGATCATCAGTGGAAAGATAAAGCAGAATGGAAGCACTCAGAATGGAAGGAGAATTGGAGGTTAAACAGAAGGGAGAGGGAGCCACCAGAAGTGATCCATTGGAAAGTAATATCCCAATATGTAAGTGTCCTGTGACTGGGGACCAGCACTAACTTGGACTCTGGTTAAAATCAATCAAAAAGAGCAAAAGATCTTAAGGAACATCTGGTGGAATTGGACAGTCACAGGCATGGGCCTAAGTCCACAGTCCCAGGATGGTCACCACTGGCAACCACCTGTGGCAGAGAGAGCATGGCAGGGGCTCCAGTCTGTGCTCATTGATCCTGTGGCTTTCCGCTGCTTGCACATCACCTCAGGCTGGGCATACTCTCGCCCTCACCTGAGAGATCCTGGTGTGGGCACCACCCAGTGGTCAGAAAACAAGCCAAAAGAACAAAAGGACAACAACCAGAGGGTCCCCATAAAACTGTAAAATCCCAGTATTGGGGGAAAACAATATATTAAGCTCCCGGTATTACCCCCTAATCTGAATATTTCATAGATACAACTTTTCCTTTTTTTTTTTTAGTACATTCTCACAATTCTTGTTTTTAATTTTTTAAGCTACTTACCATTACAACTAGAGGTTTAATACAACACATTCCATAATACCTTTTTAACTTGAACTTTTTTCATTCATATACCTGTCTCCTTTTTTTTTCCTAATATACATATAGATATAAGCTTCAAGGTAATCCTTTTTCCCTATTCAATACTACCTCTATATATAAACCAGTTTTGATATCCTTGTATCTCTGGAAATTTGAGTCCTTTAACAAATATAACAAGATATACTCAGGAAGAACTGGAATAACCTTCCTAGCCCACATTGAGGATTTATAAACACCTTCTCATGTTATCCTTCTTTCAGTGCTTCTGTGTAATTGCTTTTGTTTTTGTACTATATAAATCTTATTCCTGGAGATCATTTTGGCTGGGTTGTTCTTTTTGTTTGTTTGTTTGTTTGTTTTTCTTTTACTTTTGTTGGTCTTTTTGTTTGTTCATTTTTGTCTTTGTACCTTATACTCTTACCTTTGGGGCCCATTTTGGCAGGTTTCTTTTTTTCTCTCTTTTTCTCTCTCCTTATTCTTCTTCCTTTCTTTTTAGTGGTGACTTCTGATTGCTCTGAAACTTTTCAAGGTGCACCTTGCCTAGATCGTGGTTGATATATTCAGCTACATATCCCCTCAAGCAATTCTCACCAAAAGGCTAGGAGGGGGCACACCCAACAGAGGAAAAATTCAGAAGTTGTGACCTATGCAACAGAACTATTGGATACGGACATAAACAATATGTTGAAAAGGGAACTCAGGGTAACAATTATACAGGCAATAGCAAGGTTGGAGAAGACCATTAGTGACAACATAGAATCTCTAAGGGTGGAAGTGACAGATGAACTGGCAGAAGCTAAAAATTATATCAGTGAGATCCAATTTAATCTAAATATACTCTAACAGCTAGGAAAGTGAGGTAGAAAATTGAATTAGTGATCTAGAAGACAAACTGATAAAAAGAAGAATCAGGAGGAGGACAGGAACAAATAGCTTAGAAGCCATGAAAACAGAATTAGGGAAATAAATGATGCCATGAAACATTCCAATGTCAGAATTATTGGGATACCTGATGGGGTGGAAAGAGAGAGAGAATAGAAGATATACTTGAACAAATCCTAAATGAAAATTTCCCCTATCTGGGGAATGGAGCAAGTGTTCATGTAATAGAGGCAGAGAGGACGCCCCCCAAGATCAATGAGGCTAGAAAGACATCCAGGCACATAATTGTGAAATTCGTGAATCATAATTTCAGAGAATATGTCTTAAGGGCAGCTAGGGGGAAGAGATCCCTTACATACAGAGGGAGGGCAATCAGAATAATGTCAGACATGTCCACAGAAACCTGGCAAGCCAGAAAACACTGGCAAGACATATTCAGATGACTAAATGAAAAGAACATGCAGCCAAGAATATGTTATCCAGCAAGGTTGACATTCAAAATGGATGGAGAACTTTGGAGAACAGTGTGGAGATTCCTCAGGAAATTAAAAATAGAGCTTCCCTATGACCCTGCAATTGCACTACTGGATATTTGCCCCAAAGATACAGATGGAATGAAAAGAAGGGCCATCTGTACCCCAATGTTTATAGCACCAATAGCCATGGTCGCCAAACTGTGGAAAGAACCAAGATGCCCCTCAACGGACGAATGGATAAGGAAGATGGGGTCCATATACACTATGGAGTATTATGCCTCCATCAGAAAGGGCGAATACCCAACTTTTGTAGCAACATGAATGGGACTGGAAGATATTATGCTGAGTGAAATAAGTCAAGCAGAGAGAGTCAAGTATCATATGGTTTCACTTATTTGTGGAGCATAACAAATAACATGGAGGACATGGGGAGATGGAGTGGAGAAGGGAGTTGAGGGAAATTGGAAGGGGAGGTGAACCATGAGAGACTATGGACTCTGAAAAACAACCTGAGGGTTTTGAAGGGGCGGGGGGTGGGAGGTTGGGGAAACCAGGTGGTGGGTATTAGGGAGGGCACGTATTGCATGGAGCACTGGTGTGATGCAAAAACAATGAATATTGTTACACTGAAAATAAACAAACAAACAAACCAACAAAACCTATATGTATTCAAAAAATAAGATTAAATACAATGAAGGGACAAAATATGACAATAACAATGAATATGTAAAAGATTTTTTTAAAAAGTATTGATAAGATAAAATAGTTAAAAAAGTTAAAATAGGAAAGATGAAAAATTTAAAAAATAAAATAAGAAAAGAATAAAGTAAAAAAATAACTTCAAAAAAAATGGATGGAGAGATAAAGAGCTCCCATGATTGGCAAGGCTTAAAAGAGTGTGTGATCACCAAGCTGGCACTACAAGAAATATTGAGGGGGGTTCCATAAAAGAAGAAAGAACCCAAGAGCGACAGAGAACATAAATTTATAGAGACAATTGATAGAAACAAGGACTTCACAGGCAACATGATGTCAAAAAAAGTTGTATCTGAAAATAATCACTCTCAATGTGAACGGTTTAATGCTCCCATAAAACAGCACAAGGTTGCATACCAGATAAAACGATAGGACCCAACCATATGCTGTCTACAAGAGATGCATTTTCAACCTAAAGATACATCTAGACTGAAAGTGAAAGGATGGAAAAGCATCTTTCATACCAATGGGCCTCAAAAGAAAACTGAGGTAGCCATTCTCATATCAGATATATTTTAAGCTAAAGACTGTAGCCAGAGATACAGAAAGACACTACATCATTCTTAAAGGGTCTACCCACCAACAAGATCTAACAACTGTAAATATTTAGGCGCCCAATATGGGAGCAGCCAACTACACAACCCAACTGTTAATCAAAATGAAGAGTCATATTGATATGAATACATTAATTGTAGGGCATCTTAACACACCACTTTCAGCAATAGACAGATCATCTAAGTAGAAAATCAACAAAGAAACAAGAGCTTTGAATGACACATTGGACTAGATGGACCTCATAGATATATACAGAACATTCCATCCAAAACAAAACAAAACAAAACAAAAAAACAAAACAAAATAAAACAAAAAAACAGAATACCTATTCTTCTCAAATGCACATGGAACTTTCTCCAGAATAGACCACATACTGAGTCACAAATCAGGTCTCCACCAATACCAAAGGATTGAGATTATTCCCTGCATATTCCCAGACCACAATGCTTTGAAACTGGAATCCCAATCACAAGAAAAAGATTGGAAGGAATTCAAACACTTGAAAGCTAAAGAACATCCTGCTCAATAATGTTTGGATCAACTAGGAAATGAAAGAAGAACTTTAAAAATTCATGGAAACCAATAAGAATGAAGGCACATCTGTCCAAAATATATGGGAAAAGTCAAAGGTGGTCCTAAGGAGGAAATACATAGCCATCCAAGCCTCACTCAAAAAAAAAAAAAAAAAAAGAAAGAAAGAAAAAAGAAAAATCCCAAACACACCAACTCTCTTTACACCTTAAAGAACTGGAAAATCAACAAGTTAAGCCAATCCCATGCACAAGAAGGGAAATTTTTAAGATTAGAGCAGAGATTAATGAATTACAAACTAGAGATACAGTAGAATATATCAACAAAAGTGGAATCTGGTTCTTTGAAAGAATTAGTAAGATTGATAAACCACTGGCCAAACTAATCCAAAAGAGAAGAGAGAGGACCCAAATTAATAAAATTATGAATGAAGGGGGAGAGATCATGACTAACACCAAGGAAATAGAAACAGTCATCAGAAATTATTACAACAGCTATAGGCCAATAAATTAAGCAAATTAGAAGAAAAGGATCCATTTCTGGAAACCTATAAATATCCAAGACTGAATCCAGAAGAAATTGACAACCTGAATAGACCAATATCTAGTAACAAGATTGAAGCAGTGATCAAAAACCTCACAAAAAACAAGAACCCAGGACCTGATGGATTCTCTGGGGAATTCTACCAAACATTAAAAGAGGAAATAATACCTATTCTCCTGAAGCTGTTTCAAAAAATAGAAACATAAGGAAAACTTTGAGACTCTTTCTATGAAGCAAACATTACATTGATCCCAAAACCAGGCAAAGACCCCATTAAAAGGAGAAGTTCAGACCAATATCCCTGATGAATATGGATGCTTAGATTCTCAACAAGATCCTAGCTAATAGGATCTAACAATACATTAAAAAGATTATCCACCATGACCAAGTGGGATTTATCCATGGGATGCAAGGGTGGTTCAACATTTGCAAATCAATCAATGTGCTAGAAAAAATCAATAGGACAAGAGAGAAAAACCATGATCCTCTCAATCGATGCAGAAAAAGCATTTGACAAACTACAGCATCTGTTCCTGATTAAAATTCTTCAAAGTATTGGGAGATAGGGAACTTTCCTCAACTTCATTTGATCTCTCTATGAAAAACCCACAGTGAATATCATTCTCAATGGGGAAAGCTGACAACCTTCCTTCTGAGATCAAGAACACAACAAGGATGCCAACACTCCCCACTGTTGTTCAACATGGCACTAGAAGTCCTATCAACAGCAATCAGACAACAAAAAGAAACAAAAGTATTCAAATTGGAAAGAAGAAATCAAACTCTCTCTCTCTTCACAGATGACGTGATACTTTATATGGAAAACCCAAAAGATTCCACCCCCAAACTACTAGAACTCACACAGAAATTCAGTAATAGAGCAGGATACAAAATCAATGTACAGAAATCAGTTGCTTTCTTATATACTAACAATGAAAATGCAGAAAGGGAAATTAGAGAATTGACTAATGGAACAGAGTAGAGAGCCCAGATATGGACCCTCAACTGTAGGATCAAATAATCTTGGACAAAGCAGGAAATAATGTCTAATGGGAAAAAAAAGACAATCTCTTCAACAAATAGTGTTTGGAAAATTGGGCAGCCACATGCAGTAAAATGAAACTGGACCATTTCCTTCCACCGCACACAAAAACAGACTCAAAATGGATGAAAGACTGCAATGTGAACCAGGGATCCATCAAAATCCTTGAGGAGAACACAGGCAGCAACCTCTTCAACCTTGGCTGCACAGCAATTTCTTCCTAGGAACATCGCCAAAGCCAAAGGAAACAAGGGCAAAAATGAACTTTTGGGTCTTTGTCAAGATCAAAATCTTCTGCACAGCAAAGGAAATAGTCAACAAAACAAGAGGCAACCCACAGAATGCGAGAAGATATTCCCAAATGACAGTGCAGAAAAAAGGCTGATATCCAAGATCTATAAAGAACTCCTCAAACTCAACACCCAAAAAAACAGATAATCATGTCAAAAAATGTGCAGAAGGAGCACCTGGGAGGCTCAGTTATTTCGTGTCTGCCTTTGGCTCAGGTAATGATCTCAGGATTCTGGGATCAAGCCCCACATTAGACTCCCTGCTCCACAGGAAGCCTGCTTCTCCCTTTCCCACTCCCATAGCTTTTGTTCCTTCTTTTGCTGTGTATCTCTCTGTCAAATATATAAAATCTTTTAAAAAGGGGGGTGGGCAGAAACATGAACAGACACTTCTTCAAAGTGGATGTACAAATGGCTAACAGACACATGAAAAAATGTTCATCATTAGCCATTAGGGAAATTCAAATCAAAACCTCTTTGAGATATGACCTTACACCAGTTAGAATGGCCAAAATTATCAGGACAGGAATCACTAAGTATTGGAGATGATGTGGAAGAAGGGGAACCCTCTTACACTTTTGGTGGGAATGCAAGTTAGTGCAGCCACTTTGGAAAACAATGTGGAGATTCCTTAAAATTTTAAAATTAGAACTACCCTATGACTCTGCAATTGCACTACTGGGTATTTAAGCCCAAAGATACAAATGTAGTGAAAAGAAGGGCCATCTGTACTCCAATGTTCATAGCAGCAATGGCCACAATTGCCAAACTATGTACAGAGCCAAGATGCTCTTCAACAGATGAATGGATAAAGAATATATGGTCCATATATACAATGGAGTATTATGCCTCCATCAGAAAGGATGAATACCCAACTTTTGTATCAACATGAACAGGACTGGAGGAGATTATGCTGAATGAAATAAGTCAAGCAATGAAAGTCAATTATCACATGGTTTCACTTGTGGAGCATAAGGAATAATAGGGAGGACATTAGGAGAAGGAAAGGAAAAGTGAATTGGGGGAAATTTGAAGGGTAGACAAAGCATGAGAGACTATGGACTCTGAGAAACAAACTGAGGGTTTTGGAAGGGAGGGGGTGAGGGGATGGGCTTGCCTGGTGGTGGGTATTAAGAAGGACACATATTGCATGGAACACTGGGTGTGGTGTATAAACAACGAATCTTGGAACACTGAAAAAATAAAATAAAAAAAAAAGAAAGCAGGGTCATAGACCTTATAAAGAAAAAAATAATAATACAGGAGCATGGATTATCAAAATTTCATAAAGACAAAGAATACTTACAATTGTGGCATATGGCTTGTTTGACATATCTTTTTTTTTAAAGATTTTATTTATTTATTTGAGAGAGAGAAAATAAGAGACAGTAAACATTAGATGGGGAAAGTCAGTGAGAGAAACAGACCCCCTGCTGAGCAGGGAGCCCAATGCGGGACTCAATCCCAGGACTCCAGAATCGTGACCTAGGCTGAGGAGTCACTTAACAAACTGAGCACCCCGTTTGACATTTCTTGAAGCTAAGCAATTTATTACTTTTACACAGACTAGTCAGAGGTAGTGAAAGTTACTGAAAAAAATGATATTTTTGAAAGCTTTGTAGTTTATTCCTCAAAGTCACAATGGAGAATATGGCTGTGTTGTCACTTTACCAACATATTGCACATTAGCATTAAAAAATTGTCTCAGCCCTTTTTAAATGTTATACAGGTATTACTTTTTAAATGATCAGAATGCATTTGAACAGCTTTTCATTGAAGGGGAGATGAGAGTACATAAATAGAAATGTAAGAGGATGATAATTGGATCTATGGTTAAATTATGGATCCCTCAAAACACTGAAAAACCAATAATGCACTCTGAACAAGCTCTATATTTTTCCAGCTACATAAATTTTCCAATTAATTTATATAAATTATATGTATTTCAATAATGTACATTATACAATTTATTTTATTCATAAAATTATATGCAACATATTTATAAAATCTATCAAACACAATTCTAACATATTGTGATATTGTATCCTTTAGATTCTATACTTTGTTAATGCTACTAGTTTAATATGGTTACGTTTCATCATGGAAGGGGGAGAAATATAAGAAGAAAACATTTATGTTATACATAATTTCATTTTAATATCAAAAGTTATATTTTACTATCTATAATTTTATCACAGAAATAATCATTTTGTATTTGTATTTGTTTTTTTTAATTAAATGGTGTTTAAACTGGAAGTGCAATAGTTACAAATACTACATATCTAATACTACATTTTGTGAATTTTTATTATTTTGAAATAATTTTTTGCTTAAAGAAAATTCATAAAGTGAATACAGAGAATTTCTGTATAGCTGTCACCAAGGTTAACCTAATGTTAACATTTTACATAACTGGTACATTTATCAAAATGAAGACATTGTGAGGAGTAAAGATGGTGGAGAAGTAGCAGGCTGAGACGACATCGGGTAGCAGGAGATCAGCTAGATGGTTTATCTAACCATTGTGAACACCTACAAATCCAAGGGGAAATCGAAGAGAAGAAGAGCAACAATTATAGAAACAGAAAATCAATCACCTTCTCAAAGGTAGGACCTGTGGAGAAGTGAATCCAAAGTGACAGGAAGATAGACTCCGGGGGGGAGGGGCCAGCTCCTGGCAAGCGGCGGAGCAACGGAGCACAAAATCGGGACTTTAAAAAGTCGACTCCACTGGGAGACATCGCTCCAGAGGCTAAACCGGGGGGAAACCCAGGCGGGGTAAGCATAACCCCAGATCCTGCAGGGTCACAGAAGGACTGGGGGTGTCTGAGTACCACAGAGCTCACAGGTATTAGAGCGGGGAAGCCGGCTACAGCAACAAAGCCGAGGAGTGAGCTCTAAGCCCGGGGTTACCTTGTGCCGGTCGCAGGCTAGGTGGGCTCAGAGCACGGCTGGAGGCCACAGAGATGGAAGCAACTGGGTGCTTTTCGCCAGGTTCCAGCAACTGACTGCTTTCCTACCGGTGCGACTGCCGGCCAGGGAGGCGGGGCGGTTGAGCGCTTTACTCTGAGGGCCTGCTAAGGAGCGGGACCCCAAGCTCTCGGCTCCTCTGGGCCAAGAGATTGGGAGGCTGCCATCTTCATTCCTGTCCTCCAGAACTCTACAGAAAGTGCTCAGGGAACAAAAGCTCCCGAAAGCAAACCCGAACGTATTACTTAGCCCAGCCCCAGGCAGGGGCGGTGCAATTCCGCCTGCGGCAAAGACACTTGAGAATCACCACAACAGGCCCCTCCCCCAGAAGATCAACAAGAAACCCAGCCAAAAGCAACTTCAGTCACCAAGAACAGTGGAATTCCACAGCAGGAGAAAGCAAATCTTATCTGGACAAAATGACAAGGTGGAAAAACTCACCTCAAAAAAAAGAACAAGAGGCCCTACCGAAGGCTGGAGACCTAATCAATACGGACATTGGTAACATGACAGATCTAGAGTTCAGAATGACAATTCTCAAGGTTCTAGCCGGGCTCGAAAAAAGGCATAGAAGGTATTAGAGAAACCCTCTCCAGAGAGATAAAAGCCCTTTCTGGAGAAATAAAAGAACTAAAATCTAACCAAGTGGAAATCAAAAAAGCTATTAATGAGGTGCAATCAAAAATGGAAGCTCTCACTGCTAGGATAAATGAGGCAGAAGAAAGAATTAGTGACATAGAAGACCAAATGACAGAGAATAAAGAAGCTGAGCAAAAGAGAGACAAACAAATACTGGACCACGAGGAGAGAATTCGAGAGATAAGCGACACCATAAGATGACACAACATTAGAATAATTGGGATTCCAGAAGAAGAAGAAAGAGAGAGGGGAGCAGAAGGTATATTGGAGACAATTATTGGAGAGAATTTCCCTAATATGGCAAAGGGAACAAACATCAAAATCCAGGAGATGCTAAGAACGCCCCTCAAAATCAATAAAAATAGGTCCACACCTCGTCACCTGATAGTAAAATTTACAAGTCTTAACGACAAAGAGAAAATCCTGAAAGCAGCCCGGGAAAAGAAGTCTGTAACATACAAGGGTAAAAACATTAGATTGGCAGCGGACCTATCCACAGAGACCAGACAGGCCAGAAAGAACAGGCATGATGTATTCAGAGCACTAAACGAGAAAAACATGCAGCCAAGAATACTATATCCGGCTAGGCTATCATTGAAAATAGAAGGAGAGATAAAGAGCTTCCAGGACAAACAAAAGCTGAAAGAATTTGCAAACACCAAACCAGCTCTACAGGAAATATTGAAAGGGGTCCTCTAAGCAAAGAGAGACCCTAAAAGTAGTAGATCACAAAGAAACAGAGACAATATACAGTAACAGTGACCTTACAGGCAATACAATGGCAATAAATTCATATCTCTCAATAGTTACCCTGAATGTTAATGGGCTAAATGCCCCAATCAAAAGACACAGGGTGTCAGAATGGATAAAAAAACAAAACCGATCAATATGCTGCCTACAAGAAACTCATTTTAGACCCGAAGACACCTCCAGATTTAAAGTGAGGGGGTGGAAAACAATGTACCATGCTAATGGACTTCAGAAGAAAGCTGGGGTAGCAATCCTTATATCAGATCAATTAGATTTTAAGCCAAAGACTATAAGAGATGAGGAAGGACACTATATCATACTCAAAGGGTCTGTCCAACAAGAAGACCTAACAATCTTAAATATCTATGCCCCTAACATGGGAGCAGCAAACTATATAAACCAATTAATAACAAAATCAAAGAAATACATCGACAGTAATACAATAATAGCAGGGGACTTTAACACTCCCCTCACTGAAATGGACAGATCATCTAAGCAAAAGATCAACAAGGAAATAAAGGCCTTAAATGACACACTGGACCAGATGGACATCAGAGATATACTTCAGAACATTCCATTCCAAAGCAACAGAATATACATTCTTCTCTAGTGCACATGGAACATTCTCCAGAATAGACCACATCCTGGGTCATAAATCAGGTCTCAATCAGTACCAAAAGATTGAGATCATTCCCTGCATATTTTCAGACCACAATGCTCTGAAGCTAGAACTCAATCACAAGAGGAAATTTGGAAAGAACGTAAATACATGGAGACTAAACAGCATCCTTCTAAAAAATGAATGGGTCACCAGGAAATTAAAGAAGAATTGAAAAAATTCATGGAAACAAATGATAATGAAAACACAACGGTTCAAAATCTGTGGGACACAACAAAGGCAGTCCTGAGAGGAAAATATATAGCGGTGCAAGCCTTTCTCAAGAAACAAGAAAGGTCTCAAATACACAACCTAACCCTACACCTAAAGGAGCTGGAGAGAGAACAACATAAAAGCCTAAACCCAGCAGAAGAAGAGAAATCATAAAGATCAGAGCAGAAATCAATGAAATAGAAACTAAAAAAACAATAGAGCAAATCAACAAAACTAGGAGCTTGTTCTTTGAAAGAATTAATAAGATTGACAAACCCCTGGCCAGACTTATCAAAAAGAAAAGAGAAAGGACCCAAATAAATAAAATCATGAATGAAAGAGGAGAGATCACAACCAACACCAAAGAAATACAATTATAAGAACATACTATGAGCAACTCTATGGCAACAAATTTGACAATCTGGAAGAAATGGATACATTTCTAGAGACATATAAACTACCACAACTGAACCAGGAAGAAATAGATAACCTGAACAGACCCATAACCAGTAAGGAGATTGAAACAGTCATCCAAAATCTCCAAACAAACAAAAGTCCAGGACCAGATGGCTTCCCGGGGGAATTCTACCAAACATTTAAAGAAGAATTAATTCCTATACTCCTGAAACTGTTCCAAAAATAGAAATGGAAGGAAAACTTCCAAACTCATTCTATGAGGCCAGCATCACATTGATCCCAAAACCAGACAAGGATCCCAACAAAAAAGAGAATTACAGACCAATATCCTTGATGAACACAGATGCGAAAATTCTCACCAAAATACTGGCCAATAGGATCCAACAATACATTAAAAGGATTATTAACCACGACCAAGTGGGATTTATTCCAGGGCTGCAAGGTTGGTTCAACATCTGCAAATCCATCAATGTGATACAATACATTAATAAAAGAAAGAGTAAGAACCATATGATACTCTCAATAGATGCCGAAAAAGCATTTGACAAAGTGTAGCATCCCTTCCTGATTAAAACTCTTCAAAGTGTAGGGATAAAAGGCACATACCTCAATATTATCAAGGCCATCTATGAAAAACCCACCGCAAATATCATTCTCAATGGAGAAAAACTGAAAGCTTTTCCGCTAAGGTCAGGAACACGGCAGGGATGTCCATTATCACCACTGTTGTTCAACATAGTACTAGAAGTCCTAGCCTCAGCAATCAGACAACAAAAAGAAATTAAAGGCATCCGAATTGGCAAAGAAGAAGTCAAACTATCACTCTTTGCAGATGATATGATACTATACGTGGAAAACCCAAAAGACTCCACTCCAAAACTGCTAGAACTTATGCAGGAATTCAGTAAAGTGTCAGGATATAAAGCCAATGCACAGAAGTCAGTCGCATTTCTTTACACTAACAACAAGACAGAAGAAAGAAATTGAGGAGTCAGTCCCATTTACAATCGCACCCAAAACCATAAGATACCTAGGAATAAATCTAACCAAATAGGCAAAGAATCTATACTCAGAAAACTATAAAGTCCTCATGAAAGAAATTGAGGAAGACACAAAGAAATGGAAAAATATTCCATGCTCATGGATTGGAAGAATAAATATTGTGAAAATGTCTATTCTACCTAAAGCAATCTACACATTTAATGCAATCCCTATCAAAATCCCATCCATTTTTTTAAAGAAATAGAACAAATAATCCTAAAATTCATACGGAACCAGAAAAGACCTCGAATAGCGAAAGGAATATTGAAAAAGAAAGCCAAAGTCGGTGGCATCACAATTCCAGACTTCAAGCTCTATTACAAAGCTGTCATCATCAAGACAGTATGGTACTGGCACAAAAACAGACATATAGATCAATGGAACAGAATAGAGAGCCCAGAAATGGACCCTCAACTCTATGGTCAACTAATCTTCGACAAAGCAGGAAGGAATATCCAATGTAAAAAAGACAGCCTCTTCAACAAATGGTGCTGGGAAAATTGGACAGCCACTTGCAGAAAAAGGAAATTGGACTATTTCCTTACACCACACACGAAAATAGACTCAAAGTGGATGAAGGACCTCAATGTGAGAAAGGATTCTATCAAAATCCTTGAGGAGAATGCAGGCAGCAACCTCTTTGACCTCAACCGCAGCAACTTCTTCCTAGGAACATCGCCAAAGGCAACAGAAGCAAGGGCAAAAACGAACTATTGGGATTTCATCAAGATCAAAAGCTTTTGCACAGCAAAGGAAACAGTTAACAAAACCAAAAGACAACAGACAGAATGGGAGAAGATATTTGCAAACAACATATCAGATAAAGGGCTAGTATCCAAAATCTATAAAGAGCTTAGCAAACTCAATACCCAAAGAACAAATAATCCAATCAAGAAATGGGCAGAGGACATGAACAGACATTTCTGCAAAGAAGACATCCAGATGGCCAACAGACACATGAAAAATTGCTCCACATCTCTTGGCATCAGGGAAATACAAATCAAAACCACAATGAGATACCACCTCACACCAGTCAGAATGGCTAAAAGTAACAAGTCAAGAAATGACAGATGCTGGCGAGGATGCAGAGAGAGGGGAACCCTCCTACACTGCTGGTGGAAATGCAAGCTGGTGCAACCACTCTGGAAAACAGTGTGGAGGTTCCTCAAAAAACTGAAAATAGAGCTACCCTATGACCCAGCAATTGCACTACTGGGTATATATCCTAAAGATACAAACTTGGTGCTCCGAAGGGGCACATGCACCCAAATGTTTATAGCAGCAATGTCCACAATAGCCAAACTGTGGAAAGAGCCTAGATGTCCATCAACGGATGAATGGATAAAGAAGAAGTGGTATATATACACAATGGAATACTATGTAGCCATCAAAAGAAATGAAATCTTGCCATTTGCGACGATGTGGATGGAGCTAGAGGGTATCATGCTTAGCGAAATAAGTCAATCGGAGAAAGACAACTATTATATGATCTCTTTGATATGAGGAAGTGGAGATGCAATGCGGGGGGGTTGGGGGGATGTAGGAAAAGAAAAAATGAAAAGATGGGATTGGGAGGGAGACAAACCATAAAAGACTCAATCTCAAAAAACAGACTGAGGGTTGCAGGGGGGAGGGGGGATGGGAGAGGGTGGTGGGGAAATGGACATTGGGGAGGGTATGTACTATGATGAGTGCTGTGAAATGTGTAAACCTGGCAATTCACAGACCTGTACCCCTGGGGATAAAAATACATTATATGTTTATTAAAATAAAAAAAATAAAATTAAAAAAAAAGAATGTACCTCCCCGAAAAAAAAAAAAAAGAAAAGGATGCAAAGCAAATTGAATTCTGACACATTCCTAATGTAAATTTAAATTTGCAAAAATAAATAAGAAATAAATTTGTGCAAAAAAAAATGATGACATCAACACTACTAAAATACAACTATAGACACTATTCAATTTAAACCAGCTTTTCCAATAATATTCTTTTTCAATTCCAGAACCCAATTCAGGACACCACATTGCACTTAGTTGTCATGTCTTCTTTGTCTTTTCGAATGTGTGACAATATCTCATGAATTTGACACTTCTGAAGCATACTAGTCAGAGGTATTTTCTAGAATGCCCTTCAATTTGTGTTTGTCTCTGTTTATCTGATTATTAGACTGTGGTTAAGGTTTTTGTGAAAGAATAATATAAGTGTAAAATGCTTTCTTTGTTACATTATATCAGAGGGTACATAATATCTATATGACACCACCTGTGATATTATCTTTGAACACTTGCTTAAGGTAATTTCTGTCATGTTTCTCCACTCTAAAGTTGCCCTTTTTCTCTTTCCATATTCTATTCTTCAGAGTCAAGTCTCTAAGTCTGATAGATAGATGATAGAGATGATTAATAGATAAATAGATAATAGATTTTATCTGCTTTATTGGGATATAATTTACATACTATAAAATATACCCTTTTAAATTATACAATTTGGTAGGTTTTAGTGTATTCATAGAATTGTGCAACCATCACCACTATCTAACTTTGGAATATGTTTGTCACCCCAGAAAACCTATACCCATTAGTAGTCATCCCTGATTACTCCAAACCCCTTTTGCTATAGGTAACCACTAATTTACTAAGTGTCCCTATTGGTTTGCTTGTTCTGAACAGTTATAAATGGAATGATTTATTTACAGTCTTCTGTAATTGTCATCTTTCACATAGCACACTTTCAAGGTTTATCCCTATTAGACCACATATATCATTATTTCAATTCCTGTTTGCTTTTTTTTTTCCTAATTGTGGTAAAAAAAATGACATAAAACATACCATCTTAACCATTTTTAAGTTTATGGTCCAGTTCAGTAGTGTTCTATTGATGAATAATATCTTGTTGTATGAGCATACCATATATTGTTTAGCCAGTCATTGCTCAATGGCTATTTTTCATCTTCCCACCTTTTGGCTATTATGAATAATGTTGCTACACCAATTGTTGGAACATGTTTTCAGTTCTCTTTAGTATATACCTAGAATTACAATTGCTGGATTATACAATAATTCTGTTTGACTTTCGAGGAATGACCAAACTGTTTTCCAAAGTGGCTGCATCATTTTACATCCCCATAAATCAGTTCCTCCACATCTGCCTAACACTTGTTATTACGGTCTTCTTTATTATAGCAATCATAGCAGGTATGAAGTGATATTTTGTGATTTTAATTTGCATTTTTCTTATGACTAATAATATTGAGCATATTTTTTAAAGATCTCATTTCTTTATTTGAGAGCGAGAGAGAGCAGGGAGAGGAACAGAGGGACAAGAAGACTTTGTATTGAGCACAGAGCCTGACATGGGGCTCAATTCCAAGACGTCAAGATTGTGACTTGAGCTGAAATCATGAGTCAGACGCTCATCTGACTGAACAATCCAGGTGCCCCTGTTGAACATCCTTTTATCTTTCTATTGGTCATTTGGGTATTTTCCCCTGTATAAATGTGTAGTTAAATTCTTTACCCATATTTAGAGGTTGTTTTTTTTTAAGATTTTTTATTTATTTATTGTCAAAGAGAGAGAGCACAAGCAGGCAGAGTCGCAGGCAGAGGCAGAGAGAGAAAGCAGGCTCCCCGCCAGACAAGGAGCCCAATGCGGGACTCAATCCCAGGACCCGGGATCATGACCTGAGCCAAAGGCAGCGGCTTAACCGACTGAGCCACCCAGGCGTCCTGGTTGTTTGTTTTTTTATTGTTAAATTGTAGGAGTTTTCTATACATTATGCATACATTGCCTTATCACATACATAATTGACCTTTTTTTTCAATTTTATTCACTTATTTATTTTTATTTCTTTAAATTAACATATAATGTATTATTGTTTCAGAGGTACAGGTCTGTGATTCATCAGTCTTACACAATTCACAGCACTCACCATAATACACACCCTCCCCAATGTCCATCACCCTGCCATGCCATCCCTCCTACCCTCCTCCACTCTAACAACCCTCAGCAACCCTGAGATTAAGAGTCTCTTATGGTTTGTCTCCCTCTGTGGTTTTGTACTGTCATTTTTTCTTCTTTTCCCCCATGATCCTTTGCCTTGTTTCTCAGATTCCACATAACAGCAAGATCATATGATAATTGTCTTTCTCTGTTTGATTTATTTTGCCCTCTAGTTAATACCCTCTAGTTCCATCTATGTCATTGCAAATGGCAAGATTTCATTTTTTGATGGTTGTATTCATATATATATATATATATATATATATATATATAAAATCTCCCACATCTTCTTTATCCATTCATCTACCAATGTACACCTAGGCTCTTTCCAAAATTTGGCTATTATTGCTGCTGTAAACATTGGGGTACACATGCCCCTTCAGATCACTACATTTGTATTTTTGTGGTAAATAGTAGTACAGTTGCTGGATCATAGGGTAGCTGTTTTCTTTTTTTTAAGATTTTATTTATTTATTTGGCAGAGAGAGATCACAAGTAGGCAGAGAAGCAGGCAGAGAGAGAGAGAGAGGAGGAAGCAGGCTCCCTGCTGAGCAGAGACCCCAATTTGGGACTCGATCCCAGGACCCTGAGATCATGACCTAAGCAAAAGGCAGAGGCTTAACCCACTGAGCCACCCATGTGCCCCAGCGTAGCTCTGTTTTCAACTTTTTTAGAAACCTCCATACTGTTTCCCAGAGTGGCTGCATCATCTTGCATTCCCACCAGCAGTGTAGGAAGGTTACCCTTTCTCCACATCCTCGCCAGAATCCGTCATTTCCTGACTTGTTAATTTTAGCCATTCTGACTGGTGTGAGGTGGTATCTCACTGTCGTTTTGATTTGTATTTCCATGATACCAAATGATGTTGAGCACTTTGTCACGTGTCTGGTGTCCATTTGGATGTCTTCTTTGAAAAAATGTCTGTTCATGTCTTCTGCCCATTTTTTGATTTGATTATTTGTCCTTTGGTATCGAATATGATAAGTTCTTTGTAGATTTTGGATACTAGTCTTTTATCTGATATGTCACTTGCAAATACCTTCTCCCATTCTGTTGGTTGTCTTTGGTTTAATCAAAGAAAGGACAAGGACCATATGATACTCTCAGTAGATGCAGAAAAAACATTTGACAAGGTACAGCATCTTTTACGGATTAAAACTACTCACAGTGTAGGGATAGAAGGTACATAAGTCAATATCATAAAAACCATCTGTAAAAAACCAACAATGAATATCATTCTCAATGGGGAAAAACTGGGAGCTTTTCCCCTAAGGTCAGGAACATAGCAGGGATGTCCACTATCACCACTGCTATTCAACATATTACTGGAAGTCCTAACCTCAGCAATAGAACAACAAAGAGAAATAAAAGGCAGCCGAATTGTCAAAGAAATCAAATTCTCACTCTTTGGAGATGATCTGAAACTTTATGTGGAAAACTCAAAAGACTCTACCCCAAAACTGCTAGAACTCATACAGGAATTCAGTAAAGTGGCAGGATATAAAATTAATGCACAGAAATCAGTTGCATTTCTTTACACCAACAATAAGACAGAAGAAAGAGAAATTAAGGAGTCAATCCCACTTACAAGTGCACTCATAACCATAAGATACCTAGGAGTGTATCTAACAAAAGAGACAAAGAATCTGTAGTCAGAAAGGTATAGAATACTCATAAGAAAATTGAGAAAGACTGAAAGAAATGGAGAAATGTTCCATGCTCATGGATTGGAAGAACAAATATTGCTAAAATGTCTACACTACCTAAAGCAGTCTACACATTGAATGCAATCTCTATCAAAATGCCATCAACTTTTTTCACAGAACTCGAAAAAATAATCCTAAAATCTGTATGGAACCAGAAAAGACCCCGAATAGCCAGAGGAATGTTGAAAAGGAAAACCAAAGCTTTTGGCATCACAATTTCAGACTTCAAGCTCTATTACAAAGCTGTAATCATCAAGACAGTATGGTACTGGCACAAAAACACACACATAGATCAATGGAACAGAATAGAGAACACAGAAATAGACCCTCAACTCTATGGTCAACTATCTTTCAACAAAGCAGGAAATAATATCTAATGGAAAAAGGTCAGTCTCTTCAACAAATGGTGCTGGGAAAATTGGACAGTCACATGCAGAAGAATGAAACTGGACCATTTCCTTACACCACACATAAAAGTAGACTCAAAATTGAAGAAAGACCTGAATGTGACAGGGATGCATCAAAATCCTTGAGCAGAATGCAGGCAGCAAATTCTTCGACCTCAGCCACAGCAACTTCTTCCTAGATACATCACCAAAGGCAATGGAAGCAAGGGCAAAAATGAACTATTGGTATGGCATCAAGATAAAAAGCTTTTGCACAGCAAAGGAAATAATCAATGAAACCAAAAGACAACCAATGAAATAGGAGAAGATATTTGCAAATATGATTTACAAATATTTTACCTAATATTTTGTTTATTTTTTCATTCTTTGAATAGAGCTTTTCTCAAAGAAAAATAATTTAAATTTGACAAAATCTAATTTCATTGTTTGTACTTTTGTTGGTATTTCTAAGAAACCATTGCCAAACACAGGATCACAATTTGTTTCACTGTTTTCTTCTAAGTGATATAGAGGCATACCTCGAAGATTTTTCTGGTTTGGTCCCAACTGCAATAAAGTGAATATTACAACAAAACAAGTCATTTTTTTTCTGTTTTCCTATTATATATAAATGTAATGTTTACACTAAATTGTAGTTTCTTAAGTATCCAATACTATAATGTCTAAAAAACAATGTATGTACCTTAATTTTAAAATATTTTATTGCTGAGGCACCTGGGTGGCTCAGTGGTTTAAAGCCTCTGCCTTCGGCTTGGGTCGTGTTCCCAGGGTCCTGGGATGGAGCCCCACATTGGGCTCTCTGCTTACCAGGGAGCCTGCTTCCCCCTCTCTCTCTGTCTGCCTTTCTGCCTACTTGTAATCTCTGTCAAACAAATAAATTTAAAAAATCTTTAAGGGGCGCCTGGGTGGCTCAGTGGGTTAAAGCCACTGCCTTCGGCTCAGGTCATGATCCCGGCGTCCTGGGATCGAGCCTCGCATCGGGCTCTCTGCTCAGCAGGGAGCCTGATTCCTCCCTTCTCACTCTGCCTGCCTCTCTGCCTGCCTCTCTGCCTACTTGTGATCTGTCTGTCAAATAAATAAATAAAATCTTTAAAAAAAAATCTTTAAAAATATTTTATTGCTTCCATCGCCTTTGGAGACTTATCTTGAAAGAAGTTGCTGTGGCTGATATCAAAGAGGTTACTGCCTATGTTCTCCTCTAGGATTCTGATGGATTCCTGTCTCACATTGAGTTTTTTTTTTATCCATTTCGAGTTTATCTTTGAGTACGGTGTAAGAGAATGGTCGAGTTTCATTCTTCTACATATATCTGTCCAGTTTTCCCAGCACCATTTATTGAAGAGACTGTCTTTTTTCCACTGGATATTTTTTCCTGTTTTGTCAAAGATTATTTGACCATAGAGTTGAGGGTCCATATCTGGGCTCTCTACTCTGTTCCACTGGTGTATGTGTCTGTTTTTATGCCAGTACCATGCTGTCTTGGTGATCACAGCTCTGTAGTAAAGCTTGAAATCAGGTAACGTGATGCCGCCAGTTTTATTTTTGTTTTTCAACATTTCCTTAGCAATTCGGGGTCTCTTCAGATTCCATAGAAAATTTAAGATTATTTGCTCCAGCTCTTTGAAAAATACCCGGGGAATTTTGATCAGAATGGCATTAAAAGTATAGATTGCTCTAGGCAGTATAGACATTTTAACAATGTTTATTCTTCCGATCCAGGAGCATGGGATAGTCTTCCATCTTTTTGTGTCTTCTTCAATTTCTTTTAAGAGTGTTCTGTAGTTCCTCGAGTACAGATCCTTAACCTCTTTGGTTAGGTTTATTCCGAGGTATCTTATGGTTCTTGGTGCTATAGTAAATGGAATTGATTCTCTAATTTGCCTTTCTGTATTTTCATTGTTAGTGTATAAGAAAGCCACTGATTTCTGTACATTGACTTTGTATCCTGCCACGTTACTGAATTGCTGTATGAGTTCTAGCAGTTTGGGGGTGGAGTCTTTCGGGTTTTCCATATAAAGAATCATGTCATCTGCAAAGAGAGAGAGTTTGACTTCTTCCTTGCCAATTTGGATCCCTTTTATTTCTCTTTGTTGTCTGATTGCTGTTGCTAGGATTTCTAATACTATGTTGAACAAGAGTGGTGAGAGTGGGCATCCTTGTCGTGTTCCTGATCTCAACAGGAAGGCTGCAAGCTTTTTCCCATTGAGGATGATATTTGCTGTGGGTCTTTCATAGATAGATTTGATGAGGTTCAGGAATGTTCCCTCTATCCCTATATTTCGAAGAGTTTTAATCAGGAACGGATGCTGGATTTTGTCAAATGCTTTTTCTGCATCAGTTGAGAGGACCGTGTTGTTCTTCTCTCTTCTCTTATTGATTTGTTCTATCACATTGAATGATTTGTGAATGTTGAACCATACTTGTAACCCAGGGATGAATCCCACCTGGTCATGGTGGATAATCTTTTTAATGTGCTGTTGGATCCTGTTTGCTAAGATCTTGTTGAGAATCTTAGCATCCATATTCATCAGTGATATTGGTCTGAAATTCTCCTTTTTGGTAGGGTTTTTGCCTGGTTTGGGGATGAGGGTAATGCTGGCTTCCTAAAAAGAGTCTGGAAGTTTTCCTTCTGCTTCAATTTTTTGAAACAGCTTCAGGAGAATAGGTGTTAGAATGGCCAAAATTAGCAAGACAGGAAACAACATGTGTTGGAGAGGATGTGGGGAAAGGGGAACCCTCTTACACTGTTGGTGGGAATGCAAGTTGGTGCAGCTACTTTGGAGAACAGTGTGGAGATTCCTCAAGAAATGAAAAATAGAGCTTCCCTATGACCCTGCATTTGCACTACTGGGTATTTACCCCAAAGATACAGATGTAGTGAAAAGAAGGGCCATCTGTACTCCAATGTTTATAGCAGCAATAGCCACGGTAGCCAAACTGTGGAAAGAACCAAGATGCCCTTCAACGGATGAATGGATAAGGAAGATGTGGTCCATATACACTATGGAGTATTATGCTTCCATCAGAAAGGAGGAATACCCAACTTTTGTAGCAACATGGACGGGACTGGAAGATATTATGCTGAGTGAAATAAGTCAAGCAGAGAGAGTCAAGTATCATATGGTCTCACTTATTTGTGGAGCATAACAAATAACATGGAGGACATGGGGAGATGGAGTGGAGAAGGGAGTTGAGGGAAATTGGAAGGGGAGGTGAACCATGAGAGACTATGGACTCTGAAAAACAACCCGAGGTTTTTGAAGGGGCGGGGGGTGGGAGGTTGGGGGAACCAGGTGGTGAGTATTAGCGAGGGCACAGATTTCATGGAGCGCTGGGTGTGGTGAAAAAACAATGAATACTGTTACGCCGAAAGGAAATAAAAATAAATAAATAAATAAATAAATAAATAAATAAATAGATAAATAAATAAATAAATACATTGGAATGAATAAATATGTAAACCAAAAAAAAAAAATTTATTGCTAAAAAATGTTAAACATTATCTCAGCATTCAGTGAATCACAGTCTTTTCCGGTACATGTCTTTCCTCAATGTTGATGGCTGCTGAATCATCAGGATGGTGGCTGCTGAAGGTTTGTGAGGCTATGGCAATCTATTAAAGGTAGAAAACAGTGAGGTTTACCACATTGATTGACTTTTCCCTTCACAAACCATTTCTCTGTAACATGCAATGCTGTTTGATAGCATTTTGTTCAAAGTAGAACTTCTTTCAAAATAGAAGCCAATCATCTCAAACCCTGTTGTTGCTTTACCAACTTTATCAATATCAATGTAATCTAAATCCCTTCATGTCATTTCAACAGTCTTCACAGCGTCTCCACCAGTAGTAATTTCCATCTCAAGAAACCATTTTCTTGTTAATCCATAAGAAGCAGCCCCTCATCAATTAAGGCTTTATTGTGAGATGACAGCAATTCAGTTACAACTTTAGGCTCTGCTTCTAATTCTAGTTTTCCTGCAATTTCCATCACATCTGCAATTAATTTTCCCATGGAAGTCTTGAACCCCTCAAAGTCATCCATGAAGTTTTGAACCAGCCTCCTCCAACTCCTGTTAATATTGATATATTCAGCTCTTCCTATGAATCATGAATGTTCTTAGTAACATCTAGAATGGTGAATCTTTTGCAGAAGATGTTCATTATATTTTGCCCAGATCCATCTTTGGAATCAATACAAAAGCTCTAGCTTTACAAAATGTATTTCTTAATGATAAAATTTTAAAGTTGAGAAGACTTTAAAATTTAATTCACAGGCTGAAGAGTGAATGTTGGGTTAGCTGACAAGCAAACAACATTAATTTTATTGTACATCTCCATCAGAGCTATTGAGTGACCAGGTGCATTGTCATTAACCAGTAATATTTTAAAATAAATATTTTTCTGAGGAGTGGGTCTTAACAATGAGCTTGAAAATTTAGTAAACCATGTTATAAACAGATGTGCTCTCATCTAGGCTTTGTTTTTCCACTCATAGAACACAGGTAGAGTAGATTTAGTGTAATTATTAAGGGTCCTAGGATTTTTGGAATGGCAAATGAAATCTCTAACTATGAAAATTCCTAAATAATATCTTCTTCCAGCAGCAGGCTGTTTCATCTATATTGGAAACCTATTGTTTAGTATAGCCACCTTAACTAATTATCTAGCTAGATCTTCTAGTAACTTGTTAGCTTCTACATCAGCACTTGTTGCTTCACCTTGCCCTTTTGTGTAATGGAGATGGATCTATTCTTAAACTTTATGAGCCAACCTCCGCTAGTTTCAAACTTTTCTTCTGCAGCTTCTTTACCTCTCTCAGCTTCCACAGAATTGAAGAGAGTTGGAGCATTGCTATGGATTATGTTTTGGCTTAAGGGAATATTGTAGGTGGTTTGTTCTTCTATCCAGACCACTAAAACATTCTTCATGTTAGCAAAAATGCTCCTTTACTTTTATATCATCCATGTCTTCACTGGAGTAACATTTTTAATTCCTTCAAGAACTTTTTCTTCACATTTACAACTTGGCTAAATGCTTGACACAAAAGGCTAACTTTCGGTATATCCTTGTTTTCAGCATGCCTTCCTCACTAAGATTAATCATTTTTAGCTTTTGATGTAAAGTGAGAGATGCGTGACTCTTCAACTTGAACACTTAGAAACCACTGTAGGGTTATTAATTGGCCTAAATTCAGTATTGTTGTGTCTTAGGAAATAGGATCCTCAACGAGAGGAAGAGAGACAAAGGAACAGACAGTAGGTGGAGCAGTCAAAATACACACAACATTAATTAATTAAATTTGCTATTTCATATGAGTGTGGTTTGTTGTACTTCCAAAAATTACAGTAGTAACATCAAAGATGTAACTTTGTAACATCAAAGTAGTAGTAACATCAAAGATCACTAATCACAGATCATCATGACAAATATAATAATTATGAAAAAGTTTAAAATATTCTGAGAATTACCAAAATGTGGCACAGAAACAAGAGAGAAATGATGTTGGAAAATAATACCAATAGACTTGCTTAGTGCAGTTTGCCACAATTATTCAATATGTAAAAAATACAATATCTGTGAATCGTAATAAGGTGAAGCATATAAAATAGGGTATGTCTATATAACTTTAGATCTCATGTTTAAATCTATAATGCATTTGGAGCTAATTGTAAATAATGTAAGGTAAGATTCAATTTTCAACCTCCTGCATGTGGCTATCTAACAGAATTTGTTGAAAAGACTATTTTTTCCCCAACTGAATTGACTGGCATAACATTGTATTTTAAACCATATCAATAGATTAAATCCCTCTAAAATCTGCATTGTATTACAACTTTTTGATTGGTCAGCTGTACAAATTTGAGGCTTAAAATATCGGACTTGAACAGTGAGTGAGAAAGGGACATGAAAATGTGGACACAAATAAGAGTGAGATTGTTGTAAAAAAACAATCAAGACTGAACAGTTACCCTATGTGGTGCTCTAATATATGAAGGAAAGGACAGTGATTTTTGGTGAGATATTCATTTGGTAACCTAGAGCAACATTCAGAGAAATGGATTTTACCTCATGAGCTAACCAATCTCAAAATCAAGAATTGTATTTATTTTCTTTTGCTCTGTTCTTCACTTTCTAACTAGAACTCTGTAACATATTCCGGCTTTCTGTAAAGTACTACAGTATCTAGTATTTTTTGAATCTATGTATCTGTCACATACTTTACTATATGATTTGCATAATTCCATGGTCTGGATCCATGAATATGATAGTTTTTAAAGTGTGATGTAGTAGGTATGGAACATTTTCCATATAGATATAGAGTATCTATTAATTTTCACTATATTGACATATATTAGTCACTCTATGACTTGTGGAGGTTTTGGGGAATGATATTTTCTAGGTAATGCTATTTACTCTTTATGACTGGAACAAGTTACTTAATATATCTCTGCCTCCAGGTTTTACATAGGAGTCTCACAGTTTAAACTCAGTCAACTTTACTACAATTCCTTTTCTCATTATACTACACCATTCCCAAAAGATACAATAAATGATAGAACAAATGTGAGCAATATAATAATTTGCAGTGTCATTTTCTTTAAAAAAATTCCAGGTTTTCAAATTATTTCACATAATTTTAGTTATTTAGAAATTTTAAAATTCTGGATTCCATGCCATATTACACAGAATAAGAGATACCTCTGAATAAATAAACTTTACATAAGCAATGTTACAAATAAATTTGTTACTAGCATTTTATCATTAGCTTAAGAAAGCTTAAGAAATGACAGACTACATTATTTTGAGTGTTTTCATTTTATGGTTTCCTCTAAACTCATATGCCAAGTAACTATGGAAATTCTGAGTCAGAGTTAGAAGGGTGGATTAAATGACTCTACATTACATGAAACAATGTCACAAATGGGTGTCAATTTGGAATATGTTCCAAGCTGAAAGTAGCACCGCAGTTCTTTGGACATATAATGAGAGTATCTGAAGCAAGTATCTTTGAAGAACTGCAATGGAAATTAATGGGTGGATAGAGGGAAGAGAAGATGTGAAGGCATATGGTAGAAAGTTGATACACAGTTAGAAGTAGTTATCTTTTGTTATCAGAGATTATTCCTAAAATTAAAAATTGCATTTAATGGTTTTAAAAATGAATGTGTTAGTGATTACATAAGAAACTCACTTATAGAGGATTTAGATGAAGATTCAGAATTGTTTATAAGTTAAACATTACTTGCATTTTATAACAGCATATTTTACAAAAAGGATTTATCACAAAATATTCAGGTACTCCACTTCTAGTTTATCTAGTATATGATTCAGTACATATTTATATACATGTTTTTATTCATTCTGTTTTCCTTCAGTAATGTAAATTTTAAAGAATACCCCTGTAAAATGCTATTTGTTTTATTTTGAAATTTGACTTAGATGCAGAAACAGAGCATTTAACTTCAGATTTTCTTTCCACATAATGCTGATATCATTTATAAGCTTTCTGCTTATATATCAGATCTTCTAGGGAAGTTGAAGCTTAGATTTTTTTTTTTTTTTTGTAAAATCAGTCTGCATTGTCATTGGCTTCAGCTATTCTTATAAAAAAACAATATATACAATAAGTAAAATCTAGGAAACTTGTAATTTATTGGAAATTCAAACTCCTCATTGCAATATCTTCAGCCCTGTGTGTATGTAAGCATTAGTTAAAATCACTAACCTCAGAAAGAACAAGTTTATCTTTTATTTTATTCTTTCATAATCCAATTCATAAGACAAATGACTTCTTTATAGATAGTTGGTTTAAACATTTAAGCAATATTTTGGATTTGACATGTTGCCCACAAATCATAATCTCTATACTGGTGTGAGGTCATTTCTGGGTTTATATCATGTCTGCTAAATAATGTGAATTGCAGAGGAAGCAGTGGTATAGCAATGTAACTTCACTTCCCTGAATATTACTGCTAAGGCTGGAGAATGGCTCAGTGGAAGGAACACTAAAGTAGATTTGAGAGATAATTCCTATGTGCAAAATTAAGAAAATACTTGACTTGTTTGAGCCAGAGTTTATGCTTGTAAAAAGTAATGTATAAGCCACAAAGCACCACTGAAATATAAGGAATTAAGGATGGTTGATTTAAAAGTATCAATCGTTTGGGAACCTGGGTGGCTCAGTGGGTTAAAGCCTCTGCTTTCGGCTCAGGTCATGATCCCAGGGTCCTGGGATCGAGTCCCACATTGGGCTCTCTGCTCAGCGGGGAGCCTGCTTCCTCCTCTCTCTCTCTCTCTGCCTGCCTCTCTACCTACTTGTGATCTCTGTCTGTCCAATAAATAAATGAAATCTTTAAAAAAAATAAAATAAATTAAAAATAAAAGTATCAATCGTTTGTTAGGCAAGTTTCTGCTATGTGCAGATATTAAAAGTTATCTTGCTATTAATATGTTTTTGTTTTATTTTATTTCCCATGCCCTGCATATTGATAATCAGATTTCCTTAAGATAAGAAATACTGGGTCGTTAGTAATAATCTATGTCAAAAGACTTTGTCTTCATTCATATATAGACTCTTTCTACCAAATTAGTACTTCAGATTGTCAGTAACTAAAGTGATGAATCTTAATTTAGTTGGATTTTCCCTTATGTTGGCCATGACAGTTAAGTTCAGAGAGTATTTCAGTTATAATACTATCTTACAGTTTCTGTACACTTTCTTTTCTCATTGACTAATAAAGATCAAAACTTTGAATGTATTGTGTTGATACATATAAAAATAAATATGACTTAGTCAAGATGAAAAGCTTCTGCACAACAAAGGAAACCATCAACAAAACTAAAAGGCAATTTACAGAATGGGAGAAGATATTTGCAATTGACTTCAGATAAAGGACTGGTATCCAAGATCTATGAAGAACATACTAAACACGACACCCAAAAAACAGAGAATTCACTCAAGAAATGGGCAGAAGACATGAACAGACATTTCTCCAAAGAAGACATACAAATGGCCAACTGACACATGAAAAAATGCTGAACATCACTTGTCATCAGGGAAACACAAATCAAAACCACATTGAAATACCACTTTACACCAGTTAGAATAGCAAAAATTTAAAAAAAAAATAGGAAACACCAAATATTGGCAAGGATGTGGAGAAAAGGAAACTCTCTTACACTGTTGATGGGAATGCAAGCTGGTACAGTCACTTTGGAAAGCAATATGGAGGTTCCTCAAGAAGATAAAAATAGAGCTACCCTACAACCCAGGAATTGCACTACTGGGTATTTACTCCAAAGATACAGATGTAGGGAAATGAAGGGGCATCTGCACCCCAATGCTCATAGCAGCAATGTCCATGATAGCCAAACTGTGGAAGGAGCCCACATGTCCTTCAACAGGCGAATGGATAAAGAAGATGTGGTTTATATGTACAATGGAATATTACTTTACCATCAGAAAGGATGCATGCTTACCATGTGCATCAACATGGGTGGAACTGAAAGGTATTATGCTAATTGAAATAAGTCAATCAGAGAAAGACAATTATCATATGGTTTCACTCATATGTGGGACATAAAGAATGGTACAGAGGACAGTAGGGGAATGGAGGGAAAACTGAATGGGAGGAAATCAGAGAGGAACACAAACCATGAGAGACTCTTAACTCTGGGAAACGAACTGAGGGTTGCTGAAGGAGAGGTGGATGGGGGGATGGGGCAACTGGGTGGCAGACATTAAGGAGGGCACATGATGTGATAAGCACTGGGTGTTATATGCAACTCATAAATTATTGAATTCTACATCTGAAACTAATGATGTACTTACTATATGGTGGTTTATTGAATTTAAATTAAAATATGAGAAAAATGTAAGAGAAAGTCCATGTTTTAATAAATTAGTACTTTAAAAATAGATTAATATATAAAACAAAGAGACATTGTATTTAAAAATGTGTATAATTTAAGACATACTTTAGATGAGTACCTTTAGTTATATTAAAACTGTGATTTTCACTGAAGGCCAATATAAATTTTCAACGTAAAAATTGGTTAATGAATATTTATTTGTAGAATTAGACTGAAGTTTCTTAACAAAAAATGTTTTATTGTTCTTTTATAATTATTATAATAGTAAAAATCATAAATATTGTAGGTATTCATTTTTGAACATTTTTTCATTGGTCATATTCCTGAAATTGTCCAATCTTAAAAAGGTAACTAACATAAACACGCATTTATCCCCCAAAATAGTGATTGATAATATCACAGGAAAAGATCAGGAAGTGTTTACCTATTATGCCCAAAACTATATTCTTATCTACCATAAAAAGTACATTTGCTATGAAGAATAATTCTGTCTTTAATAAGGAAAGAGTTGGGGGCACCTGGGTGGCTCAGATGGTAAGTGTCTGCCTTCAGCTCAGGTCATTATCCCAAGGTCCTGGGATCAGGTCTTGTGTTGGGCTCCCTGCTCAGCAGGGAGTCTGCTTCTCCCTCTCCCTCTGCTAGTCCCCCTACTTGTGCTTTTTTGTTCCCTCTTGGGTAAATATATAAATCTTTTTAAAAAGTAAAAGAAAAGGTTAATAATATAACAAGATGACATAATATATTTAAATAAAATTTTATTTATAAATGTTATAAAATATGGAGTTATTTTTAAGGTTTAAAACATGATGTAATTTATTATTTTTAATAATCAATAAAGTTTCAGTTACTTGTGATTATAAAGTTAACATAATCCCCCAAGATATAAACTTACATAATACTAAAAATGAAATTCTTCAAGTGTTTGGTAGAATTCCCTTGGGAAGCCATATGGCCCTGGACTTCTGTTTGGGGGGAAATTTCTGATTATATAAACTGATTCAATTTCTTTGACGGCTTTGGGTCTGTTCAAATTACCTATTTCTTCCTGTTTCAGTTTTGGTAGTTTATAACTTTCTATGAATTTTATAGGTCATTTCATTTAATGAAATGGTTAGCAGTGCTAAACTTGGAAGAAACATTTATTATGAACAAAGAAAGTGTTGCTATAGTTCTCAAACACTTTTTCTGTCAACAAAGCAAAAATTAAAAATATGTGAAAAACCTTATTACCCATTAAATGTAGAGTTGAGAGGCTCTTCAGGCTGCCTATTGAATTAACATGTAAAAAACAAAGTACTTTGATTGATACACCAATGTGCCAAAGAGTCAGCCAACTGGATTTGGGTAGCTTTTTAAAAACTGGGTTGGATGCAGAGATGAGTGCTATTTTTTTTAAATGTAATAGAACACAAAGTCAAAGCCTGCCTTCTTTAAAATATATATATGGGTGTGTATATGTGTATATATATATTTATATACATATCTAAATGTATTTATTTATATATTTATATTCACTAAATATATCTATTAAATATTTAAACTATTATCAAATAATAAATTATTAATAAATAATTAATAATTAATATTGATTAATGATACAAATTAATATGAATGATTATATATTAATAATATTATATATAATAATATATAATTGTATTAATAATATAATATTAATATAAATAGTATAAATATAAATATAAATATAAATAATAAAATCTAAAATATTATATATAATAACTATATATAATAATTATATAATAATTAATATTAATTATTGATGATATTGATTAATAATTAAATTATTAAATATATTAAATATTTAAATTCATTAGTTAACATAAGCTTGTCTTCTGAGACTTCTTTTTCCTTGCATTAGATCAACAAATTGAAAAGTACTGTTGGAACACACAACCTAGTATAGAATCAAATGCTAACTACCTAGGTGCACTTTCACCAGTTTAACAGAAAGGAAAATATTGCAATTATTACTATCATTAATTAAAGTGACTTTAATTTTCCCAAGTACTCAGTGTATAAGAAAATATAAATTACCTATTTCAACTGTTAAATGGAATGTGAAAGTGGGCAAGATTCTCTGATTTAATGATACAGAAGCCATTATATTTAACATGGCAAGCATTGTAAGTTTATTTAAATCTTGTTAAATAAATCCCTGCAAGGCTTTCATGAAAACAATCCTGTATAAATGTATTAAATAATAAACAGGACATTTATGAATCTTATTTATGTCCCATTAATCTTTATAGCTTGAAACTCATATAGCTTTTGTTTCTTCTTCAGAAAATGTGGGAGAGGGGCACCTGGGTGGCTCAGTCATTAAGCGTCTGCCTTTGGATCAGGTCATGATCCTAGGGTCCTGGAAGCAGGCCCTGCATCAGGCTGCCTGCTCACCAGGAAGTCTGCTTCTCCCTCTCACTCCCCCTGCTTGTGTTCCCTCTCTTGCTATGTCTCTCTCTGTCAAATAAATAAATAAAATCTTTTTAAAAAAAGATGTAATTCTAGCTTGAAATATCTGCACAGAAGAAGGAGGAGGAGGAGGAGGAGGAGGAGGAGGAGGAGGAGAAGGAGAAGGAGAAGGAGAAGGAGAAGGAGAAGAAGAAGAAGAAGAAGAACAACAACAACAACAACAACAACAACAACAACAACAACCAGCACAGCAGCACAAAGGGCAGGGACAAGCCTGGGTCTGTGGGATGACCTCTGAGAGAGTCACTGTGGGACCACACCCTGGCAGATGACAGTTTTCAGTGGTGCATACAGAAACAGACACTATATTCTGGGGGGTTTAGTGAAGAGAGCAGACTGCGGTTTCTCTGCTCTGGTACAGACATTTGGATGTGGTTGTTTTTGCTCTGACCCTGGAAAAATGTGCAGAAAGCTGCCAGAGAACAAAAGCTCAGGGAACTGGTTTCCACAGAGCCCAGCCCCCTGACAGGGGCAGGGCAACTCTGCTTAAGCAGGGTTGCCTGAGAAACAGCATGGCAGGCCTCTCCCCCAGAAGACAGTCTGGAAGAACAAGAGAAGGACAACACTATAGTCCCCATAAAAGTATAGAATCCAAATACCAGGGGGAAAATAGTATATTGAGCTCCAGTAATTGCCTCATGGATCATTTATTTTTCAGATAAAATCGCTTCTCTTTTTATTCTTTTTTTTAATGTTTCATCTATTTTTTTTCTTTTTATCTTTTTCACATTTCAACTAGATGTTTAATATATCAACCTATATTTCAACCTATATTTTTTTAAACTTGTACTTTTTCACACCTATTTTTTGCGCAGATATATGACTCAAATCAGTTCTTTTTTCCCTGTTCAAGATTACCTTTATATGTATACAACTTTTGCTTTCCATGTAATTTTGGGAAGTACTGTCTTCTAACAAACAGAACAAATACACCCAGGAACAACTGGAACACAATACTTTGGCCACACTGAGATATTATAGTCTCTCTCCCCTTTGCCTCCCTTCTTTATTTTAAAATTTTTAATTTTTTTCTAATTTTTTTAATTTTATAAATTTTAAACTTATGTTTCATTTTCCCTATGTCTTTTTGGTGGTGGGCTTCCAACCATTCTGGATTTTCAGAGGGTGCATCTGACTTGGGTCATGGTTGATATTTTGGAAGCTGTACATTCCCTCAATCTTCCCTCAACAGAATGACAAGAAAGAACAACTCTAAACAAAGAAAAGAACCAGAGACAATGGTCTCTGCCATAGAACGAATGGATATTTAAGCAAGATTTCAGAGATATAATTTAAGGTAGCAATTATGAAGTCAATATCTAGGATTGAGAAAATCATTAGCTACAATATAGAATCTCTAAGGGTATAAATGTGATATCATCAGACTGAACTTCAAAATGCTATGAATGAGATGCAGTCTAAACTAGATACTCTAGGAGTTATTGCTAATGAGGCAGAAGAATGAGTTAGTGATCTTGAAGATAAGTTGATAGAAAGGAAAGAAACTGAGGAAGATAGGGATAAAGAGATAGAAGCCCATGAAATCAGACATAGAGAGATCAACGATGCCATGAAACGTTTCAATGTCAAAATTAATGGAATCCCTATGGGGGTGAAGAGGGACAGAAGACTAGAAGGTAATTTGGACAAATCATACCTGAGAACTTCCCTACTCTGGGGAGGAAAACAAGCATTCGTGTCCAAGAGGCAGAGACTCTCAAGATCAGTAAAAATAGACCAACATGCCAAAATACAATGACAAATCTTGCAAATCTCAGAGACAAGGAAGCTATTCTGAGAACAGCCAGTGGGAAGAGATTTCTTACCTACAAAGGGAGAGACATCAGAATAAGGTCAGACCTGTCCACAGAGACCTGGCAAGCCATAAAGGGATGACAACACATATTCAGGGTACTAAATGAGAACAACATGCAGCCAAGAATACTTTAACCAGCAAGCTGTCATTAAAAACAGACGGAGAGACAGACTTTCCAGAACCAGAAAAAAGTGAAAGAATATGTAACCACCAAGACAGCCCTGCAAGACATTTTAAGGGGGGCCCTATCAAAGAAGAGAGACCCAAAGGGTAATAAAGTCCAGAAATTTACAGAGACAATCTAAAGAAACAGGGACTTTACAGGCAATATGATGGCACTAAAATCATATCTTTCAATAGTTACTCTCAATACAAATGACATGAATCCTCCCATGACACAGCACAGGCTAGTAGATTGGATAATAAGACAGGACCCATACATATGCTGCCCACAAGAGACTCATTTTGAACCTGAAGACACCTCCAGATTGAAAGTAAGGGGTTGGAGAACCATCTGTCATGCCAACAAACCTCAAAAGAAAGTGAAGGTTGCAATTCTTATATCAGGAAAATTGATTTTAAATCAAAGACTATAGTAAGAGATGTAGAGAGACACTGTATCATACTTAAAGGGTCTAATCAATAAGAATATCTAAGAATTGTTTAAATATCTAAGTCCCCAACATGGGAGCAGCCAACTACATAAGCCAACTGTTAACCAAAATAATCATATGTATAATAATACATTAATTGGAGGAGACCTCAACGCTCTACTCACAGCAATGGACAGATCATCTAAGCAGAAAAATCAACAAGGAAATAAGAGCTTTGAATGACACATTGGATCATATATACTTCATAGATATATAAAGAACATTCTACCATAAAACAACAAAATAATTTCTTCTCTAGTGAACACAGAACTTTCTCCAGAATAGACCACATACTGGGTCACAAATCAGGGCTCAACCAATACCAAAAGATTGAGATTATTCCTTGCATGGTATCAGATCACAACGTTTGAAACTGAATTCAATCACAAAAAAACAAAACAAACAAACAAACAAAAACCAAAACAACAACAGTATGAAATTCAAACACTTGGGAGTTAGAGAGCAACCTGCTAAAGAATGATTGGGTCAATCCTTGAGGAGAACATAGTCAGTAACCTCTTCTACATTGGCCACAGCAGTTTCTTTTGAGACATGTCTCCCAAGGCAAAGGAAACAAAAGTGAAAATGAACTTTTGGGACTTCACCAAGATCAAAAACATCTGCACAGCAAAGTAAACAGTAAACAAAACAAAGAGGCAACCCACGGAAAGGGAGAAGATATTTGCAAATGACACTACAGACAAAAGGCTGACATCCAAGCTCTATAAAAAAACTCCTCAAACTCAACACTCAAAAAACAGATGATCACGTCAAAAAGTGAGCAGAAGACATGAACAGGCACTTCTCCAAATAAGACATAAAAATGGCAACCAACACATGAAAAAAATGTTCTTCATTAACCATCAGGGAGATTCAAATCAATACCACATTGAGATACCACCTTACACCAGTTAGAATGGCCAAAATTAATAAGACAGGAAACAATGTGTGTTGGAGAGGATGTGGAGAAAGGGGAACCCTCTTACACTGTTGGTGGGAATGCAAGTTGGTGCAGCCACTTTGGAAAAAAGTGTGGGGATTCCTTAAGAAATTAAAAATAGAGCTTCCCTATGACCCTGCATTTGCACTACTGGGTATTTACCCCAAAGATACAGATGGAGTGAAAAGAAGGGCCATCTTTACCCCATGTTCATAGCAACAATGGCCACAGTTGCCAAACTGTGAAAAGAAACAAGATGCCCTTCAACGGACAAATGGATAAGGAAGATGTAGTCCATATACACTATGGAGTATTATGCCTCCATCAGAAAGGATGAACACCCAACTTTTGTATCATCATGGATAGGATTGGAAGAGATTATGCTGAATGAAATAAGTCAAGCAGAGAGAGTCAATTATCATATGGTTTCACTTATTTGTGGAGCATAACAAATAACATGGAGGACATGGGGAGATGGAAAGAAGGGAGTTGGGGGAAACTGGAGGGGAGATGAACCATGAGAGACCATGGACTCTGAAAAACAATCTGAGGGTTTTGGAGAGGCGGGGAGGGTGGGAGGTTGGGTGAGCCTCGTGGTGGGTATTATGGAAGGCACATATTGCATAGAGCACTGGGTGTGGTGCATAAACAATGGATCTTGGAACACTGAAAAAATAAAATAAAAATTTAAAAAAGAATGATTGGGTCAACAAGGAAATTAAAGGAGAACTTAAACGATTCATGGAAACCAATGAGAATGGGAGCACATTGGTCCAAAACTTATGGGATACTGTAAAGGAGGTCCTAAATAAGAAATACATAGCCATCCAAGCATCCCTCAGTACAGCAGAAAAGTCTCAAATGAACAAGCTAACCTTACACCTAAAGGAGCTGGAGAAAAAAAAAAAAACAGGAAATAAAACTTAAACCAATAAGAAGAGAAATAATGAAGTTTAGAGGAGAGATCAATGAAATAGAAACCAGAAATACAATAGAACAAATAAATGAAACTAGAATCTTGTTCATTGAAAAAATTAAGAAGATCAATAAATCTCTGACCAGAATTATCCAAAAGTTTTAAAAAAATTAAACTCATGAAGGAAAGAGGAGAAATCATGACTAACACCAAGAGAATAGAAGCAATCATTGGAAATTATTATCAATAACTATATGCCAACAAATGAAGCAACCTGTAGGAAACGGATGTCTTCCTGGAAACTTCTAAACTACCAAGACTGAAACAGGAAGAAATAGACAGTATAAATAGACAAATCACCAGTAACTAAATTGAAGCTGTAATAAAAAATCTCCCAAAAAATAGAAGCCCAGGGCCACATGGCTTCCCAGGGGAATTATACCAAATATTTAAGGAAGACATAATACCTATTCTCCTGAATCTGTTGCAAAAAAACAAAAACAAAAACAAAAACAAAAATAAACAAAAAACAAAACAAAACAAAACAAAAAACAGAAACAGAAAGAAACCTTCCAAACTCATGCTATGAGGCTAGGATTATGTTGATTCCAAAACTAAACAAAGACCCCATCAAAAAGGAGAATTACAGACAAATACCATGATGGATATGGATGCCAAAAATCTCAATAAGATCCTAGTCAATAGGTTCCAACAGTACATTAAAAGGATTATCCATCAAGACCAGGTGGGATTTATTTCTGGGATACAAGGATGATTAAACTTTCAAAAAATCAATCAACATGAAAGAGCACAGTAATAAAAGGAAAGACAAGAACCACATGATCCTCTCAATTGATGAAGAAAAAGCATTGGACAAAATACAGCATCCTTTAATGATTAAAATTCTTCAGAGTGTAAGGATAGTGGGAACATTCCTCAATTTCATAAAAACTATCAATCAAAAGCCCACAGCAAAGATCATTCTCAAGGTGGAAAAACTGAGAGCTTTTCCCTTAAGGTCAGGAACATGACAGGGATGCCCAGTTTCACCAATATTGTTCAATGTAATACTAGAAGTCCTAGCATCAGCATTCAGACAACCAAAAATTATAAAAGACATTCAAATTCTATCTCTTCACAGAAGGCATGACACTTTATGTGGAAAACCCAAAAGACTCCAACCCCAAATTACTAGAACTCATACAGCAATTCAGTAATGTAGCAGGATACAAAATCAATGCACAGAAATAAGTTACTTTTCTACACACTAACAATATAATTGAAAAACGGAAATTACTGAATTGAATCCATTTACTGTTAATAGTACCAAAAACCATAAGGTACCTAGGAATAAGCCTAACCAAAGAGGTAAAGGATCTGTACTCTAGAAACCACAGAACAATTATGCAAGAAATTGAAGAGGCCACAAAAAGATGGAAAAATATTCCAGGTTCATGGACTGGAAATCAGAGGGGGAGAAGAACCATGAGAGACTATGGACTCCAGGAAACAATCTGAGGGTTTCAGAAGGATGGGGGTTGGTGGATAGTTTAGCTGGGTGATGGGCATTAAGAAAGGCACATGTGATGTTCACTGGGTGTTATAAGCAAACAGTGAATCATGGAACACTGCATCAAAAACTAATGATACTGTATGGTGATTAACATAACATTATAAAAAATATAAATAAAATAAGTTGTTATGACCAATGTCAAATAGGCTACAGGTTGTTTTCCTCTAGGATTTTGTTGGTTTCCTGTCTTACATTTAGGTCTTTAACCCATTTGAATTTATTTTTCATATGTTGTAAGACAGTGGTCTGGTTTTATTTTATGCATGTTGCTGTCCAGTTTTCCCAACACAACAACTGAAAATACTATTTTTCCCATTGGAAAAATGCTCCTTTAAAAATGCTGTTGTAAAAAAAAAAAGAAGAAGAAAAAAGAAAGGAAAAGAAAAATGCTGTTGTTATTTTCATAGGGATTGAATTAAATGTGCAGATTATGTTGGGTAGTATAGACTTTTGGGGGAGGTAATATTAGCATTTTAACAATATTTGTTCTTCCAATCCATGAGCATGGAATATTTTTGCAATTATTTGTGTACTTTTCAAATCAATTCATCAGAGTTTTATAACTTTCAAAGTATAGTTATTTCACCACTTTGGTTTGGTTTATTCCTAGGACATTTTTATATTATTTTATTTTATTTGTCAGAAAGAGAGAGAGAACACAAGCGGGGTGGGAGCTGCAGGCAGAGGGAGAAGAAGTCTCCCTGGTTAGCAAGGAGCCAAATAGGAGAAAGGATCCCAGGACACTGGGTTCATGAGCAGAGCTGAAGGCATATACTTAACTGAGTGAGCCATGCTGGCATCCCCAGGAGATATACACATGTAAATATTTTGGTGTAACTGTAAATGGGATTGATTGCTTAATTTCCATTTCTGCTTCTTAACTTTTGCTGTATACTAAAGCAATGGATTTCTGTACATTGATTTTGTATCCTGCAACATTACTGATATTGTATATCAGTCCTAGTAGTTTTGAGAGTAGTCTTTAAGGTTTTTATTTTTTTAAGATTTTATTTATTTATTTGAGAGAGAGAGAGAGACAGAGATAGCAAGAGAGAGCATGAGTATGAAAGAAAGGGAGAAGTAGGTGCTCAGGAAGCCTGACATGGGGCTCCATCCCAGAACACCAGGATAATGTCCTAAGCTGAAGGCAGAAGCTTATCCAACTGAGCCACCCAGGCAGCTGAGGTTTTCATATAGAGTATCATGTCATCTGCAAATAGTAAAAGTTTGACTTCTTCATTGCTGATTTGGATACTTATTTATTTATATATTTGTTTATTTATTTATTTATTTTGTCTGATTGCTATGGCTAAGACTTCCAGTACTATGTTAAATAACAGTAGTGAGAATGGACGTCCCTGCCTTATTCCTGACAGAAGAGAAAAACGTCTCCATTTTCCCCCATGGTGGATAATATTAGCCCTCAGTTTTTAATACGTAGAGTCTGTTCCCTCTAAAACTACTTTGTTGAGGGCTTTTTTCCAATGCATTTCTGCATCTGTTGAAATGATCACATGGTTCTTACCTTTACTTTAATTAATGTGGAGTATCACATTGATTCCTTTGCAAATATTGAACCACACTTGCAGCCCAGAAATAAATCCCACTTGATCCTGTTGAATAATAATTATTTATTTATTAATATGTTTATGTATTTATTTTATGATTTTTTTTCATTTTTTAAATTTCTTTTCAGTGTAACAGTATTCATTATTTTTGCACCACACCCAGTGCTCCATGCAATATGTGCCCTCCTTAACACTCACCACATGGCTCCCCCAACCTCTGAACTCCGCCCCTTCAAAACACTCAGGTTGTTTTTCAGAGTCCATAGTCTCTCATGGATTACCTCCCCTTCCAATTTCCCTCAACTCCCTTCTCCTCTCCATCTCCCCTTGTCCTCCATGTTATTTGTTATGCTCCACAAATAAGTGAAACCATATGATAATTGACTCTCTCTGCTTGACTTACTTCACTCAGCATAATCTCTTCCAGTCCCGTCCATGTTGATACAAAAGTTGGGTATTCATCCTTTCTGATGGAGGCATAATACTCCATAGTGTATATGGACCACATCTTCCTTATCCATTTGTCCGTTGAAGGGCATCTTGTTTCTTTTCACAGTTTGGCTACCGTGGCCATTGCTGCTATAAACATTGGGGTACTGATGGCCCTTCTTTTCACTCCATCTGTATCTTTGGGGTAAATACCCAGTAGTGCAATTGCAGGGTCATAGGGAAGCTCTATTTCTAATTTCTTAAGGAATCTCCACATTGTTCTCCAAAGTGTCTGCACCAACTTGCATTCCGACCAACAGTGTAAGAGGGTTCCCCTTTCCCCACATCCTCTCCAACACACGTTGTTTCCTGTCTTACTAATTTTGGCCACTCTAACTGGTGTAAGGTGGTATCTCAATGTGGTTTTAATTTGAATCTCCCTGATGGCTAGTGATGATGAACATTTTTTCAAGTGTCTGATAGCGTCTACGGCCATACCACGCTGAACGTGCCCGATCTCGTCAAGTGTCTGATAGCCATTTATAAGTCTTCATTGGAGAAGTGTCTGTTCATATCTTCTGCCCATTTTTTGATGTGATTATCTGTTTTGTGTGTGTTGAGTTTGAGAAGTTCTTTATAGATCCTGGATATCAACCTTTTGTCTGTACTGTCATTTGCAAATATCTTCTCCCATTCCATGGGTTGCCTCTTTGTTTTGGTGACTGTTTCCTTTGCTGTGCAGAAGCTTTTGATCTTGATGAAGTTCCAAAAGTTAATTTTTGCTTTCGTTTCCTTTGTCTTGGGAGACATATCTTGAAAGAATTTGCTGTGGCTGATACCGAAGAGGTTACTGCCTATGTTCTCCTCTAGGATTCTGATGGATTCCTGTCTCATGTTGAGGTCTTTTATCCATTTCAAGTTTATCCTTGTGTAGAGTGTAAGAGAATGGTCGAGTTTCATTCTTACACATACAGCTGTCCAACTTTCCCAGCACCATTTATTGAAGAGACTGTCTTTTTTCCACTGTATATTTTTTTCCTGCTTTCTCGATGATTATTTGATCATAGAGTTGAGCGTCCATATCTGGGCTCTTTACTCTGTTCCACTGGTCTATGTGTCTGTTTTTATGCCCGTACCATGCTATCTTGGTGATCACAGCTTTGTAGTAAAGCTTGAAATCAGGTAATGTGATGCCACCAGTTTTATTTTTGTTTTTCAACATATCCTTGGCAATTCGGGTTCTCTTCTGTTTCCATACAAATTTTAGGATTATTTGCTCCAGTTCTTTGAAAAATTCTGGTGGAATTTTGATCGGAATGGCATTAAAAGTATAGATTGCTCTAGGCAGTATAGACATTTTAACAATGTTTATTCTTCCGATCCAAGAGCACGAAATGGTCTTCTATCTTTTTGTGTCTTCTTCAATTTCTTTCATGAATGTTCTATAGTTCCTCGAGTACAGATCCCTTACCACTTTTGTTAGGTTTATTCCAAGGTATCTTATGGTTCTTGGTGCTATAGTAAATGGAATCAATTCTCTAATTTCCTTTTCTGTATTTTCATTGTTAGTGTATAAGAAAGCCACTGATTTCTGTACATTGACTTTGTATCCTGCCACGTTACTGAATTGCTGTATGAGTTCTAGCAGTTTGGGGGTGGAGTCTTTCGGGTTTTCCACGTAAAGAATCATGTCATCTGCGAAGAGAGAGAGTTTGACTTCTTCCTTGTCAATTTGGATACCTTTTGTTTCTCTTTGTTGTCTGATTGCTGTTGCTAGGACTTTTAATGCTATGTTGAAGAGTGGTGAGAGTGGGCATCCTTGTCATGTTCCTGATCCCACTGGGAAGGCTGTGAGCTTTTTCCCATTGAGGATGATATTTGCTGTGGGTCTTTCATAGATAGATTTGATGAGGTTCAGGAATGTTCCCTCTATCCCTATAGTTTGAAGTGTCTTAATCAGGAACAGATGCTGGATTTTGTCAAATGCTTTTTCTGCATCAATTGAGAGGACTGTGTGGTTGTTCTCTCTTCTCTTCTTGATTTATTCTAACACATTGATTGATTTGCAAATTTTGAACCATCCCGTAACCCAGGGATGAAACCCACCTGGTCATGGTGGATAATCTTTTTAATGTGCTGTTGGATCCTGTTTGCTAAGATCTTGTTGAGAATCTTAGCATCCATATTCATCAGTGATATTGGTCTGAAATTCTCCTTTTTGGTGGGGTCTTTGCCTGGTTTGGGGATGAGGATAATGCTGGCTTCCTAAAAAGAGTCTGGAAGTTTTCCTTCTGCTTCAATTTTTTGAAACAGCTTCAGGAGAATAGGTGTTATTTCTTCTCTGAAAGTTTGATAGAATTCCCCAGGGAATCACAGTTTCTTGGATCTTGTTTTTTGGGAGATTTTTATCACTGCTTCAATCTCGTTACTAGATATCGGTCTATTCAGATTGTCAATTTCTTCCTGGTTCGATTTTGCGAGTTTGTAGTTTTCCAGGAATGTATCCATTTCATCTAGGTTGCTTAACTTATTGGCATATAACTGTTGATAATAACTTCTGATGATTGATTCTACTTCCTTGGTGTTAAATGTGATCTCTCCCTTTTCATTCATAATTTCATTAATTTGAGCTTTCTCTCTTTTCTTTTGGATTAGTGTGGCCAATGGTTTATGAATCTTATTGATTCTTTCGTAAAACCAGCTTCTAGTTTCATTGATATGTTCTACTGTATCTCTAGTTTCTACTTCTTTGATCTCTGCTCTAATCCTGTTTATTTCCCTTCTTATGTGTGGAGTTGGTTTAATTTGTTGTTGATTCTCCAGTTCTTTGAGGTGTAGAGACAGCTGGTGTATTCTGGATTTTTCATTTTTTTTGAGGGAGGCTTGGATGGCTGTGTATTACCCCCTTAGGACCACCTTTGCTGTATCCCATAGGTTTTGGACTGAAGTGTCTTCATTCTCATTGGTTTCCATAAATTGTTTAAGTTCTTCTTTGATATTCTCATTGACCCAAGCATTCTTAAGCAAGGTTGTCTTCCAGGTGTTTGAGTTCCTTCCAAACTTTTCCTTGTGATTGAGCTCCAGTTTCAAAGCATTGTGATCTGAGAATATGCAGGGAATCATCTCAGTCTTTTGGTATTGGTTAAGTCCTGATTTGTGACCCAGTATGTGGTCTATTATGGAGAAGGTTCCATGTGTACTCGAGAAGAATGAGTGCTCTGTTGTTTTAGGGTTGAATGTTCTGTATATATCTATGAGGTCCATCTGGTCCAACGTGTCATTCAATGCTCTTGTTTCTTTATTGATTTTCTGCTTGGATGATCTGTCTATTACTGAGAAAGGCATGTTAAGATCTCCTACTATTAATGTATTCATATCAATATGACTCTTTATCTTGGTTGATAGTTTTCTTATGCAATTGGCTGCTCCCATATAGGGGGCATAGGTATTTACAATTGTTAGATCATCTTGGTGGATAGTCCCTTTAAGAATGATGTAGTGTCCTTCAGTAACTCTGACTACAGTCTTTAGTTTAAAATCTAATTTATCTGCTATGAGAATCGCTACTCTGGCCTTCTTTTGAGGCCCATTGGCATGAAAGATGCTTCTCCATCCCTTCACTTTCAGTATGGGTGTATCCTTAGGTTCACAATGGGTCTCTTGTAGACAACATATGGATGGGCCCTTTCGTTTTAACCAATCTGCATCCCTGTGTCTTTTTTTTTAATATATCTATATCTATATATCTAGATATCTAGATCTAGATATATATATCTATATCTATATATAGATATCTAGATCTATATATAGATATAGATCTAGAGATCTAGAGATCTAGATATATAGATATAGATATAGATATAGATATCTAGATATAGATATAGATATATAAATTTTTTATTTCTTTTCAGCGTAACAGTATTCATTGTTTTTGCACCACACCCATGCTCCACGCAATCTGTGCCCTCCCTAATACCCACCACCTGGTTCCCCAACCTCCCACCCCCTGCCCCTTCAAAACCCTCAGGTTGTTTTTCAGAGTCCATAGTCTCTCATGCTTCACCTCCCCTTCCAATTTCCCTCAACTCCCTTCTCCACTCCATCTCCCCTTGTCCTCCATGTTATTTGCTATGCTCCACAAATAAATGAAACCATATGATAATTGACTCTCTCTGCTTGACTTACTTCACTCAGCATAATCTCTTCCGGTCCCGTCCATGTTGCTACAAAATTTGGCCAAACTGTGGAAAGAACCAGGATGCCCTTCAACGGACGAATGGATAAGGAAGATATGGACCATATACACTATGTAGTATTATGCCTCCATCAGAAAGGATGAATATGCAACCCTGTGTCGTTTTATGGGTGCATTTAGGCCATTCACATTGAGAGTGATTATTGACAGATAAGTTTTTTATTGACATCGTGCTACCTTTAAAGTCTTTCTTTCTGTAGATAGTCTCTATATTTCTGTTTAATGATATTCTTAGGATTTTTCCTCTTTTATAGAACCCCCCTTAATATTTCCTGTAGTGTCAGCTTGGTGGTCGCATACTCATTTAAGCTTTGCCAGACTTGGAAACTCTTTATCTCTCCATCCCTTTTGAATGTCAGTCTTGCTGGATAAAGTATTCTTGGCTGCATGTTCTTCTCATTTAGTGCCTTGAATATATCTTGCCAGCCCTTTCTGGCTTGCCAGGTCTCTGTGGACAGATCTGATGTTATTCTGATGGGTTTTCCTCTTTACATAAGGAGCTTCTTTGTCCTAGCTGCCTTCAAGAGGGCCTGCCTACAATTATACTTGTTCATTCTTACTATTAGGAGTATCAAGGACTTTCGAGAATCTATAATCTTGGGGGGAAACCGTTCTGCCTCTAGTACGTGAACGCTGGTTCCATTCATGAGATTGGGAAAATTTTCATGGAGAACTTGTTCCACTCTATCTTCTAGACTTCTTTCTGCCTCCTTCCCTTCAGGGATTCCAATAATTCTGACGTAGGAACCTTTCATGGCATCATTTATTTCCCTGATTCTGTTTTCATGGCTTCTAAGCTGTTTCTTCCAGGCTTCCTCCTGATCCTTTCTCTCTATCTGTTTGTCCTCCAGATCACTAAATCTATCTTCTGTCTCAGTTATCCTAGTTTTTAGAGAATTTAGATTAGATTGGAACTCATTGAGAGCATTGTGAACCTCATCCCTGGTGGCTTTCAGTTCTGCCCTAACATTGTGAACATCACCACTGGTGGCTTTCAGTTCTGCCCTAATCAATTCCGTTTGGTCATCCATGGCTTTCTCCAACCTAACTATTCCCTGGATTCCCTTTCCAACATATTGTCTATGTTGATAGCCATTAACTCTCTTGCAGAAGGCCCATCCTCTGAATTTTTCTTCTGTTGGGCATTCCTCCTCCTAGTCATTTTGGTGAGAGATGGCTGAACGGATTTAGCTGCATGTATCAACCTTGGTGCAGTCAAGGTGCACCCTGGATCGCTTCTGAGCAATCAGGAGTCCACACCCAAACGAGAGAAAAAAGAAAAGAAAAAGAAAAAAAGAGAGAGAGAGAGAAAGACAGGAAAAAGGGGGAAGATAAAAGAGAAGGCTCAGCCCAAATGGTCCCCAAGGTAAGATTTACGAAGTATATAAACAAAAACAGACAAACAAAAAGACTGATAAAAGTATATGCCAAGAAATATATATATATATATATATATATATATATATATATATGCAAAAAAAGGAAGAACCTCATCAAAAAAAAAACCCAAGTATAAGATTTATATACTATCAGGACAAACACAAATACACAGAAACACTGGTGGAAGAAAAGGATGGGAGAGTGGTTTTAAATTCTCAGTGTGGGTGAGGAAGTTTATTTTGATTCTTCCTGAATGTATCTTGATATCTTTGTTAAAGGACTCAACTTTCCTAAGATAAAGGGTGATTAAAAACTGGTTTACCTATAGGGGTAGCATTGATTGGGGAAAGGGGATTACCTTGATATTTAACTGTATATGAATATTAAAAATTAAAAATAAAAAAATAAACTAAACGAAACGAAAATTAAAAAAAATAGAAAAGCAAAAGAAAAACACGGGTATATGTATCAAAAAGTTCAGGTTAAAAGGTTATTATGGAATTTGATGTACTGGACATTTCACTGTGATGGTAAATAGGTTAAAAAAGTATCTATATTAAAAAAAAAAAGAACCAGAATAGTGGGAACGAATTAAAAATAAAAGTTGTATCTATGAAGTAGTGGTGGTTGTTCTCTTGTTGTCTTTTTTTGTTTTTTTTTCCTGGTTGGTTTTCTGGGGGAGTGGCCTGCCACCTGGGTTTTCAGGCAATGTTCCCTGAGTTAAGTCCTCCCTCCCCCCTCAAGGGGGTGGGTTCTGAGGAAAACGGTTTTTCAGGCTTTTGTTCTCTGGAGGTTTTTATGTTTGCTTGTTTTTTTTTTTTTTTTTTTCCTCGCCTTGACAGCTATTGATGGTTTTTGGAGGTTTAGAGGAAATCAAACTGCACCCGGACCTCCCTCTCAGAGAGAAGCCTCTGTCTGTTCCCCTCTAGGTGCTGCAGAACACATAAGTTCCCCTTCAGATGCTGGCAGTGCAGGTTCCAAGTCGCGGTCCCTGGGGATGCAGGATCTCCTGCTTGTATGCAAAACCACAGCAGCGGCGACTGTCTGGGCAGCTCCAGACCGCCAGAGAGGTTCCAAGCAGTGATCACACACTGAGATTTTCCCACTGGCCTGGGCTGGGAGTGCCTGGTCTTTCTGGGTCCGAGAGGGCCGGGCTTGTGCTCACCTCTCTCAGGGGAGTGTGTGGGGCACGGGCGTCTCAGGCTCTGATAGCACGGCACGGCGCTCGCGTGGAGAGTGCAAAAAGGCTGTGGTTCAGCCAGCTGGGGAGGCTCCCAGCCCCTCATGGGAGCCAGGCTCCACGTGCTCTCAGGTGCGCTGGTTGCTCAGGGACCAAGACCTGGTTTCTCCACCACACTCTCTCTGGCTCAGTGCCAGGGATGGCTGTCCTGGTTCCGGGGACTTAAGCCCCTGTCCCTAACCTCCCCGATTCCCACCATTTCCCCCCATGATCCTTTGCTCTTTTTGAGTGTTTTCAACCAGACTCCCAGTTAATGCTGGTCCCCAGATGCAGGGCACTCTCGTACTGGGGTATTACTTTCCAATGGGTCGCCTCTGGTAGCTCCCTTCTCCTTTTGTTTATCTTCCAATATCAGTCTGATGTTCCCACTCTGCTTTACCTGCCCACTGGCATCTTCTGCCCCCATAGAGATCCAAACATGTATAATTCTGATCTCAGGCTGATTTCATGGGTGATCGGAGTTCTTTGGTAGGTAATCAGCTCACTTTAGGGCACAGGTTGAAACGGCACCTCCTCCTACTTCCCTGCCATCTTCCTGACCTTGAATGATATTTTTAATGCACTGTTGAATTCAGTTTGCTTGTATTTTATTGAAAATTTTGGCATCCGTGTTGACCAGAGATATTGGCCTGTAGTTCATTTTTTTTTTAGTGGAGTCATTATCTGATTTTTGGTGTCAGGAAAATAGCCTCATAGAATGAATTTGGAAGACTTTTTTATTTTTGATACTTTGAGAAGAACATGTATGAATTCTTCTTTCATAGGTAGAATTCCCCTGTGAAGGTATATGGCCCTGTGCTTGTGTTTATTGGGATTTTTTTGACTACTGATTCCATTTATTTGCTGGGTATTGATTGGTCTGTATAAGTTTCTATTTTCCTCCTGCTTCAGTTTTGATGTTTATGTTTATTAAAATATATCCGTTTCTTCTAAGTTGCCCAAGTTGTATAGTTTTTCATAGTACTATTGAGTGTATTTCTGTGGTGTTGATTGTTATTTCTCCTCTTTCATTTTTTGAATTTTATTTGTTTGGTCCTTTTTTTTTTCTTTTTCATAAGTCTGGCTAGAAGTTTATCAAATTTATTAGTTTTTTTCAATAAATCAGTTCCTAGTTTTATTGATCTTTTCTACTGTTTTGTTTTGTTGTTTTGTTTCTATATCATTTATCTCTGCTGTAAGTTTTATTGTTTCCTTCCTTCTGCTGTTTTAGCTTAGGCTTCTTTTTTTTTTTTTAGGCTCTTTTAACTGTAAGGATAGGATGTATATTTGATATGTTTCTTGCTTCTTGAGGTAGGCCTGTGTTGCTTTACAATTCTGTCTTTGGACTCACCTTCCTATATCCCAAAGTTTTTGGACTGTCATGCAATTATTTTCATTTTTCAAAAAAGATTGTGTATATATATATATATATATATATATATATATATAAATTTATTTGACAGAAAGAGAGATCACAAGTAGCAGAGCAGAAGAGAGAGAAGAGGAATCAGGCTCACTGCCAAGAAGAGATCCTGGTGTGGGGCTCCATCCCAGGACCCCAAGATCATGCCCTGAGCCTAAGGCAGAGGCTTAACACACTGAGCCACTCAAGTGCCCCTGTATTTATTTATTTATTTGAAAGACAGAGACAGCATGAGCAGGGACAGGGGCAGAGTGAGAATCAGACTCCTTGATGAGCAAGGAGCCCAATGAAGGGCTTGATCCCAGGACCCCAAACCATGACCCGAGCCAAAGGCAGACACTTAACTGAGTGTCACTGAGGTGTCCCCCCATGTCCATTTTCATTTATTTACATGTATTTTTTAAAATTTATTCTTTGATTTCCTGGTTGAACTGTTTGTTGTTTAGTAGCATGAACCTTAGCCTTCATGTATTTGTGCTCTTTCTGCTTTTTTTTTTTTCTTGTGGTTGACTTCTAATTTCACACTCCTGTTGTCAGAAAAGGTGCATGATGATCATTTCAGACTTTTTGTGTTGGTTCAGATTTGTTTGGTGACCAAATATATGATCTCTTCTGGAAAATTTCTCATTTTTAATTGAAAATAATGTGTATTCTGGTGTGTTAAGTTTGAATGTTGTGTATATATCTGTTAAGTCCTTCTGCTCCAGTATGTCATTGAAAGCCATTGTTTCCTTGTTGATTTTCTGCTTAGTTCATCTGTCCATTGATGTAAATAGGTTGTTAAAATCCCATACTATTATTATCTTATTATCAATTAACTTCTTCGGGTTTGTTTTTAAATGTTACAAATATTCGGTCCTCCAGTGTGAGTGCATAGCATTACAGTTGTTTTATATTCTTGTTGAATTTCCCCTTAATGTTTATTTAATACCCTCCCATCTCTTTTTAAAGTGTTTGCTTTAAAGTCTTTTCTAATACACAGTATAAACCAGTGACTTAGACAAAATTCCAAGATGGAGAAATACATCCTTAAGAACAGGATAGGGACACAGCCAAAGTTGTACAAGAAACAGATATAACTAACATGCCTCTAGAATTGATTTCACTTGCCCACCTCCTGCCCAGCAACTTTCAGTTTGTTCTCTATAGTTGAGTCTCTTATGGTGTTCCTCCCTCTCATTTTTCCCCTTACCTGTGTTTTGTTTCTAAATTCCATATGTGAGTGAAATCATATGGTATTTGTCTTTCTCTGAGTGACTTATTTCACTCTTATTTCACTTAGCATAATACAATCAAGCTCCATTCAGGTCATTGCAAAGAACAAGACTTCATTTTTTGATGGGTGAGTAATATTCATATCATTTCTTCTTTATCCATTCAATAGTCAATGGGCATTTCACATCTCTCCATAATTGTAGATAATGTTGCTATAAACATTGGGGGGTGTTTGTGCCTCTTCAAGTCAGTATTTTTGTATCCTTTGGGTAAATACCTAGTAGTACAATTGCTTGGCCATAAGTTATTTCTATTTTTAGCTTCTTGAGGAAACTCCATACTGTTTTCCAGAGGGGTTGCCCCAGTTTGTATTCCCAACAAACTGTAAGAGGGTTCCCATTTTACCACATCCTTGATGCACCTGTTGTTTCCTGTGTTGTTAATTTTAGCTATTCTGACAGGTATGAGGTGATATCATATTGTACTTTTGACTTGTATTTTCCTGATGATAAGTGATGTTGAGCATCTTTTCATGTGTTGGTTAGACTTCTGTATGTCTTTGGGAAAATGTCCATTCATATCTTCTGCTCATATCTTACCTGGATTATTGATTTTGGAGTGTTGAGTTTGATGAGTTCTTTGTAGATTTTGGATACTAACCCCTTAACAGATACGTCATTTGAAAATATCTTTTCCTATTCTATAGATTGTCTTTTTGTTTTGTTGATTATTTCCCTCACTGTGCAGAGATTCTTATCTTGATAAAGTCCTAATTGTTCATTTTTGTTTTTGTTTCCCTTGCCTTGGGCAATGTGTCTAATAAGAAGTTGCTATGGCCAATGTCAAAGAGGTTGCTGCTCTTTTCCTCTAGGATGGTGCTGGCTTCTTGTCTCACGTTTTGGCCTTTTGTCTATTTTGGTGTATGGTGTAAGAAAGTGGTCCAGTTTCACTCTTTTTCATGTAGCTGCAGAGTTTTCCCAAAATCATTTGTTAAAGAGACTGTCTTTTATACATTGGATATTCTTTCTTCCTTTTTCAAAGATAAGTGACCATAGTTGTGGGTCAGTTTCTGGATTTTGCCTTCTGTTCCATTGATTTATGTGTCTGTTTTTGTCCTACTACCATGCTGTCTTGATGAATAAAGCTTTATAAATAGCATGAAGTACAGAACTGTGATGTCTCCAGGTTTGCTTTTCTTTTTCAAGATCACTTTGTCTATTCAGGGCCTTCTCTGGTTCCATACAAATTTAAGGATTTTTTGTTCTAGCTGTGTAAAACATGATATTGGTATTTTGCTAATTATTGTATTAAATGTGTACATTACTTTGGGTAGTATAGAACTTTTAACAATAATTTGTTCTTCCACTCCCTATACACGGAATATTTTTTCAATTTTGCATCATCTTCAATTTTTTCACAGTTTTTATGTAGATTTCATAATACAGATCTTTTACTTCTTTGGTTAGGTTTACTGCTAGCTATCTTATGAATTTAATGTAATTGCAAATGGGATCAATCTCCTGATTTGCTTTCAGGTGTTTCATTATTGGTGTATAGAAGTGCCACAGATTTCTGTATGTTGTTTTTTATCCTGTGGCTTAGTATCCTGTGGCTGTGGTATTAGTTCTAGCAATTTTTTGGTAGAGCCTTTTGGGTTTTTGACATAGAACATCACATCATATGAGAATAGGGAAACTTTATTTCTTCCCTGCCAATTTCTATGCCTGTTATTTCTCTTTGTTTGCTGATTGCTGGGGCTAGCACTTCCAGTGCAATGTTAAAAACAGTGGTATGAGTGAACATCCCTGTCTTGTTCCTGACCTAAAGGAAAAGGTTTTAGTTTTCCCTACTGAGGATGATATTTCCTGTGGGTCTTTCATCTATGTACTTTTTGATGTTGAGGTATGTTCCTTCTATCCCTACTTTGTTGAGAGTTTTTTTTTTAATTTTCATTTATTTTTTTAAATTTCGTTTCAGTGTTCCAGAATTCATTGTTTATGCACCACACCCAGTGCTCTATGCAATACGTGCTCTCCATAATACCCACCACCAGGGTCCTGCAACCTCCCATCCCCCATCCCTCCAGAACCCTCAGATTGTTTTTCAGAGTCCATAGTCTCTCATGGTTCACCTCCCCCTCCGATTTCCCCCAACTCACTTCTCTCTATCTCCCCATGTCCTCCGTGTTATTTCTTATGCTCCACAAATAAGTGAAACCATATGATAATTGACTCTCTCTGCTTGACTTATTTCATTCAGCATAATCTCTTCCAATCCCATCCATGTTGATACAAAACTTTGGTATTCATCCTTTCTGATGGAGGCATAATACTCCATAGTATATATGGACAACATCTTCCTTATCCATCGGTCCGTTGAAGGGTATCTTGGCTCTTTCCACAGTTTGGCTACCGTGGCCATTGCTGCTATGAATATTGGGGTACAGATGTCCCTTCTTTTCACTACATCTGTATCTTTGGGGTAAATACCCAGTAGTGCAATTGTAGGGCCATAGGGAAGCTCTATTTTTAATTTCTTAAGGGATCTCCACACTGTTTTCCAAAGTGGCTGCACCAACTTGCATTCCCACCAACAGTGTAAGAGGGTTCTCCTTTCTCCACATCCTCTCCAACACACATTGTTTTCTGTATTGTTAATTTTGGCCATTCTAACTGGTGTAAGATAGTATCTCAATGTGGTTTTGATTTGAATCTCCCAGATATGGATCCTCAACTCTATGGTCAAATAATCTTCGACAAAGAAGGAAAAAATATACACTGGAAAATAGTCTCTTCAATAAATGGTGCTGGGAAAATTGGACAGCTATGTGTAGAAGAATGAAACTCGACCGTTCTCTTACACCGTACACAAAGATAAACTCGAAATGGATAAAAGACCTCAACATGAGACAGGAATCCATCAGAATCCTCGAGGAGAACATAGGCAGTAACCTCTTTGACATTGGTCACAGCAACTTCTTCCAAGGTATGTCTCCAAAGGCAAAGGAAACAAAAGCGAAAATGAATTTTGGGGACTTCCTCAAGATCAAAACCTTCTGCACAGCAAAGGAAACAGTCAACAAAACAAAGAAACAACCCACGGAATGGGAGAAGATATTCGCAAATGACAATACAGACAAAGGGCTGATATCCAGGATCTATAAAGGACTCCTCAAACTCAACACACACAAAACAGATAATCATGTCAAAAAAATGGGCAGAAGACATGAACGGACACTTCTCCAAAGAAGACATACAAATGGCTAACAGACACATGAAAAAATGTTCATCATCACTAGCCATCAGGGAGATCCAAATCAAAACAACATTGAGATACCACCTTAAACCAGTTAGAATGGCCAAAATTAACAAGACTTTTGAGAGTTTTATCAAGAATGGATGTTGTACCCTGTGAAATGTTTCTTCTGCATGTATTAAGAATACCACATGGTTCTTTTTCTTTCTTTTTTTAATGTTATGTATTACATTCACTGATTTGTGTATACTACACCACACCTGAAGGCCAAAAGTAAATCCCACTTGATCATGGTGAATAATTCATTTCATGTACTGTTGGATTCAGCTTGCTAGTATCTTGAGGAAAGTTTGTGTATCCATGCTCATGAGGATATTGGCCTGTAATTCTCCCTTTGAGTTGGGTCTTTGTCTGGTTTTGGTCAAGGTAATGCTGACCTCTTAGAATGAGTTTCGAAGTTTTCTTTCCATTTCTAGTTTTGGAATAACCTAAGAGGAATAGGTATTAATTCTTCTTTATATCTTTTGTAGAATTCCACTGGGAAGCCTTCTGGCCCTGGAGTTTTTATTCTTTTTTTTTTTTAAAGATTTTATTTATTTGACAGAGAGAGAGATCGCAAGCAGGCAGAGAGGCAGGCAGAAAGGGAGGAGGAAGCAGGCTCCCCGCTGAGCAGAGAGTCCGACGCGGGGCTCGATCCCAGGACCTGAGATCACCACCTGAGCCAGAGGCAGAGGCCTTAACCCACTGAGCCACCCAGGCGCCCCCCTGGAGTTTTTATTCTTAAAAGTTGAGGTTTTTTTTATTACTTATTCCATTTCTTTGCTGGTTATCAGTCTGTCCAAGTTTTCTCTATTTCTTCCTGTTTTAGCTTTGGGAGTTTGTATGTTTCTAAGAATATCCCTTTCTTCCAGATTGCCGAATTTGTTTGCATATAGTTTTTCATAATAATCTCTTATAATTGTTTATATTTACATGGTATTTATTGTGATTTCTCCTCTCTCATTACTGATTTCATTTATTTGGGTCCTTTCTCTTCATTTTGATAGGTCTGACTAAGGGTTCATCAATTTTTTAAAGATTTTATTTATTTATCAGATAGAGATCACAAGTAGGCAGAGAGGCAAACAGAGAGAAAAGGGGAAGCAGGCTCCCTGCTGAGCAGATAGCCCTATTCAGGGCTCGATCCCAGGACACTGGGATCATGACCTGAGCCGAAGGCAGAGGCTTTAACCCGCTGAGCCACCCAGGTGCCCCAGGGTTCATCAATTTATTAATTCTTTCAAAGAATCACCTCCTAGTTTTTTTTTTCTAATTTTCTACTGTATTTTTGTTGTTACTGTTCATAAAGAATGTATATGTATGCATATATATATGAATATAGAATATATAAAATATAGAATATATTTATTTTGGCTCTAAACTTTATTATTTCCCTTCATCAGCTGGTGTTAAACTTCATTTGCTGTTCTTTTTACAGCTCTTTTAGGTGTAAAGTTACTATTTGAGACTTTTTTGCTTCTTGAGGTAGCCCTGTATTACAATATACTTCCCTCTTACAGCTGCTTTTGCTGCATCTCAAAGGTTTTGGACTGGAATGTTTCCATTTTCATTTGCTTCCATGTATTTTTTTGTATTTCCTCTTTAATTCCCTGGTTAACAAAATTATTCTTTAGAAAGATCTTCTTTAATCTCCACGAATTTGTGGCCTTTCTAAAAGTTTTCTTTTAGTTGAAAGTTTAATAGCATTTGGGTCAGAAAATGTGCATGATGTGATCTCAAAACTTTTTTATTTGTTGAGGCTTGATTTGTGATGCAGTATGTGATCTATTCTGGACAATGTTCCATGTGCACTCAAAAAGAATGTTCTGCAGCTTTAGGATGAAATGTTCTGAGTGTATAGGTTAAGTCCATTGGATCCAGTGTGTCATTCAAAGCCATTGTTTCATTAATCATCTTCTGCTTAGATGATCTGTCCCATTGATGCAAATGAGATGTTAAAGGCCCCTACTATTTTTGTAATATTATCAATGAGCTTTTATTTATTTATTTATATATTTGGGTACTACCAAGTTGGGTGCATACATATATACAATATTAAGATCTTTTTGTTGGATAGACCCTTTTATTATTTTACAGTGCTCTTGTTAGTCTCTTGTTAAAGTCTTTTTAAAATTATTTTTATTATCTTCAGTTAGTCATCATATAGTACATCAATAGTTATTGATGTAGTGTTCAATGATTCAGTAGCTGTGTACAACCCACAGTGTTCATCACAACACACACCCCAATACCCATCAACTGGCTAACCCATCCTCCAATCCCAACCACACCTGAAACCCTCAGATTGTTTCCTGGAGTCCATAGTCTCTCATGGTCTTCTCCCCCTCTGATTTCCCTCCCTTCAGTTTTCCCTTCCTTCCCCTAATATCCTCTGTGTTATTCCTTATCTTCTGCACATGAGTGAAACTATATAATTTTCTTTCTCTATTGACTTATTTCACTTAGCATAATCCCCTCCAGTTCCATATGTCGATGTCAGTGGTGGGCATTCATCCTTTCCAATGGCTAAGTAGTATTCCATTGTATATATGAACCACATCTTCTTTAACCATTCATCTGTTGAAGGGCATCTCAGCTCCTTCCAGTTTGGTTATCGTGGACATTGCTGCTATGAACATTGGGGTGCATGTGGCCCTTGTTTTCACTACATCTGTCTCTTTGGGGTAAATACCCAGTAGTACAGTTGCTGGGTTGTAGGGTAGCTCTATTTTTATTTTTTTTAATTTTTAATTTTTTAAATTTCTTTTCAGTGTACCAGAATTCATTGTTTATGCACTGCACCCAGTGCTCCATGCAATGAGTGCCCTCCATAATACCCACCACCAGGATCACCCAACATCCCACCCCCCACCCCTTCAAAACCCTCAGATTGTTTTTCAGAGTCCATAGTCTCTCATGGTTCACCTCCCCCTCCAATTTACCTCAACTCCCTTCTCCTGTGCATCTCCCCATGTCCTCCATGTTATTTCTTATGCTCCACAAATAAGTGAAACCATATGATAATTGACTCTCTCTGCTTGACTTATTTCATTCAGCATAATCTCTTCCAGTCCCGTCCATGTTGATACAAAAGTTGGGTATTCATCCTTTCTGATGGAGGAATAATACTCCATAGTGTATATGGACCACACCTTCCTTATCCATTCATCTGTTGAAGGGCATCTTGGTTCTTTCCACAGTTTGGCGACCGTGGCCATTGCTGCCATGAACATTGGGGTACAGATGGCCCTTCTTTTCACTGTATCTTTGGGGTAAATACCCAGTAGTGCAATTGTAGGGTCATAGGGAAGCTCTATTTTTAATTTCTTAAGGAATCTCCACACTGTTTTCCAAAGTGGCTGTACCAACTTGCATTCCCATCAACAGCGAAAGAGGGTTCCCCTTTCCCCACATTCTCTCCAACATTTGTCGTTTCCAGTCTTGTCAATTTTTGCCATTCTAAATGGTGTAAGGTTGTATCTCAATGTGGTTATGATTTAAATTTCCCTGATGGCTAATGAGGTTGAACATGTTTTCATGTGTCTATTAGCCATTCATAGGTCTTCTTTGGAGAAATGTCTGTTCATGCCTTCTGCCCATTTTCAACCTGATTAGTTGTTTTTTTGGGTGTTGAACTAGAGAAGTTCCTTACAGATCTTGGATACCAGCCGTTTATGTGTAATGTCATTTGAAAATATCTTCTCCCATTCCATGGGTTGTCGCTTAGTTTTGTTGATTGTTTCTTTTGCTCTGCAGAAGCTTTTTACCTTGATGAAGTCCCAAAAGTTAATTTTTGGTTTTGTTTCCCTTGCCTTTGGAGACATGTCTTGAAAGAAGTTGCTGTGCCCAGTTTTGAAGAGGTTACTGCTTATGTTCTCCTCAAGGATTTTGATGGATTCCTGTGTCACATTGAAGTATTTCGTCCATTTTGAGTTTATCTTTGTGTATTGTGTAAGAGAATGGTCGAGTTTCATTCTTCTGTATGTAGCTTCCAATTTTCCCAGTACCATTTATTAAAAAGACTTTTTTCCATGGATATTTTTTCCTGATTTGCCAAATATAAGTTGACCATAGATTTGAGGGTCCATTTCTGGGCTCTCTCTGCTGTTCCACTTATCTGTGTGTCTGTTTTTGTGTCAATACCATGCTGTCTTGGTGACCACAGCTTTGTAATACAGCATGAAGTCGGGCAACGTGATGCCACCAGCTTAATTTCCCTTTTTCAACTTTCCCTTGGCGATTTGGTGTCTTTTCTTGTTCCATACAAATTTTAGGATTGTTTGTTCCAGCAGTTTGAAAAATGTCAATGGTATTTTGACAAGGATGGCATTGAAAGTATAGATTCCTCTGGGCAGCATAAATATTTTAACAATGTTTACTCTTCCAGTCCATGAGCATGGAATGTTTTTCCATCTTTTTGTGGCCTCTTCAATTTCTTGCATAAGTGTTTTGTAGTATCTAGAGTACAGACCCTTTACCTCTTTGGTTAGGCTTATTCCTAGGTACCTTATGGTTTTTGGTGCTATTAATAGTAAATGGATTCAGTTCCATAATTTCCATTTTACAATTATATTGTTATTGTGTAGAAAATCAACTTATTTCTGTATATTGATTTTGTATCCTGTCACATTGCTGAACTGCAGTATGAGTTCTAGTAATTTGGGGTTGAAGACTTTTGGGTTTACCACAAAAAGTATCATGTCATCTGAAAAGAGACAGAGTTTGACTTTTTTTTTTTTTGCCAATTTGAATGTCTTTTATTTCTTTTTGTTGTTTGATTGCTGATGCTAGGACTCCTAGTACTATGTTGAAGAGTTGTGGTGAAAATGGGCATCCCTTTCATGTTCCTGACCTTAAGAGAAAAGTTCTTAGTTTTTCACCATTGAGGAGAATATTTGCTCTGGGCTTTTGATAGATAGTTTTCATGAAATTGAGGGATGATCCCATTATCTCTATACTCTGAATAATTTTAATCAGGAAAGGATGTTGTATTTTGTCAAAAGCTTTTTTCTGCATCAATTTGGAGGATCACACCGTTCTTATCCATTCCTTTATTAATGTGTTCTATCACATTGATTGATTTGTGGGTGTTGAACCACCCATGCATCCCAGGAATAAATCACAGCTAGGTGTGATGTTTAAAGTACTGTTGGATCCTACTGGCTAGGCTCTTGTTGAGAATTTTGGCATCCATATTCATCAGTGATATTGGTCTCTAATTTTTCTCTTTGATGGGGTCTTTTTCTGGTTTTGGGATCAAGGTAATACTGACCTCATAGGATAAGTTTGGAAGTTTTCCTTCTCTTTCTCTTTGCTGAAACAGCTTCAGGAGAAGAGATATTATTTCTTCCTTAAATGTTTGGTAGAATTCTCCTGAGAATCTATCTGGCTCTAGAATCTTGTTTCTTGGGAAGGTTTTACTTATTTATTTATTATCAAGGATTCACTCTTATTACTGGTGATTGGTCGATTTAGATTATCTATTTCTTCCTGTTTCTGTCTTGGTAGTTTAGAAGTTTCCAGGAAGGCATCCATTTCTTCTAGGTTGCTTAATTTATTGGCATATAGTTTTGACAATAATTTGTAATAATTGTTTCTATTTACTTGGTGTTAGTTGTGAACTCTCCCCTTTCATTCATAATTTTACTAATTTGGGTCCTTTATTTTTTTTTATTTTGGATAAGTCTTGCCAGTGGTTTGTCCATTTATTAATTCCTTCAAAGAACCAGCTTCTAGTTTCATTGATCTGCTCTACTATATTTTTGGTTTCTAATTCATTGGTCTCTGCTCTAATCTTAATTATTTCTCTTTTATTTCATGGCTGAGGCTTTACGTGGTGTTCTTTCTCTAGTTCTTTAAGGTATAAAGTTAATTTGTGTATTTGGGATTTTTCTTTTTCCTTTTTTTTTTTTTTTTTTTTTTTGAGTGAGGCTTGGATGGTTATATATCTCCCCTTTTCGAGTGCCTCTGCTATATCCCATAGGTTTTGGGCCAATGTTCTTTCATTCCCATTGGTTTCCACGAATTGTTTAAGTTAATTTCCTTGTTGACCCAAACATTCTTTAGCAGGGTGACACTTAAGTTCCAAGTTTTTGAATCTTTCCAATTTTTTTCTTGTGATTGAGTTCCAGTTTCAAAGCATTGTAGTCTGAAAATATGCAGGGAATAATATCAATCAATTTGTATCAGTTGAGCCCTGATTTGTGACCCAGTATGTGGTCTATTCTGGAGAAAGTTCCATGAGCATTTCAGAAGAATGAGTATTCTATTGTTTTAAGGTGGAATGTTCTGTATATATCTATGAAGTCCATCTAGCCCAGTGTGTAGTCAAAGCTCTTGTTTCTTTCTTGATTTTCTGCTGAGATTATCTGTCTACTGCTGAGAATGGAGTGTTGAAGTCTCCTTATCAATAAGTCTCCTCTTATCAATATGGTTCTTCATTTTAACACTTGGCTTATGTAGTTGGTTGCCCCCATGTTGGAGGCATAGATATTTACCATTGGTAGGTCTCCTTGTTGGATAGAGCCTTTAAGAGTGATATAGTATCCTTATGTATCTATTACTACACACTTCATCTTATAATCTAATTTGTCTGATATGAGAATTGCTATCCCAACTTTCTTTGAAGGTCCATTGTCATGAAAAATGGTTCTTCATCCCTTCATTTTCAATCTGGATGTGTCTTTAGGTTCAAAATGAGTCTTTTGTAGATAGCATGTGGATGGGTCATGTCTTTTTATCCAATCCACAAAACTGTACCACTATACTGGGAGCATTTAGGCCGTTCACATTGAGAGGGTTTATTGAAAGATGATTTTAGTGCTATCATATTGCCTGTGAAACACCTGTTTCTATAGATTGTCTCTGTAAACTTCTGGTATATACTACTCTTGAGTTCTTTCTTCTTTATTAGAACACCCCTTAATATTTCTTGCAGGGCAGCTCGGTGGTCACATATTATTTCAGTTTCTGCCTGTCCTGGAAGCTCCTTGTCTCTCTGTTCTCAATGACAGATTTACAGAATAAAGTATTGCTGGATGCATGTTCTTCTCATTTAGTACCCTGAATGTCTTTCCAGCCCTTTCTGGCTTGTCAGGTCTCTGTGGACAGGTATGACATTATTCCGATGGTCCTTCCTCTGTATATAAGAAATCTCTTCCCCCTAGGTACCTTTGGGATTATTTCCTTGGGTCTAAGATCTGGTAGTTTTACTATTATACATTGAGGTGTTAATCTGTTTTCTTTGATCTTGGGAGTGGTCCTTTCTGCCTCTTGGGCATGAATGCTTATTTCCTTCCCAGCCTAAGGAAGTTCTCAGTTACAATTTGCTCAAATACACCTTTCAGTCCTCTCTCTTCCTCCACCCCCTCTGGGATCCCAATATTTTTGACTTTGGAACATTTCATGACATCATTAATCTCTCTCAGTCTGCTCTCTTGGACTTTAAGCTCTTTTCCCCAGGCCTCCTTTGTTTCCTTCTTCTCTATCATCTTATCTTCTAGCTCACTAATTTGTTCTTCTGCCTAGTTTACCCTGGCAGTCAGAATATCCATTATAGAGTGCATTTCATTAATAATATTATTTTAAAGATTTTATTTATTTATTTGACAGACAGAGGTTACAAGTAAGCAAGAGAGGCAGGCAGGGAGAGAGAGGAGGAAGCAGGCTCTCCGCAGAGCAGAGAGCCCGATGTGGGGCTCGATCCCAGGACCCTGGGATCATTACCTGAGCTGAAAGCAGGGGCTTTAACCCACTGAGCCACCCAGGCGCCCCATCATTGATAATATTTTTAAGTTCAACCTGATTGGATCTCCTTTATCCCCCTAGAGATTCTATGTTGTTGATATTATATTTCTCAAGCCTAGATATTGACTTCATAATTGTTACTCTGAAGTCTATCTCTGACATCTTGCTTATATCCTTATCCATTAGGTCTGTTACAGTCTCTGATTCTTTTCTTTGTTGGAGGTTATTCCTCCTAGTCATTCTGTTGGGGAGTAGTTGAAGGATTGTACAGAGTCCAAAGTATTAACCATGACCCAAGGAAGATATACCTGTTTTATAAGGACCCTAGGGTTGTCATACTCTCTTTCTTTCAACCTGTCTTCTGTGAGAGAGGTCTGTCATGCTGTTATTCTGTTCAAGCAGAGTTGCACTGCTCCTTGTCAGAGGCCACATGTGCTCAGTGGAAACTGGCATTTTGAACTTTTGCTCTCTGGCATTTTTCCCTGGTAGCTTTCTGTGTCTCTCCCAAGAGTCAGAGCAAAAGCGACCACACTGAAACCTCTGTCCCAGAACAGAGAAATTGTAGTCTGCTCTTCTCTGAGCTTTCCAGGGCACAGATTCTCCATTTACATCTATGCTGCTAAATACTGCAGCCTCCTTGGTTGTGCATCCCACAACAACTCTCCTGGAGGTGGATCCCAGGGCCAGGCACATCTCTGCCCTTTGTGCTTCTAAAACTCTGAGCCACCCCCAGTTCACATATATGCACCCATTGCTCCCGGATCCTGTCTGGGAGCTGGACTAAAGTCTTTTCTCTGTTGCCACCTGTTTAGGAGTCTGTGCCTTGTCCACGGAGTGGGAGTTTTGCACTCTGGTGTTATATCACATTCCCAGAGCCAGGTTGTGGTGCCCCCTTTCTGTTTCTCTTCCACTATCTGCCTGCAGAATCATGCCTCTTCCCTTTATACCTCAAGACTGCTGGAGATTCTCTGCTTGTAGAGATCCAGATCTATAATCTTATATCTCAGGCTGATTTTGTGGGTGTTCAGAATGGTTTTGTAGATATCCAGCTAAATTCAGAGGACTGGTTGAAATAGGGTCCCTACCCCTCCACCATCTTCCCTCCAACCAACAACTTATTTTAGATGTATCTTAAGAGGCATGGGAAATAAAAGCAAAAATAAACTATTAGGACTTCATCAAAAGAAATACATCTGGGGTGCTTGGGTGGCTCACTTTATTAAGTGTCTGACTCTTGATTTTGGCTCAGGTCATGATCATGTTGTGAGATTGAGTCCAAAGTCAGGCTCCATACTCAGTGATAAGTCTGCTTGAGATTTTTTCCTTCTGTCCCTCCCCCACTCTTCCTCTCTAAATTAAATAAATAAATCTTTTAAAAATACAATCAAATGAAAGTAAAAAAAAAAAGTCTTCTGTATAGCAAAGGAAAAAGTGAAAACTAAAAGGCAACCTATATAATTGGACAAGATATTTTCAAACGGCATATTTGATAAAGAGTTAGTAACCAAAATATAAAAAGCCTTATTAAACATCACCCAAAAAAACAAAGAATCCAGTGGAAAAAAATGGGCAGAAGATATGAGTAGACAATTTTCCAAAAGAGACATCCCAATGACCAATAGACACATGTAAATATGCTCAACATAACTCATTCATCAGGGAAATACAAATCAAAACTAAGTGAGCTATCACCACACACCTGTCAGAATAGCTAAAATTAACAACACAGGAAACAATGGTTGGTGGCAAGGATGTGGAGAAGGGGGAACACTTTTGCAATGTTTTTGAATATGCACACTGGAGCATCCAGTGTGGATAACAGTTAGCATGTTAATCACAGTTAATTACAGAAACACTATATGAGCCACCAATTGCAATATTAGGTATTTGTCCAAAGAATACAAAAAATACTAACTCAAAAGGATACACATATCCTAATGTTTATAGCAGCATTATCTCCAATAGATAAATCATCTAAACAATCCAAATGTCCATTGTTTTATGAATGAACTAAGAAGTGGTGGTATATACATTCAATGGAATAGTACAGAGCCATAAAAAATAATGAAACCTTTCCATTTGCAAATACATGGATGGAGCTAACATGTATTATGCTAAGTGAAATAAGTCAGGCTGAGAAAATCAAACACCATATATTTTCATCCATATTTGGAATTTAATAAGAAAAAACAAGTGAACAAAGTGAATAAAAAAGGAAGTCAATCCAAGAGACAAACTCTGAAATGTAGAGAACAAACTAATGGTTACCAGCAGAGAGGCAGGTGGGTGGATGGGTGATATATGTGATGGGGATTAAGGAGTTCACTTGTGGTGAATACCAGGTGTTGTACAGAATTGTTGATTTTCCATATTGTATATCTGAAACTAATATTACTCTGTGTGTTAACTAACTGGAATTTAAATAAAAACTTAAAAAAGATAAATGAACTCATTAAATGTTATTCTTGCATTAATATTAGGAAATCATGATAAGTAATTATTCATGAGAAAATACATAAGTTCTGCATGCCGCTTGTGATTTGGCTGTAAGTCTTAACTCAGACAATTCCTAAAGTACTTTGTCTTTAAAATGTTCTGTACTACCATACTCTGTATTTCATTGTTTGACTAAAAAGACTATTAGCACCTTTGAAAGTGTCCAGTGAATTACAAAATTACAGTACAAAACTTTGTTTTTATATATTTTAAGAATTTATCAGGACAAAATTTTGTGGCTCCACGTTTCATAAAAAAAAAGATCTATAAGAAATGATTTGAAGACAACCTATACATAAAATGCATAACATTCTCCTTTTAGATAAAATAATAAAACATTGTTTTCTGTGAAAATGGAAAAAAATAACATCAACATGTAGAACATTTATGCCATTAAAAATATCATTTATTTTCCGGTGACTAGTACACACCATGAAAAACCTAAAACTGCACAAAAGGCAGAAATCTATGAAGTGCAGTGAGGTTCTAATAAAAAGAATACATTATCTTTAAAAAAAAAATGAAATAAAGGCAGCTTTTTCTGCCCATGGGTTCTGTCACTATGTTTTAAAAAAACCACCTATTTTTGGACTAAATCATCTTGAAGAATTTTTTCTTGCCCATTTTGCTTCTGAACCTTACAGACAATCACATTATTTTGGTTCACAAAGTGGGGCCCAAGTCTTCTCATCTGGACTCGGAGCCTCAGTGCCAACCTGGTGAGTACTTCCTCTTGTCTTCCTTTACTTTCATTTCAGGGTCTTTTCAAGGAATATGGTGGTAATGGAACACTTTCATTTCAATTGCTCAGGCTGCAATCCTGTAGCCAGTGGCTAGTCTACGGAAAGGAATAAAAAGCTTGTCTTTTGGCTGGAAGCTATTACCCTGGACAGAATGGTAATAAGACCCAGAAACTTGATGCCCTCTCTTTGTTCCTATTCTTGTACAAAGTTGTCTTTCCTAGGTATGGGACAGTCACCTAAGCTACGAGGAAGGCTGCTAGTCTTAAGACTCCTTTGTAAAATTTCCTCCTCATTGGTCTAATGTGGTCCCCTTCAAATCTCTGGTCTAACCACTTCTGGTCATAAGACCTCCACTTGGAGCTGGATGAAACAGGAAGCCAGTTGAATTAAAACCCAACAAGGGATCATTTTGTAGGGAAATTGGCTGTAAGGACTAGGTGTGTTAGAATATCACTTAGACTATTAGGGCCAATTTAATGTTAAAACCTCTTTAACTATTAGGGCCTGCTTAGCCAGAGCAACTCCATATTGCCTAGGTAGCCATATTGTTGTTTACATCCACAGACTTCATTCTGGGAATAAACGGCCCCGTAGTTCCTGGTATGGTTCCAGGTATCGATTCCGGGAGTAAATGCCTTAACAATAGAAGCCACGTACCTTGGGTCTGTGGTTATGCCCTATAAAACCAGCCTGTGAGATCGGGAGGGGGTTGCTCTCTTCGGAGGCGGCCCTGGCCGGTCAGTCTGACTTCTAATGCTTGGCATAGAATAAAGCTTCACATAACTTTCACTTTGTCTCAGTCTTGTTCCCCTGGCCGGTCAGTCTAACTTCTAATGCTTGGCATAGAATAAGGCTTTGCATAACTTTCACTTTGTCTCAGTCTCATTCCTTTGATAATGGACCCCAAAAAGACCATGATGGATTTCTATCTTAACTGCTTTGTCTATGTCCCCTACTAACTACTTAAATTACAAAATTGGGTAATTTCCTCTTGTAAAACTTTTCTAGTGTCTTCTATGGTTTAAAAAAGTGGGTTATTCATGGCACAGCACAGCACATCAAAGCACAACATGGTTCTTTGGTCCATTCACCAGCATCCATTTGTGGTCTAGAATGAAATGAGGAACTTGGGGGAAAACAACATGCCTCCTATAGGGCACAGTGGTAATCATAGAGATTTTGTTTCAGGGACATCTCCTGTTGTTTTGACACCAGGAACCTCTGGCATATTCTGTGTGGGAAGCCACTTGGAAGCTTGGATGGAGGGATAGATTTTCTTGAAAATGGACCTTCTCTAGGCTTCTTTGCTTCCCAAGGACTCTCCCTTGGGATGCCTTTTACCCCACCAGAAACAATTCAAATTGGAAGATTTAAAAAGAGAACTGATCTTCTATAACAATGTATGACCTCTGTAATCCTTAGGAGATGAGGAAAAATGTACCATTAATGGGATATTAAACTTCAATATGATCTATCAGTTTGACCACTTCTACAGAAAACTGGGCAAATGGACAGACGTACCCCATGTCCAGCCCTGCATAGACCGAAATCAGGACCCTGACCTAAGGACTTCTTCCAAAATGTGTTTGGCTGCTAATCAGGCTAATAAACTACCTCCTGATATATTGAATGATAATTGTCTAAATAAAACTCCTCCTAATAAAACCCAGGTTGCTAGAGGAAACATAGGCTATCTTTAACAAAGGGAATGCTGACTCTCTCTCACTGTTCCTCCTCCTATTAAATCCAGGTTTTTCTTGCTGTACGTGAGGACTTCTCCCTCATAGCCAGAATTTCTCAGGGTTATTAACTATGATAATTGAAGTCAACTGTCTCTGGTTAGTCTCCCTTGGGATAGGGACTTTAGGGAATATTCCTAAGCAGCTGCCAAAACACCTTTTGTTTTGAGGATGTTCCCTGTCTTCTCTGTCTCAATATGGACTGCCTATTTTCATGTCTGACATGACAACCTTTAGGATGGGGAGTTCTCTTTCTTTGCCCTCTGGGATTTTATCTACCTCCAACCTTGCTGGTGGCACCTCACCTCTTCCTTTCCCCTTCTGTTCCTGTACAACTTTGGGTATGGTCTACATAACTGTCTCCTATACCATCTTGGGTACTCCTCCATAGGCTTCTGCCCTTGCTGTCATGAGGTGAAGAGTACCCTCTTGGATTTCAAGATTCCAGTCACTTCAGATTTCCCCACTACTTCTCTGGGTAAAAATTAAAAATGGAGAATGAAGAACTTTTCAGTGGACAGGTAGAACATATTTGGTATTTAATTTAAGTTTGTTGACTTTATTAAAATAAGCATGTCTTTAGAGATATCAGCACTAAATATGAAACTTTTATTCTACCAAAGTTTACTAAAGGTCAAATAAGCTCATGTTATCTCTGTTACAGTTTGTTAGCAAAATGACTTAAAATGGTGGTTAATTTTGTCTGTCTCAGAGTTTTCACAGATAATTGTTAAGATAGCATTCAAAATCTTTGGTAACCTGAAACTTTAAAGTTTTTCTTGGGTAATAAATTGGGTTGCCTTCATTGGATATATAAGTATTTTCCAGATAAGATAAGATACTGAAGAATTGATTTCTGAATGTAGGTTTTGCACGTTTGGCTTCATATTGCAGAGAAAATGGGGATACTTGGTTTCATTGGTAAACATGTTCTGTGCTTCATTGAAAGATTGTTCTATAGGAAAACATCTTTTCCTTAAATAGTAAAATGTATTTATAAAATTCAGATCTAAAGAATTCTGGTATAACTGTTCACAATTGGTTACTACTTAGTTTTCATTGGGGACTATGGTTTCTAAGAGTTAGAATTTATCTTCTAGATACAATCAAGACTGATGGAAATAAGGGAAGTAACTGAATGAAAAAGTTTTAAGTTTATGAATGGAGATTTTTGGAATGGAATTTTATATGTGGTCAGGCCTAAGATTGAAATTAATGGATGCTGAAAGTACAGTGGCATAAGATGGAAATTCTGCTTTTACTCTCTTAAAAAAAGACAAAGTTTTCTTGGATTGTTGCCCTGCTTTGGGGAAGAAAATGTAAACAATCTTTTTTTCTCTTCTGTCTGCCTGGAAAACCAAAACTTATGTTTTGTCTTTATCAGGTCTTTGATTGCTTAAGATAGGTAAAGCTTCTCAATATTAAAGGAGCTAAGGTTTTGGGTGCCTGGGCAGCTCAGTTGGTTAATTGGCTTAGGTCATGATCCTGGAGTCCCAGGATCAGGTTCCACATCAGGCTCCTTGCTCGGTGGGGAGTCTGCTTCTCCCTCTGACCCTCTCCCCTCTCATACTCTCGCTCTCTCTCTCAAATAAATAAATAAAATATCTTTTAAAAAGGAACTAAGTTTTGCTAACGACTGTATAACCTTACCTATTTGCCTTTGGAATCTCTTATCGTTACCTTGGTTAAATAATTAATTAAGTTTTAAGTTTTGTGATGACCTGTAACATGATTTAATCGTTTAATTTCTACAGTTTTCTGAGGTTTTTAACAAACTTCCCCAAGATTAGAATTGTAAATGAAGTTTCTTTGACTAATTAGGCTTGTTTATTTGGTATGCTATGTTTTGGTGTAAGGCCATCACTTGATATTCTGATTATTGAAGTGTTACAAAGAAAACAGAAACAACTATAATTCCTTGATAGTTATATTATAATGAACTCTTATATCAAATCTTTAACCATGTCCATTTATTAGTGTTTTTTTCATTTATAGTTCATATTCTCTTGAAAAACATATTTCATCTTCAAGGAAATTCGTAAAAAGGGGTTTTGACAAATATGGGGTTTTGATGTCTTTAAAATCATATAATTAAAATTGGTAAGAATTTCCAGAACTAACTAAAAAAAGACTGCATTCAAACTGAACAAGAAATAATAATATGAAACTAAATGAACTGTGAAAAATGATTATACTTTTTGGGAGTCATGTTTGAAACATTGGTGTTTCTCTTATGTTTGCTCTTCTCGATTAAGGAAAATTTATCTTAATATATCTACAATATACAGAAATATGATCAAATATTCCTCTGTGAACAAATTGAAGCATTTAACTTTTCTCTCTAGTTCAATCCTCTGAAATTAAAAAACAAACAAACAAAAAGCAACCAAAAATAAACCTTGGTTTTCTTTCTTCCATGTCAATTTCAATTGTTTGCATAAGTTCAACAAAAATCTGGTTTCCTTGTAATAGGACACCATTGGAAACATTGATTATTTTACCAAGACTTTTGATTGGAATGTAATATTTGAGAGACATGCATAGTCTCCAATAATACCATACAGCTTTAAGGAACTAAGGTTGACTTTATGAAGCCAGCCAGCCCTTGGAAAGTTTCACCTGATACCTTGCTTACAGAGTTTCCAGCAGACTTACCATTTGAATAAAAATTTCACTTCCTGGCAGGTTAAGGAACCTCAGGATATTTTGGTAACCTCAAGAAGAGGAATTCACCCAAATCTACAGTATTACAGGAATGTCTGGTGGAAAGTATTTGGCTTGGTTTCTGGCCTAGAGGGGCTACTAAAATTTCAATCTGAAGATTCCTTATAAAAAGTTCTAGCAAAGCAGATTTTAAAAGATCTATATGATCAACCACATTTTTGCCGAGCTTATGTAAATAATTAGGCCAAGTTTATTAAACCTATACTTGTTGGGGTGCCTGAGTGGCTAACTAGGTTAAAGCCTCTGCTTTCAGCTCAGGTCATGATCTCAGGGTCCTGGGATTGAGTCCCACATCAGGCTTTCTGCTTAGTGAGGAGCCTGCTTCCCCCCCTCACTCTCTGCCTGCCTAACTGCCTGCTTGTGATCTCTGTCTGTCAAATAAACAAAAATAAAATCTTTAAAAAATCTGTACTTGTTTTTCAAATGAATTAGTCATGCTTTGCTATCTTTGATAAAAAGTTAGGCTGGGTTAATTAATAAATCTCTAAATGAATATGCAGATAATATCCTCCCTAATCCTGATCTGACAGTTATTAGCAACCCAACCCATATAAATCCAGGAGACATGGCTTATTTAAAGGATTAGAAGTCTAACACAGCAGGGGATTTAACTCCAAAATGGAAAGGCTCCTACCAGGTCATATTACGTACTCCCACTGCCACAAAATTAGAAAGACATTCCTCATAGCCTCATATATCATGAATTAAACCTGTATCTTCTGCACAGGAATTCAGTGTGGCAACTAATGTGACTTTTTATTCCTGCAAACCTGTGGAAGACCTAAAACTTCTCAAATGACAATGAAGGACTGGAAGAAAATTTAAGTCAACTATCAAAGGCCATTATATTGGGCTTCTTTTTTTCTTAATATAATAATATTAACCTTATTTTGTTTGTTTTTTTGTTTGTTTGTTTGTTTGTTTTGTTTTGTTTTGTTTTGTTTTGTTTCGGTGTCTTCCTGCCTGGTGTCAAGACTCCTTCGAGGCCATACTTCAAGCTGACAGATGATCCTTTCTACTAAAAGAAGTTCATTTATGTTGTTTGTCTTGGATTCAGCTGTCTCTGCCTGTGTTAACTCCTCTATATAAGTTCCCAAATGGACAAATGTTGACCCACAGGTAGAGGCATCAATATGCCCCTACTCAACAGGAAGAAGTTACACAAGATAAGAACTTCCACCCTAAACAACCATGAAGATTTAAGGGTGAAATTGTTCAGGGGGGGACTGACCTACAGAATAATGGCAAAAGGAAATGTAGATAAAATTAAATTTTCTTACAACTTACAGCCCATTGACAAATACTTCAAACAGGCAGAATATGACCTTCCTCCAAGAACTCTCACTGTCTTAATGTTAATGCTTTGGTAAAGTAAAAAAGCAACCATAGGTGAAAATAGTCAGACTTCAGGATCCTGTAGTCTTTCTTAACACATGAAAATCCTTTTGGAAAATTATTTTTCTCTACCTCCCCCCCACACGACTTAAAAGTATATAACCAATTCACCAGTCACTCCTCACAATCCCAGTGCAACTCTTTCTTCCCACAGGTTCTGTCCCTTTGCTTTAATAAAACCACATTTTGCAGATAAATAAGTAAATAAATAAATAAATAAATAAATAATAAAATATCATTTTATTCTGCAGAAAGCCAAATTTCTAAATACTTGACAGTACAGAACAAAAAATGAAGTAGTTCAACAAATTCTGTTACTAATGATCCTTAAGAGGATTATTCATCATAAGAGATCAACATTCCTTAACACATAATTTCATCTTTTAAAAAAGACATTCTTTAAATCTGAATTATAAAATCACACACTTTCTTTTTTTTCTATGTAGAATATGAACAATTAGTAGGAGTATCTGATTTTTGCAAATATTCAAAAGAGTTATGTTTATTTTTAAAAAATCTAAAATCATTATTCAGCTTAAAATCTTCTCAATGGTAGGACAGAGCAATCCTTGATCATACAATACTATTATATGGTCTTTAAAAAAATGAACCTTAATAAATTTTGAAACTTTATTATTAAATATTGTCACAGCTTCCTGTAGATATGTGTAAGATGTTAAATTCCTGCTTGAATGCAGTTATTACATAAAATTGACTTTCATACTATTAAGATGATTTTTTTCATCAAGACAGCATTAAATTTTTATTCAAATTAACATTTCTGTCCTGCTTATTCTGAAAGTGTAGATAAGTTAAGACTATACAAGGTAATAGACTTTATCTTCAATCTTTACCACTCCAAAAGTTTCTATTAATTAAAAAGTAGATTGAAATCTCTAGCTAACTCAATTTTTAAAGCATTTTATTTATTTGAGAGAGAGAGAGAGAAAGCATAAGTGGGGGTAAGTTATGGTGGAGGGGCACAGGGAGGGAGAAGGAGAAACGGGTTCCCCACTGAGGAGGGACCCCCTCTGGCATTGATCCCAGGACCCTGGAATCATGACCTAAGCCAAAGGCAGATGCATAATTGACTGAGCCACCCAGGTGCCCTTAACTTATTTTTTTTTAACTTTCTAAATAAACTAGTAGCTGTCATATAAATTCAGGAATCAGAATCAAGTCATTATATGGAAAATCGGTTTTACCATAGTACCTAGGCTAGGAGAACAGAAGGATATGCTATACTCAAATCATCTGAAGGAAGTCACCAAAAGCCAACTTTATTTTCCAAATATGTAAAAGATAAATAATAAAAATATGCTAAGGTAAAAAGAAAAAGAAAAGAAAAAATTGTAAGTAGCATAGATAACAGAAAAATGACTAGAAGAGGAAAATAAATAAGGAAAATTAAAAAGCAACAGTCGTCTGATAATTTTATTTCCCTCTTGAATAAAACATGTGGGCTTGGGGGAACACTTTCTTCACTATGGCCTCCATAATCAATTGAAATAAAACTTTGAATTTCAAGCTGGTATAAATTCCTTTTATGGCATGATTCCATAAATTTCACAATTTTTTCCCATAAGTTGACTAATTAGGATAGCAAAATGTCTTTAAAAAGTGTTCAATAAAAGGCATTAGCTTTTTTCTTAGGTGCATAAGTTACCCTTGGAGAAAATATAACTATATTCCCTCCAAAATCATTTCTATGAAGAACACAGGTCTTGGAGAACAGAAGAAAAATGATTGGTCAGGTTTAACCAAAAGCACAGCAAAATATTTTGCCCTTGATTTATTTTCTTTAAGTAGTGGACTAGAAAAACTATTTAAGCTACACTGTATTTATTTAGTCAAAGAAGTACACTGAGTATTCAGCACTGAGTGATTTTTTTTATTGTTTTTGCTTTTGTTTTATTTTTTCTTACCCATTTTGTAATTGTCTTATGTGAACAGTTACTATTGAAGATATCTTGACCTTTAACCCCATCATATGACTTTATTTTAGTTCAAAAAGTTGGGTACATTTTGTTAAAATGAATAGATTTTTATAAAGTCATCTTTAAGGCCTAATTTAGTCAAATCTCTCCTGAAAATAAAATTCCACAACTGCCTTTAATGAGGAAAATTCCTTGGTGTTAATTAATAATGCTTTTTAAAATAAAGAAACTCTGTATAAATGACATTTTTGGAATCAATTTATATGGTGTGTCTTTACCAATAGCCCAGTTTCTGGGAGAGAGATATATATATGTGTATATATATATATATATATATATATATATAATTTATATATCTTAACTCATACCCCTCAAAATCCAGATATGGTATACTGTCACCTATCTCTTCCTACTACCTACACCTGTGTTTCATTTCTCCTAGAAGTGGACAGAAAGTTTACTGCATAGTGTAGAGTTTATAAGTGCATAGTTGGACAGTCTGTTGTCTAAAAGCACGCTTCATTGTTTAGCCTGGAATAAAAAGGCCATTAATCTTTTTATATACTCCAAGGGAGGGAGTGGAGAGAAAAGTCATAATGATAACCATATGAGTTTTGTGAGTTGTATGGCCATGAGGGGAGGATATAAGTATTGAGGACATCATTCTACTTTTATCAGAGCTAATTTATTTGTTCCAAGGATGAATATCTTGCCACAGAAGATATATTTACTCTATCAGATAAGGAGACTTGTAAAACTGCATTTTTGCACTGACATTAAGACTTAAATTCTTCTATTCTTGTGTGTGTGTGTGTGTGTGTGTGTGTGTGTGTGTTGCATCATCCTTATCCTTTCTTCAGTTGATGCTCACTTGGGCTATTTCTATATATTGGCCATTGTAGATAATGCCGCTATAACATTGAGGTGTATATATACCTTTGAATTAGCATTTTTGTATTCTTTGGGTAAATACCTAATAGTGCAGTTGTTGGATTGTAGGGTAGTTCTACTTTTAACTTTTTGAGGAAACGCCATACTGTTTTCCACGGTGGCTGCTCCAGTTTGCATATTCACCAACAGTGCAAGAGGGTGCCCCTTTCTCTACATCCTTGCCAAAACCTGTTGTTTCTTGTGTTGATTTCAACCATTCTGAAGTGATATTACATTATAGTATTGATTTGCATTTCCTTAATGATAAGCGATGCTGAGCATGAAGATCTTTTCATGTATCTTTTGGCCATCTGTATATCTTCTTTGGAGAAATGTCTATTCATCTCTTCCATCCATATTTTCATGGATTATTCAGTTTTAGAGTGTTGAGTTGTGTAAGTACTTTATATATTTTGGATAGTAGCCTTTTATTGAATACGTCCTTTGCAAATATCTCCCATTCAGTAGGTTGCCTTTCAGTTGTGTTGGCTGTTTCCTTCACAGTGCAGAAGTTTTGATTTTGATGTATTTCTAATAGTTCATTTTTTGATTTTGTTTCCCTTGCCTCAGGAGACATAGTTAGAAGGAAGATGTTAGAGCCCATGTCAAAGAAGTTGCTGCTTATGTGCTTTCAAGGATTTTTATGGTCTTTATTCCATTTTGAATTTTTGCATGTATATGGTGAAAGAAAGTAGTCCAGTTTCCCTTATTGACATGTTGCTCTCCAGTTTTCCCAACACCATTTGTTGAAGAGCCTCCATTTTTCCTATTGGATATTCATTCCTGCCTTGCCAAAGATTAATTGACCATACAGTTGTGGGTTTATTTCTGGGTTTTCTATTCTGTTCTATTGATCTATGTGCCAGTACCATGCTATCTTGATCACTATGGCTTTTTATTTATTGATTTTTTAAAAGATTTATTTATTTATTTATTTGACAGAGATCACAAGTAGGCAGAAAGGCAGGCAGAGAGAGAGAAGAGGAAGCAGGCTCCCCACTGAGCAGAAAGCCCGATGCGGGGCTCGATCCCAGCACCCTGGGATGATGACCTGAGCTGAAGGCATAGGCTTTAACCCACTGAGCCACCCAGGCACCCCAACACTATGGCTTTTTAATATAACTTTGTAATATAACTTGAAGTCTGGAATTGTGACATCTACAGCTTTGCTTTTCTTTTCCAGGATTGATTTGGGGTCTTTTGTTGTCCCATACAAATTTTAGAATTATTTGTTCTAGTTCTGAGAAAAATGCTGTTGGTAACTTAATAGGGATTGCATTAAGTGTGTGGATTGCCTTGGGTGTTATAGACATTTAAACACTATTTGTTCTTCCAATCCGTGAACAGGGAATACCTTTCCATTTCTTTGTATCATCTTCTATTTCTTTCATTAGTGTTTTATAGATTTCCAATTACAGTTCTTCACCTCTTTAATAAGTTTATTCCTAGGTATTTTAATATTTCTGAAGTAATTGTAAAAGGGATTATTTTCTTAATTTCAATTTCTTCTGCTTCAGAGTTGGCATATATAAATGCAATAAATTTCTGTTCATTTTGTATCCTACCACTTTACTGAATTTGTTTATCCATTCTAGCAGTTTTTCAAATTATTTTGTGTTTTGCATATATAATATCATATCATTTGTTAGTAGTGAAAGTTTTACGTCTTACTTATCAATTTGGATGCCCTTTGTTGTTTTTGTTGTCTGATTGCTGTGGCTAGGACTTCCAGCACTTTGTTAAATAACCTTGGTGACAGTGGATATCCTTATTAAATAACCTTGTGACAGTGGACACCCTGTCTTGTTCCTGACCTTAAGGGGAAAGGTCTCAGTTTTTCCATATTAAGGATGATGTTAATTGTGGGTATTTCATAAATGGCCTTAATTATATTGAGGTATGTTCCCTCTAATCCTACTTTGTTGAGGGTTTTTGTTATCAAGAGATGTTATACTTTGTCAAATGATTTTCTGCATCTATTGACATGATCATATGGTTCTTATCCTTTATTTTATTGATGTGAGGTATTAGGTTGATTGATTTTTGAATATTGAACCACATTCATACCCAGGAATAAATCCCACTTGATCACAGTGAGTGATTTCTTTTTATTATTATACTCTTGGATTTGGTTTGCTAGTATTTTGTACTGACCTGTATTTCTCTCTCTTTCTCTCTCTTTTTGGTGTTATCTTAATCTGGTCTTGGTACCATGGTAACGCTGGCCTCATAAAATGAATTTGGAAGTTTTTCTTCTTCTTCTAATTTTTAGAATAATTTAAAAAGACTAGGTATTAACTCTTCTTTAAATGTTTCACAGAGTTCGTCTGTGAAGCCATCTGGTCCTGGACTTTTGTTTATTGGTAATTTTGTGCTTACTGATTCAATTTCTTTGCTAGTTCTTGGTCTGTTCAAATTTTCTATTTCTTCCTGCTTCTGTTTTGGTAGTTTATATATTTCTAGGAATTTATCCTTTTCTTCTAGGTTGTCCAATTTGTTGGCATACAGTGTTTCATAATATTCTCTTTTATTGTTTTTGTTTCTGTGGTGTTGGTTGTTATTCTCCTCTCTCATTTGTGATTTTATTTACTTGAGTCCCTTCACTTTTTCCCTTGAGATGTCTGGCTAAAAATTTATATATATATATATATATATACATATATATATATATATATATATATATGAAACAAAACAGAAATAAAAACAAACAAAACAACCAATAGAACAGATCAATGAAACCAGGAGCTGGTTCTTTGAAAGAATATATCTATATCTATATCTATATCTATATCTATATCTATATCTATATATATAAAGATATATATATATATATCCATATATATATATCCATATATACACATATATATCTATATATGTATATATGGATATATATATATATTCTTTCAAAGAACCAGTTCTATATATATAGAATATATATATATATATATAAAGAAAGAATATATATATATTAAGAATAGATAGATAGATAGATAGATAGATATATTCTTTCAAAGAACCAGCTCCTGGTTTCATTGATCTGTTCTATTGGTTGTTTTGTTTGTTTTTATTTTTGTTTTGTTTCCTTTTTATTTTCTATATAATTTATTTCTGTTATAACATTTATTAAGTACTTTCTTCTGCTGGCTTTAGGTTTTGGATGCTGTTCCTCTTCTAGCTCTTTCACATCTAAGTGTAGGTTATTATTTGAGAGTCATCTTGCTTATTGGTATGAGGATGTATTAGTATAAAATTCCTTCTTAGAATCACTTTTGTTGCCTTTTAAAGATTTTTGGGCATTGAGTTTTCATTTTTATTTGTTTCCATGTACTTTTTTATTTCTTCTATTTCCTTTTGATCTTTTCAATTTTTAGTAGTATGTTATTTAACCTCTATTTGTGGTTCTTCCAGATTTTTTCTTGTTGTTGACTTCTAGTTTCCTAGCATTGTGGTTAGAAAAGATGCATGGTGTGACTTCAATCTTCCTGAATTTGTTGAGGTTTGTTTTGTGGTCTAATATGTGATCTATTATGGGAGATGTTCAACATGCACTTGAAAAAAAAGTGTATTCTTTTGTCTTAGAGTGGAATGTTCTGAATATATCTGTCAAATCCCTCTGGTCCGGTGTGTCATTCAAAGCCATTGTTTCTTGTTTATTTTTTGTTTAGATGTTCTGTCCATTGATGTAAGCGTGGTGTTAAAATCCTCTACTATTATATTACCTTTATCGATTAGTTCAATGACTAGTTCAATTCACTGAGTATTGTACCTTGATTGATTAGATTGACTAGTTTTATATTTGTTATTAACTGTTTCATATACTTAGGTGCTCCAATGTTGGGTGTGTAAAAGTTTATAGTTGTTATGTCTTCTTGTTGGCTTGTCCCCCTTATTATTATGTAGTGTCCTACTTTGTCTCTAGTTACCATCTTTACTTTAATGTCAGTATTGTCTGTTATAAGTATTGCTACTCTGGCTTTCTTTTGACATCCATTTGTATGGCAGACATTTCTCTATCCCCTCACTTTCCATCTGCAGGTGTATTTAGGTCTAAAATGAGTCTTTTTGTACGTAGCTATGTGTTAATATATGAGCATATATAGGTCTTTCACGCTATGTTTTTTAATGGGAGTGTTTAATCCATTTATACTTACAGTAATCAGTAATGGGTATTTATTTGTAGTCATTTTATTATGTGTTTTGTGATTATTTCTGAAGATTTTCACTAATCCTTTCTTGTCTTTCTCTCTTTTATGGTTTGCTGTTTTTCTGTAGTGGTGTATTTCATTTCTTTCTCTTTATATTTTGTATATATTTTTCTGGTTTCTGATTTATAGTTACAATTAGGTTTGTATACAGCATCTTCTACATACAGTAGTCTACTTTAAGTTGATGGTTGTTTAAGCTGGAACCCAATCTGTACCCCACTGTTCCCCACCCTTTAGATATATTCTGTCATATTTTACATCCCTTTATTTTGTGTTTCTTGGCTAATATTTTACAGAAATATTTATTTTTTCCTACCTACATGCTGCCACTTTTGTTCTGCTGGATAGAGTATTCTTGGCTACAGATTGTTCTGATTCAACACTGGTACATATATACAATATGTATCACTGATATAAATATATATCTACTTTTTGGCTTGCAAAGTATGTGCTGAAAAATCTCCTTTAAGCTTCATGGTATTTCCCTTTCATGTTATTGTCATCTTTTGTCTTGTTGCTTTTCAAATTTTTCTTTATCACTATATTTTGTCAATCACAATATGTCTTGTTGTGGATATGCTTTTGTTGATTTTGTTAGGGATTCCCTGTGCCTTCTCGATATGCATATCTGTTTCCTTCCCCAGATCAGGGAATTTTTAAACTATTATCTCATCAAATAAATGTTCTGCCCCCTTTTCTCTCTCTTTCTTCTGGATATCCTATAATACAAATGTGATTACATTTGGTGGTGTCACTGATTTAACTAAGTCTCTTCTCATTTTGCATATTGTTTTTTTTTTCTCTCTCTTCTGTTCAGCTTGATTACTTTCCATTACTCTGTCTTATAGGTAGTTAATTCCCTCCTCTGTTTCTTCCAGCCTGATTTTCATTGCATCAAGCCTGTTTCTAATCTTAGTTGTTGCAGTCTTCATCTTTGTTTGACACTTAAAAAAAAAAAATTCTGTGTTAAGGGTCTCACTGATGTTTTCCACTCCTTTCTGAAGACTGGTGAATATCCTTATGATCATTGCTTTAAATACCCCATCAGACATGCTACTTGTATTTGTTTCGCTTAGATCTGTGGCTGTGGCCTTGTCCTGTTAATTTATTTGAGAAAAACTCTTCTTTTTTCCCATTTTCTCTAAGTTTCTGTGCCTGTTTGTGTGTATTAAGAAAGTCAGCTACATTTCCTGTTCTTGAGGGTAATGGCCTTATGAAGGAGAGGACCTATAGTGTGCTGATGTGTAGTGTTCACTCTTCTCCAAGTTTGGGTGCTTTCAAGAGTGTCTCTAATATGTGCTGTGTGTGCTCTGCTTCTTTGCCCTGTCTATTTTAACCTTTCAGGCCAGTCATCTGCAGAAGCTCTCTTTGTCTGTTGTGGGCAGTATTTTGTCTCTGGATGTGACCCATGGTGTCTAAGTGGGGTCTGGTGTGCTTTTGAAATGATTGCTGTCCCCACCATCAAAATCAGAGCTGTGCAAAACTTCCATTTGGAAGGCCAGGTGTGGGCATGGTTTTGGGATGGTCTTCTGGAGGAAAGAGCATGGTGCACTGGGACTGAGGAAAGTGTGACTGGGAAGGGCAGTTTAAACAGATCCTGGGGGGGGGGGTGAGGTTTGTTGTAAGGAAGTTAGGTATTGAGTGTTGGTGCTATCCTGATGCCTGCAGGTGGCTCTGTGTATATGCTGAGGTTCAGGAGTGGGGGGGATGGCACTTGCCAGTTCCTTTGTTCTCAGATGTGTCTCTCCATGAATGGTGCATCTCTGGGACAGGTTCTAAAGTGAGCAAATAACCTCCACACTGTGTGCCCCAGGTCCCCTTAAGATTGCTGTTTCTATGCTGTATATTTCTGGGGTGTTTGCCTATTTTCTCTCCAAGAGCACCAAAATGCCTCTGGGCTCCATCCCAGCCAAGCCTGCTAACTTTTAAAACTCTAGACATTAAGCCCTGCAGGCTGTCAGAACTCATGAAATTCAGCCTCTCTTACTTTCCAAGCCAACTGCTATAGGGATTTGTTTCCCCTGTGCACTCTCCTCTGTGTTAGTCTGTCTCTAGCCCTTCTCTGAGATTGCAGCTTCTTCTAACCTCACTGGCCATGATCCATTTCTCTCCTAAGTCACATCGCTGCACTTCCTACCTTCTTTGATGTGGCATCTTTTCTACCTTTAGTTGTGGAGTTTGTTTTGTCTGTCTTCAGGTCTATTTCTGGGGTATTTAGGATGATTTGATAGTTGTCTAGTTCCATTTGCAGGACAAAGTGAGGCTAGTGTCCTCATACTCTGATGCCATCTTACCCCAACTCCATAATCCATATTGTTAATATGTAGCAAAAGAATATAATTGCAATTAATTAAAGTCAGGTTTAAAATTTACCACTCAATCATTTAAAACATATACCAGGTGTATCTAACCACAATAGAACTAAATATTAGTTAAAAATACTCATGTGGGAGCTCCTGGGTGGCTCAGTGGGTTAAAGCCTCTGCCTTCAGCTCAGGTCATGGTCTCAGGATCCTGGGATCAAGCCCCACATTGGGCTTTCTGCTCAGCAGGGAACCTGCTTCCTCCTCTCTCTCTGCCTGCCTCCCTGCCTATTTGTAATCTCTGTCTATCAAATAAATAAATAAAATCTTTTAAAAAATACTCATGTGTTCTTAGTACTTAATGAGTAATAAAAAGTTGTAATTAGGGGCGCCTGGGTGGCTCAGTCGTTAAGCATCTACCTTCGGCTCAGGTCATGATTCCAGGGTCCTAGGATAGAGTTTTACATTGGGTTCCCTGCTCAGCAGGAGGCCTGCTTCTCCCTCTCCCACTCCCCCAGCTTATGTTCCCTCTCTCTCTGTCAAATAAATAAACAAAATCTTAAAAAATAAAAAGTTATAATTAGTTAATTTCACAGTAATGTTCAATTCAGAAATCATATATAACATATATTATATATACAAACACATATATATCATATACACACAGAGACACACACACACACACACACAAACACATATTTGACTTTATTTTTTCTAATTTAAATTTCAGTTTGATATCTGACATTGCCTTATTTAAAGCAGTCATTTAGGGGCGCCTGGGTGGCTCAGTGGGTTAAAGCCTCTGCTTTCGGCTCAGGTCATGATCACAGGGTCCTGAGATCGAGCCCCGCATCGGGCTCTCTGCTCAGCAGGGAGCCTGCTTCCCCTCCTGTCTCTCTGCCTGCCTCTCTGCCTACTTGTGATCTCTGTCTGTCAAATAAATAAATAAAATCTTTAAAAAAAAAAAAAAATAAAGCAGTCATTTATAGTTTATATAGACTTTCATAAACATTATCTTATTTCATTTTGAGCATGAAGTGGATTTTCATTTCATTTCATTTGTTGCTTACTAAGACAATGTTAGGGAGGAAGAAATTTTATCTATCCTTCAAGATTATTTTGGCTAGTTAAGAATTAAATTGACATGAGTTGAATTAATAGGAGAAAATCCAATTTAATCATGTATGTATGGAGGATCCATAAGAATATGAAGCCCACATCCAGTGAGGTAATTGAGGTTCATATGCTATGATAAGGAGAATGGGATAGGGGTCTGGGACTACAAAGGGAAAGAAAAAAAATTCATAGGAAGATAAAAAGATTAAATATTTGGTAAACAAATGTCTGCTGGTCTATACAGAACAATGAGGCACAGAGAGGAATTTCAATAAGAAGGTTTTGCTGGGTTCCTCCCTGTCTACCACAACTAGTTCATATTATATTATAGTTATATATGGCGATAGCTCCCTTTCTGGAGCTGCCCCTCTATCTAAATTATATAGACAATTGGGGGGTAGGTCAAAGTCTCTTCCTAAGGTTCCTGGGCCTTGTTTTCAGCTCGAAACAATCTACATGCTAACTAGCACATCTTGAGACAATGTGTTTTGAACTCCTACATCTATGCTTTAGAATAAATGAAAATCATGTTACTAAAATATCAATGAAAACAGAAGCAGGCATAACATTAGCAGTGCAGCATGTAATTTTTTAAAAGAATTAAATGTGCTATTAAATACAGGATTAACAGATTTTCTGTTGTTATATATTAAATATTTTCTTCAAATATCTAGATTCTTTTTTGATCACATAGTTACAAAAATTACGACCCCTTTAGTATAATTGTCTACAATTCTAGATAAATAGCCAAAGACACCTTTTACATTACTCAGAATTGAGAATATTTATGAGTTGCAGAAGTGACAAAGAATGAGGAGCAAGAGTTTGATATATTCAATATATCAATCATTACCAGAAAGATTTCCTCTTTGATACAGAATAATTTTATCCCAGCAGTATGAGCACTAGGTCATCACTGTTAAGCAACCAAGGAAGAGTCCTGCATACGTAGAAATGATACAGGCAGAATGGGTCAGAGGACTGGGGCAGGGGCGGGGGTAGGATGTCCTGCAGAATCAGCCAAGAGGGTCTTTGTTTACATGCAGGATAGAAATAAAACACAAGCTGGAGAAAGTGAAGGCAGAGTTTATCAAATAGTGTAAGTGAGAGGTACAGAGTAACAGTACTGGAGAGATTCAGATAGAAAAGAGAATGGGTCTTGTCATTGCTTGGGTTTATGGGTTTATTTTGAAAAGGGTCCAGGTACATGTTCCTTCAGGAGTCCAGGATAGGGTCTGATCAAAGGCAAGTGAGTAATAGGTGTTATTTCATAAATTATCAAAGTTGGAGGTATCAATGCCAGTGTCAGCCAAGGTTTGCTTAAAGTTAATGTACGGGGACATGTCTGGGATCTGGCTTTTCTTAGATGTTATCAGGTGTTGGTGGGCCTAGGACAAAACTCAGAGAAAGATTAATTTCCTTGCTTCTAACTTGGAGCGGGAACATAGATTCTTTGGTTTTTACTCAAATGCAAAATAACATAACATGATTAAATAGGGCCTGCAGAAATGGAGCTTTTCTAAAATGGAATCCTGTCAGCTTCCCTATCTCAGAACAATTTGTTTTAGAGGTGGAATATACCTGGGAGATCAGCTCTCCTGATTCTTCTCAGCATTTTCCACCAAGGTGCCCCAAATAAGAAAGGGAAGTGCCCTGGCCACTTCAGTGACCTGAGAATTCATAAAAATATAGTATTAATTTAATTACTGAAAAATAAGGACATTTTGAATTCCATTCTTCACTGTTTTGTATTTAAGAAAAATAAAAACATTTTTATGTCATATGATTTTATTTATGTTACTGCCCTTGAATTAGAATCAGCTAAAGTCCTTCCATTGTCTTTATCTAAATACTTAAATTCAGCCTGGCATTCAATATGCACTAGTATCTGGATTTGGTCTAGTTAAAAACTTACAAAGTTTAGAATCAGAAGTGTCTATATCAGTTACACAGTTCAAGAATGAATATCCAACTATCACCCCTTCAAAAATCCCCCATTTCAGATAAATGGGCTCTTCTTTCTCTTAAAACACTTCTCTGCTGTTAATTTTTCAATAATTCCTTAATGCCAACAAAGAATGATTGAACTACTTTCATATACCTTATAATCTGTCCCCTGCAGTCTATGAGAGTCATCTCTCTATGTGTCTTCTAATGTGCCCTATTCCCCAAGTATAAAACTACAGATAGTTCTGCAAAGGAGTCATACTTTCTTGCCTTAGCACCTTTCTGTAGGATAGCCCTTCCTACTGTCAATATCCTACTTTCAACCAACCTTCTGTACTTTATTAAACTTTCCTTTATTTCTTTAGTCTTCAAAAATACCTCCATTCTTGAATTAGCATATTCTAGTATGATTATTTACATATGTGTGTTCTCTATTTGAATGCCAAAGTTTTAATGTCAGGGTTCTTATGACATTTATTTTTGTTTCTGACACAATGTAGAAGCCTCATTTTTTTTAAAAGCCATGCTATATAATATTAGTATTAGAAAGGAACTTGGGGATTATCTAATTTTACAACTATTTTTATACATATAAATTTTATTCAGTGTACAGACAGTGCACTATTGATTTCTGGAGTAGAATTCAATGATTCATCACTTGCTTACAACACCCAATGCTCATCACAACAAATGCCCACTTTAATATCTGTCATCCATTTAGCCCATCCTCTACCCACCTTCCTCCATCAACACTGTTTCTTCACTATCTTTAAGAGTCTCTTATGGTTTGTTTCTCTCTCTCTTTTTTTTTTTCTTTATCCCCTTCCCATATGTTCATCTGTTTTCTTTCTTAAATTCTACATATGCGTGAAATCATGTGCTATTTGGCTTTCTCTGACTGCCTTATTTCACTTTGCATAATACACTCTGCTTCCACCCATGTCTTTGTAAATGGCAAGTTGTTTTTTGTTTGTTTGTTTGTTTGTTTGATGGCTGACTACATTTTTAAGGAAAGGAAAATTTTGTCCCATACAACAGTAGGTATTTGCCAAATTTATATGGCTGGGACTTTGGGGTGGAAAGGATTCTTTAATTCATATGTAAAGTATAGAAAAAGGAAGAAATATTTGACCATTAACATCTGTTTTAGGTAATTATGTAGGATCTATCATGATGATCTCTAAGCAGTTAGATAAATATATTAGGTTTATGATGGGGAGAAAAAAAGTTAACCTTATTTATTTCCCAATTGACTCCAATTTTTGGCAGAAGAATGTCCAATATTTTCTTGCATATAATAGTACTATGATTCTGATAAGACCAAAGGAAATATGAATCATATGGACTAGAGATTTCAATAGAATATTTAAAAATTCACTCTAGACAATGCTTCAGGTTTGGAAAAAATCTGAGTTCCTAAAGTAGAATACTTAATACTTTGGATAAAAAGCACTATGGCATTTCCATAGCCATAATTTACTTTCAAAATAGTTGTTTATTATTTGTAAAACATTTTCATTACTGTAGCTTTTAATCAATTTTAGCAAGGTTCTTTCCTTGTCATAGTTAAAATAACTATTAGTAAGGAGTCTTAATTCATAAACTATTATGATAAAGGCCCCAGAAAGTCCCTTTTTCAAGTACATTTATATTTCCTAGGTGACTCAGTGTTTCACTATACACTATTCAAAATATCACACTTTAATCTTCTAGTATTTTTCTTTGTACATGCTTCTATCACAACACTCATTATGTCTTTTCTTACCTGCCTATTTCCTCATGAACTCTGTTCTGTTCCTCGGACATTTGTAGAAAATAAATCAATTTGCTGAATGAAAATCGTCTTTTAAAATACATCTTCAAGGGCACCTGGGTGGCTCAGTTGGTTAAGCGACTGCCTTCGGCTCAGGTCATGATCCTGGAGTCCCAGGATCGAGTCCCACATCGGGCTCCCTGCTCGGCAGGGAGTCTGCTTCTCCCACTGACCTCTCTCCTCTCATGCTCATTCTCTCTCTCTCTCTCTCAAATAAATAAATAAAATCTTTTAAAATACATCTTCAAGAAACTCTTAGATGAATTGATACACTGTTACTAATAACATAAGAGTATATAGCAAATATTTTTCATACTATCTGAAAATATAGAGTTCATGGAAAAGGGGCCAGTTAAGAGAAAAAAAAAAGATCAAAGCTTAAGTAAGCACTTGAAGTACTATGTGGAAATAAGAAAACAGATTAAGACTATCCACCATTTCACTCAATTTATGAGTGACTTGGCATGCTTTAATGGACTAAGGAAATAAGATAAAGCACTTTTAAAACTATTGGAAAACATACTGACCCTCATGAAGAAATATTGTTTTAAATAGAATGTGGAAAAGGTGAGAATTGAGTTGAAATAATTAACTTCCTATGAAAATATGTTTACCATCCTATAGATCTGTGTTTCAAATGTACTTGTTTCATGATTAAAGAAGTATGGATAGCTTCAATAAAAGTTGGTGGTATCAGAATTTGATTAATTAATGATTAGTCAGTCACATACACTTTTAGCTAATTGACATGTTAAATAACAACCAAATATAATTATCCTTCCTAGGTTTTTAAGCTTATTTCTAGCATTAAATTTTTAAGCAATTATGAGTTATATTCTTTTGTTCAAAAATACACGCTATTGGGCGACTGGGTGGCTCAGTGGGTTAAGCCTCTGCCTTTGGCTCAGGTCATGATCTCAGGGTCCTGGGATCAAGCCCTGCATCGGGCTCTCTTCTCAGCAGGGAGCCTGCTTCTCCCTCTCTCTCTTCCTGCCTCTGCCTGCCTGTGATGTCTCTCTGTCAAATAAATAAATAAAATCTTTTTAAAATAAATAAATTAATTAATTAATTAATTAAAATGAAAATAAAATACACACTGTGTAAACACACTGTCATTGGTAACACTAAAATCTAAATTGAATAATCCTTGCTGAGTTTTCTATTTGTCATGCAGTTTATTTTACTTGTCAGTAATCCAAAGTAACTAGCAGGCACTCAGAGATGTGTGTGAAGACATTGGATATTTTGCAAATAATTCAGAAGCTTTGCATGAAAAAAGAGACGTCATTAAAATATCTAAATTATACTCATTATTAGTTGTTTGCAAAATCTATAAGAAAAGAATCATTTTCTGATTTAGAAAAAATAATTGAAATATTACATTATGATCTATGTTTTTAAATGTTTATGGCTAATCAATATTGTTTTTGTTAAATGTGGCATTTTAAAAAATACAAATAATATGGTTGGTTTATATTGACCAAGGATGTATTTACATTTAAGATGTACTGGAGATCTTTAGAAAAGTTATTTTGGTGAATTTGACTTTGTATACAACATCTATATCCAAATGATACCAACAGGAAATATTCAATCAGAAAGAAGTTGGTTTTTCATTATATATATATATATATATATATATATATATATATATATATATCTCCATTCATCTGTTGATGGACCAATGGATATGTAGGTGCTATCCATATTTTGGTTATTGTGGATATTGTTACTATAAACATTGGGGTGCACATGCTCCTTCAAATCACTATATTTCTATCCTTTGGAATACCTAGTAGTGCAATTGCTGGGTTGTAAGGTAGTTCTATTTTTAACTTTTTGAAGGATTTCCATACTATTTACCACTGTGGCTGCACTAGCACTCCCATCAGCAGTGTAAGAGAGTTCCCCTTTCTCTGAATCCTCACCAACATCTGTTGTTTCCTGAGTTGTTAATTTTAGCAATTTTGACCGGTGTGAGGTGGTATCTCATTGTGGCTTTGATTTGTATTTCTCTGATGCCATGTGATGTTGAGCATTTTTTCATTTTTTTGTTGGCTATTTGCATGTCTTCTTTGGACAAATGTCTATTCCACATCTTCTGCCCATTTCTTGACTGGATTTTATGGTTTGGGGGTATTGAGTTTGATAAGATTTTTATGGATTTTAGGTATTAGCCCTTTATCCAGTATGTCATTTGCAAATACTGTCACCCATTCTCTAGGGTTGTCTTTTAGTATTGTTGATTGTTTCCTTTACTATGCAAAACTTTTTATCCTGATGAAATCCCAATAGTTCATTTTTCCTTTTGTTTCCCTTGCCTCTGGAGAGGTGTCTAGCAAGAAATTGCTGTGTTTGAGGTCAAAGAGACTGATGCTGGATTTCTCCTCTAGTATTCTGATGGATCCCTGTCTCACTTTTAGATCTTTCATCCATTTTGAATTTATGTTTCTGTGTGGTATAAGGAAGTGTGGTCTAATTTCATTCTTCTGCATGTGACTGTCCAATTTTCCTAGCACCATTTGTTGAAGAGACTTTTTTTTTCCCATTGAATATTCTTTCCTGCTTTGTTGAAGGTTAGTTCACCATAAAGCTGAGGGTCCATTTCTGGGTTCTCTATTTTATTCCATTGATCTATGTGTCTGTTTTTGTATTAGTACCATACTGTATTATGATTATAGTTTTGTAATACAACTGAAGTCTGGGATTGTGACACTTCTGACTTTGCTTTTCCTTTTTAACATCACTTTGGTTATTCAGGGTCTTTTCAAAGAATCTTTTCTATAAAGGATCTATTCAGGATCTTTTCTGGTTCCACATTAATTCTAGGATTGTTTGTTCCAACTCTGTGAAAAATGCTGGTGATATCTTGATTGAGATTACATTGAATGTGTAGATTGCTTTGGGTAATATAGACATTTGAACAATATTTGTCTTCCATCCCATGAGTATGGAATATTTTTCCATTTCTTTGTGTCTTCTTCAATTTTTCATAAGTGTTCTATAGTTTTCAGTGTACAGATCTTTCATCTCTTTGGTTACATTTATTCCTAGATCTCTTATCCTTTTAGGTGAAATTATAAGTGGGATTGATTCCTTGATTTCTCTTTCTGCTTCATTATTGCTGTATAGAAATGCAAAAGATTTCTTTACCCTGATTTAATATCCTGTGACTTGGCTAAATTAATGAATCAGCTCTAGAATTTTTTTGGTGTAGTCTTTCAGATTTTCTACTCAGAGTATTATGTCATCTGTGAATAGTGAGAGTTTGACTTCTTCCTTACCAATATGGGTGTCATTTATTTATTTTTGTTGTCTAATTGCTGAGGATAGTACTTCCAGTACAATGTTGAACAACAGTGGTGAAACTGGACATTCCTGTCATGTTCCTGACCTCAGGGGAAAATCTCTGTTTACCCTCATTGAGAATATTAGCGGTACATGGTCTTTATGAGGTTAAGGTATCTTTCCTCTGTTCCTACATTGTGGAGGGCTTTTATCAAGAAAACATGTTGTTTTCTTCCATTTTTTTTCTCCATCTATTGAGAAGATCATATGGTTCTTATACTTTAAAAAATGATTTTATTTATTTATTCGACAGAGATCACAAGTAGGCAGAGAGGCAGGCGGGGGGGGCAGGCTCCCTGCTGAGCAGAAAGCCCAATGTGGGGCTTGATCCCAAAACCCTGAGATCATGACCTGAGGCAAAGGCAGAGGCTTAACCCACTGAGCCACCCAAGTTCCTCTCTTATACTTTATTTTATTAGTGTTTTGTTTTGCATTGATTGTCTTGCAAATATTGAACCATTCCTGAAGTAAAGGAATACATCTCACTTGGTTTTTATGTACTGCTGGTTCCTATTAGTGAGTATCTTGAGAATTTTGGCATCCATGCTCACCAAGGATATTGGTCTGTAATTTTTCTTTTTGATGGGGTTTTTGTCTGGTTTTGGAATCAAGGTAATGCTGGCCTCATAGAATGAGTTTGGAAGTTTTCTTTCTTTCTTTATTATTATTATTTTTTTTGCAATAGCCTCAGAAGTATAGGTATAAATTCTTTATATGTTTGGTAGATTTCCCCTGGGAAATCCAGCCCTGGACTCTTGTTCATTGTGAGAATTTTTATTACTGGTTCAATTTCTTTGCTGGTATTGGTCTGTTCAAATTTTCTATCTCTTCATGTTTCAATTTTGGTACTTTATGTGTTTCTATAAATTTATCCATTTCTTCCAGATTGTCTAACTTGTGGTATATGATTGCTCATAATATTCTCCTACAATTGTTTGCATTTCTGTTCTGTTGGTTGTGATCTCTTCTCTTTCATTCATGCTTTCTTAATATGGGACCTTTCTCTTTTCTTTTTGATGAGTCTGGTTAAGGATTTCTTAATGCTATTAATTCTTTCGAGGAAAGGGCTCCTATATTTGTTGATTTGTTCTATTGTGTTTTTTTTTTTTCTAATTTCCATGTCATTGATTTCTGCTGTAATCTTTCTTATTTCTCTTCTCTTGCTGGATTTAGGCATTATTTCCTGTTCTTTTTTGAGATCCCTTAGGTGTAAGGTTAGATTGTGTTTTTGAGACTTTTATTGTGTCTTGAGGAGTGTCTATATTGGTATATACTTCCCTTTTAGAACTGCATTTGCTACATCCGAAGTTTTTTCACTGTTGTGTTTTCATTTTCATTTGCTCCCATGTACTTTGAAAAATTCTTTTAAAATTTTCTGGTTGACCCATTCATTCTTTACTAAGATGTTCTTTAACCTCCAATTATTTGTGGTCCTTCCAAATTTCTTCTTGTGGCTGATTTCAAGTTTCATAGCATTATGGTGTGAAAATATGTATGGTATTATATCAATATTTTTGTACTGGTTTAGGTGTGATTTGTGACACAGTATGTGATCTATTCTGAGGAATATTTCATGTACACTCAGTAAGAATGTGTATTCTGCTGCTTTAGGATGAAATGCTCTGAATATACCTGTGAAGCCCATCTGATTCAGTGTGTCATGCAAAGTCCTTGTTTCCTTGTTGATCTTCTGCTTTGATGATCTGTTCATTGATGAGAGTGGGATGTTGAATTTCCCTACTATTATTGTATTATTATCAATGAGTTTCTTTAAGTTTGTTATTAATTGATTTATATATTTGGCTGCTCCCAAGTTAGGGTCATAAATATTAACAATTGTTAGATCTTTTTGTTGGATAGACCCCTTTAACTTGATATAGTGTCCTTCTTCACCTCCTATAACAACCTTTGGTTTTAATATCCTTTTTCTGATATAAGAATGGATTCTCCATCTTTCTTTTGATGACAATTAGCATGATAAATGGTTCTCCACTTCTTTAATTTCAATCTGAGGTGTCTTTGGGTCTAAAATGTGTCTCTTTAAGCAGCATATCAATGGGTCTTTTTTTAAAAAGATTTTTTACTTATTTATTTGACAGATAGAGAGCACAAGTAGGTGGAGAGGCAAGCAGAGAAGGAGGAGGAAGCAGACTCCCTGCTGAGCAGAGAGCCCGATGCAGGATTTGATCCCAGGACCCTGGGATCATGATCTGGGCCAAAGGCAGAGGCTTTAACCTACTGAGCCACCCATACACCCCCTATTTTTTTTAACCCATTCTGATACCTTATGTCTTTTAATTGGAACATTTGGTTCATTTACATTCAGAGTAATTATTGAATGATAGGAATTTTGTGCCACTGTATTACCTGTAAAGTCACTGTTTCTATGGATTGTCTCTGTTCCTTTCTGGACTTTTTTTCTTTTAGTCTCTCTCTCCGCTCAAAGGGTGCCTCTTAATATTTCTTGCAGGACTGGTTTAGTATTCACAAATGCCTTTAGTTTTTGTTTGTCTTGGAAACTCTTCATCTCTCCTTCTGTTCTGAATGACAGCCTTACTGGATAAAGTATTCTTCCCTGCATATTTTTCTTATTTAGCTCATTGAATATATCTTGCCACTTCTCTCTGACCTGCCATGTTTCTGGGGACAGGTCTGCTGCCAGCCTTATGTATCTACTCCTGTAGGTCAAGGACATCTTGCTCTGAGACGCATTCAGGATTTTTCTTTTTATCATTGTAATTTGCAGATTTCACTGCAATATGCTGTGGTGTTGAACTATGTTTGTTCATTTTGTGGGGAGTTCTCTGTGCCACCTTGGACTTGAAAGCCTATTTACTTCTCCATATTAGAGAAGTTTGCTGCTATAAATTGTTCGAGTAAACCTTCTACTCCTTGTTCCTGCTCTTCTTCTTCTGCAACTCTTATAATAGGGATATTTCATTTTATAGAATTGTGGAGTTCCCTAAGTCAGCCTTCATGATCTAATAGTTTTCTTTCCCTCTTCCTTCTGCTTCATTGTTTTCCATAAGTTTATCATCTATATCACTGATTCCTCTTCTTTGTTCATCCTCATTTTTATGGACCCCACTTGGGACTGCATTTCAGTTACAGCATTTTAATTTTTGCCCAGCTAGATTTTAGTTGCTCTATCTCTATAGTAAGGAATTCTCTAGTGTCTTCTATCTTTTGTTCAAGCTCAGCTAGTATCTTTGTAATCATTGTTTTAAATTCTAGTTCAGACATCTTAGTTATATCCCTGTTGGTTAAATATCCTGCTGTGAGAAAGAACTTCTTGTTCTTTCTTAAGGGGTGAATTTCCCCGTTTCATCATTTTGTCAAGAAAAGAAAAGAAATGTTTTTTTAAAAAAGCAAACAAACAAACAAAAACAACAACAACAACAACAAAACAAGAACAACTTCAGAAAGTGTTTCTAGTGTATGTTGTATATACTCTGCTGTTGTGTTCTGGTTGCTTTTTCACGTGGGTTTGTCCTGCACAGAGTTTCTCCTTGCTTGTAATAGGAAAAGTTTATACCTTTAACTAGGTGTGCCTTGATTTTTGTTGTTGTTGTTGTTAATATAATCCATGAAAAGACAAAAAGAAAAAAAAAACAGTGTAATACAAGACAAGAGAAGTGGGAGAGGGAAAATATGCAAACAAACAGACAAAAAAAATTATAAGTTCAATTCCAAGGAGTAACAAAGAAAGAAAAAAAGAGTAAGGAAAGAAGAAAAGAAAAAAAAAAAAGCCTAATCCAAAAAATAAGAGAAGGAAAGAAGGGGAGGAATGAAGATGGCAGAGGAGTAGCAGGCTGAGATGACATCAGGTAGCAGGAGATCAGCTAGATAGTTTATCAAACCATTCCAAAAACTTACAAATCCAACAGGAGTTTGAAGAGAAGAAGAGCAGCAATTCTAGAAACAGAAAATCCACCACTTTCTGAAGGGTAGGATCTGCAGAGAAGTGAATCCAAAGCTATGGGAAGATAGACTGGAGGGGTGGGGTCAGCTCCTGGAAAGCAGCAGAGCAACAGACCACAAAATCAGAACTTTAAAAAGTCTGCTCCACTGAGGGACATCACTCCAGAGGCTAAGCAGGGGTGGAGCCCTCGTGGGGACGGTGTGGTCTCAAGTCCCACGGGGTCACAAAAGGCTCACGGGTATTAGAGCAAGGAAGCCGGGGAAGCTGGCTACAGAGACAGAGCCAAGGAGTGAGTTCACAACTCTGGTAACTTTAAACTGTGATCCGTGGCACAGTGAGACCACTGCTCCTTGAGCAGGGACCCCACAAGTGGCCAATCCAGCAAGACATCCCTGGAAGAGTGGCAGGGATCTGCTGGGTTTGGAGACTCCAGGCGGGGCTGTGTGCCAGAGAGAGGAATGTCCAGTCACAGGCTGGGTGAGCTCAGCATGAAGACAGTGGCCAGGGAAACAGGAGTGATTGAGAGCTCCTCTCTGAGGGTACACTGAGGAGTGGGGCCCCAAGCTCTTGACTCCTCCGGGCCAGAGTTGGGAGGCCACCATTTCCATTCCCGTGCTCCAGAGCTCTATGGAAAGTGTTCAGGGAACAACTTAACCTGGCCCCTGGCAAGGGTGATACAATTCTGCCTCAGGAAAAGACACTTGAAATCACTATAACAGGCCCCTCCCCCAGAAGATCAGCAAGAAATCCAGCCAAGACCAAGCTCACTGACCAAGGAGAATAGCGGAATTCCAGAGGAGGAGAAAGCAAAGCATGGAACTCATGGCTTTCTCCCCTGATACTTTAGTCGTGCAAAGTTAATTTTTTTCATTTTATTTTTTTATTCTACTTTTTTTTAACTTTTACTCTTTCCTCTCTTAATGTTTTTAACTACTTTATCATAACAATAACTTTCATTAAAAATATTTTTGAACATTCTTTACTATAGTCATATTTTATCCTTCATTGTATCTAACATTATTTTTTGTATGCACCTAAGGTTATTTCTTCTAAAAATTTTTGGGATACAATTTCTTCTAATAGATCAAAATATACCCTAAATCTATCACAGGGCTTTGTTCTAGTCTCCAGCCTGAGCACATTCTCTCCATTTCCTTTTTCTTTCTTTTCCCAACCAACTTATATTATCAACTCCCTTTTTAGAATTTTTTTTAAAATTCCCATCTTTACAGTCATATTCCAACCCTTCATCATGCTTACTCATATATATATATATATATATATATATATATATATATATAATGTTTTTCTTTCTTTAACATTTTGGGAGGTAGTTTCTTCTAAGAGACCAAAATACACCCAAAATCATGTGAGTGGTTCTGTTCTATTCACCAGTCTAATGTATATATATATTTTTCTTTTTCTTATTTTTTTAAACTTCTTTTTACCCTCTTTCTTCTCCCCATGATTTGAGGTCTCTTCTGATTTGGTTAATGCACATTTTTCTGGGGTCTCTGCCACTTTCAGTATTTTATTTTCTCCTTCATATATTCTTATCTGGATAAAATGACAAAGCAGAAAAACTACCACAGAAAAAAGATCGAGAGGCAGTACTGAAGGCTAGGGACCTAATCAATATGGACATTGGTAATATGTCAGGTCTTGAGTTCAAAATGAGCATTCTCAGGGTGCTAGCTGGGCTCAAAAAAGCATGGAAGATATTTGAGAAACCCTGTCTGGAGAAATAAAAGCCCTTTCTAGAGAAATAAAAGAACTAAAATCTAACCAAGCTGAAATTAAAAAAAAAAAAGGCTATTAATGAATTGCAATAAAAAATGGAGGCTCTTAATGCTAGGATAAATGAGGCAGAAGAGAGAATTAGTGATATAGAAGACCAATTGATGGAGAATAAAGAAGCTGAGCAAAAGAGAGACAAAAAACTACTGGACCACAAGGGGAGAATTTGAGAGGCAAGTGATTCCATAAGATGAAACATTAGAATAATTGGGATTCCAGAAGAAGAAGACAGAGAGGGGACCAGAAGGTATACTGGAGAGAATTATTGTAGAGAATTTCCCTAATATGGCAAAGGGAACAAGCATCAAAATCCGGGAGGTGCAGAGAACTCCCCTCAAAATAAAGAATAATACATCCACACGCCATCATCTAATAGTAAAACTTACAAGTCTGAGTGACAAAGAGAAAATCCTGAAAGCAGCCTGGGACAAGAAGTCTATAACATACAATGGTAGAAATATTAGATTGGCAGTAGACTTATACACAGAGACCTGACAGGCCAGGAAGAACTGGCATGATATATTCAGAGCACTAAATGAGAAAAACATGCAGCCAAGAATACTATATCCAGCTAGGCTATCACTGAAAATAGAAGGAGAGATAAAAAGCTTCCAGGACAAACAAAAACTGAAAGAATTTGCAAACACCAAACCAGCTCTACAGGAAATATTGGAAGGGGTCCTCTTAGCAAAGAGAGAGCCTGAAATTAGTAGACCAGAAAGGAACAAAGACAATATAGAGTAAACAGTCACCTTACAGGCAATACAATGGCACTAAATTCATATCTCTCAATAGTTACCCTGAATGTAAATAGGCAAAATCTCCCCAATCAAAAGACACAGGATATCAGAATGGATAAAAAAACAAAACCCATCAATATGTTGTCTAGAATAAGTTCATTTGAGACCCAAAGACACATCAAGATTTAAAGTGACGGGGTAAAAAACAATTTACCATGCTAATAGACATCAAAAGAAAGCTGGGGTGGCAATCCTTATATCAGATAAATTAGATTTTTTTTAAGATTTTTATTTATTTATTTGACAGATAGAGATCACAAGTAGGTGGAGAGACAGGCAGAAAGAGGAGGAAGCAGGCTCCCCGCTGAGCAGAGAGCCCAATGTGGGGCTCGATCCCAGGACCCTGGGATCATGACCCGAGCCGAAGGCAGAGGCTTTAACCCACTGAGCCACCCAGGCGCCCAGATAAATTAGATTTTAAGGCAAAGACTATAATAAGAGATGAAGAAGGACACTATATCATACTCAAAGAGTCTGTCCAACAAGAAGATGTAACAGTTTTAAATATCTATGCCACTCACATGGGAGCAGCCAACTATATAAACCAATTAATAACAAAATCAAAGAAACACATCGACAATAATACAATAATAGTAGGGGACTTTAACACTCCCCTCACTGAAATGGACAGATCATCCAAGCAAAAGATCAACAAGGAAATAAAGGCCTTAAATGACACACTGGACCAGATGGACATCACAGATACATTCAGAACATTCCATCCCAAAGCAACAGGATACACATTCTTCTCCAGTGCACATGGAACATTCTCCAGAATAGATCACATCCTGGGTCATAAATCAGGTGTCAACCAGTATCAAAAGATTGGGATCATTCCCTGCCTCGTTTCAGACCAGCATGCTCTGAAGCTAAAACTCAATCACAGGAGGAAATTTGGAAAGAACCCAAATACATGGAGATTAAAGAGCATCCTTCTAAAGAATGAATGGGTCAACCAGGTAATTAAAGAAAAACTGAAAAAAATCACGGAAACAAATGATAATGAAAACACAACGGTTCAAAATCTGTCAGACACAGCAAAGGCGGTCCTGAGAGGAAAATATATAGCCATACAAGACTTTCTCAAGAAAAAAGAATTGGTTTCAAATACACAACCTAACCCTACACTTAAAGGAACTGGAGAAAGAAGAGCAAAGAAAGCCTAAACCCAGCAGGAGAAGAGAAATCATAAAGACCAGAGCAGAAATCAATGAAATAGAAACCAAAAAAACAATAGAACAAATCAATGAAACTAGGACCTGGTTCTTTGAAAGAATTAATAAGATTGATAAACCCCTGGCCAGACTTATCAAAAAGAAAAAAGAAAGGATGCAAATAAATAAATTCATGAATGAAAGAGGAGACATCACCGCCAACACCAAAGAAATACAAACAATTATAAGAACATATTAATGGCAACTCTACACCAACAAATTTGACAATCTGGAGGAAATGGATGCATTCCTAGAGACATATAAACTACCACAACTGAACTGGGAAGAAATAGAAAACCTGAACAGACCCATAACCAGCAAGGAGATTGAAACAGTCATCAAAAATGACCAAACAAACAAAAGGCCAGAGCCAGGCGGCTTCCCAGGGGAATTCTACCAAACATTTAAAGAAGAATTAATTCCTATTCTCCTTAAACTTTTCCAAAAACTAGAAATGGAAGGAAAACTTCCAAACTCATTTTATGAGGCCAGCATTACCTTGATCCCCAAAGCAGATTAAGATCTCATCAAAAAAGAGAATTACAGACCTATATCCTTAATGAATGCAGATGGGAAAATTCTTACCAAAATACTGGCTAATAGGATCCAACAGTCCATTAAAAGGATTATTCACCACGACCAAGTGGGATTTATTCCAGGGTTGCAAGTTTGGTTCAACATCTGCAAAACAATCAATGTGATACAATACATTAATAAAAGAAAGAACAAGAACCATATGATACTCTGAATAGATGTTGAAAAAGCCTTTGACAAAGTACTGCATACCTTCCTGATCAAAACTCTTGAAACAACGTGTGTTGGAGAGGATGTGGAGAAAGGGGAACCCTCTTACACTGTTGGTGGGAATGCAAACTGGTGCAGCCACTTTGGAGAACAGTGTGGAGATTCCTCAGGAAATTAAAAATAGAGCTTCCCTATGACCCTGCAATTGCACTGCTGGGTATTTACCCCAAAGGTACAGATGTAGTGAAAAGAAGGGCCATCTGTACCCCAATGTTTATAGCAGCAATGGCCACGGTCACCAAACTGTGGAAAGAACCAAGATGCCCTTCAATGGATGAATGGATAAGGAAGTTGTGGTCCATATACACTATGGAGTATTATGCCTCCATCAGAAAGGACAAATACCCAACTTTTGTAGCAACATGGACAGGACTGGAAGAGATTATGCTGAGTGAAATAAGTCAAACAGAGAGAGTCAAGTATCATATGGTTTCACTTATTTGTGGAGCATAACAAATAATATAGAGAACAAGGGTAGATGGAGAGGAGAAGGGAGTTGAGGGAAATTCAAAGGGGAGGTGAACCATGAGAGACTATGGACTCTGAAAAACAACCTGAGGGTTTTGGAAGGGGCGGGGGGTGGGAGGGTGGGGGAACCAGGTGGTGGGTATTGGGGAGGGCACAGATTGCATGGAGCACTGGGTGTGGTGAAAAAACAATGAATACTGTTACGCTGAAAATAAATAAAAAATTTAATTTTAAAAAAAATTAAAAAAAAATCTTTTAAAAATAAAAAATAAATTATTTTTAAAAAGAAAAAAAAAAACTCTTGAAAGTGTAGGGATAGAGGGTATATACCTCAATATCATCAAAGCCATCTATGAAAAACCCACTGCAAGTATCATTCGCAATGGAGAAAAACTGAAAGCTTTTCTGCTAAGGTCAGGAACTTGGGAGAGATGTCCATTATCACCACTGCTATTCAACACAGTACTAGAAGTCCTAGCCTCAGCAATCAGACAACAAAAATAAATTAAAGGCATCCAAATTGGCAAAGAAGTCAAACTATCAGTCTTTGCAGATGTTATGATACTATATGTGGAAAACCCAAAAGACTCCAGTCCAAAACTGCTAGAACTTGTACAGGAATTCATTAAAGTTTCAGGATATAAAATCAATGCACAGAAATCAGTTGCATTTCTTTACACCAACAACAAGACAGAAGAAAGAGAAATTAAGGAGTCAATCCCATTTACAATTGCCCCCAAAACCATAAGATACCTAGGAATAAACCTAACCAAAGAGGCAAAGAATCTATACTCAGGAAACTATAAAGTACTCATGAATGAAATTGAGGAAGACACAAAGAAATGAAAAAATGTTCCATGCTCATGGATTGGAAGAACAAATATTGTGAAAATGTCTATGCTACCTAAAGCAATCTACACATTTAATGCAATTCCTATCAAAATACTATCCATTTTTTTTCAAAGAAATGCAACAAATAATTCTAAAATTTGTATGGAACCAGAAAAGACCCCAAATAGCCAGAGGAATGTTGAAAAACAAAGCCAATGTTGGTGGCATCACAATTCCAGACTTCAAGCTCTATTACAAAGCTGTCATCATCAAGACAGTGTGGTACTGGCACAAAAACAGACATATAGATCAATGGAACAGAATAGAGAGCCCAGAAGTAGACCCTCAACTCTACGGTCAACTAATTTTTGACAAAGTAGGAAAGAATGTCCAATGGAGAAAAGACAGCTTCTTCAACAAATGGTGTTGGGAAAATTGGACAGCCTCATGCAGAAAAATGTGGAAAAGTTTTTATCCTGACCAAGTCACAAAAGACCATTTTTTGCTTTTGTTTCCCTTGCCTCTGGAGATGTGTCTAGCAAGAAAGTTGCTGTGGTCATGGTGAAAGAGATTGCTTCCAGTGTTTTCCTCCAGGATTTTGTTGTATTCCTTTCTCACATTTAGGTCTTTCATCCATTTTGAATTCGTTTTTGTGTATGGTGTAAGAAAGAAGTCTATTGTCATTTCTTTGTGTGTGGCTGTCCAAGTTTTCCAACACCATTTGTTGAAAAGACTTTTTTTCATCGGATATTCTCTCCTGATTTGTTGAAAATTAGTTGACCATAGAGTTGAGGTCCATTTCTGGGGTCTCTATTCTTTTCCATTGATCTATATGTCTGTTTTTGTGCTTGTACCATATTGTCTTGAAAATTACAGTTTTGTAATGAAGCTTGAAGTCCAGAATTATGATGTCTCTAGCTTTGGTTTTATTTTTGAACATTATTTTGGTTTTTCTGGGTCTTTTCTGACTGAATATAAATTTTAGTTTTGTTTGTTTCAGCTCTGTGAAAAATGCTGATGTTATTTTGATAGGAATTGCATTGAATGTGTAGATTTCTCTGGGTAGCATAGACATTTTAACAATATTTTTTCTTTCAGTCCATGAACATGGAATGCTTTTCCATTTCTTTCTGTCATCCTCAATTTCTTTTGTAAGTGTTCTATAGTTTTCACCATATAGATTTTTCACCTCTTTTGTTAGGTTTATTCCTAGGTATCTTATGGGTTCTGGTGTAATTGTAAACAGGTTTGATTCCTTGTTTTCTCTTTCTGCTGCTGCATTATTAGTGTGTAAAAATGTGACAGACTTCTGTTTGTTGATTTTATAGCCTGTGACTTAGTTGAATCCCTGTACTGGTTCTAGAAATTTTTTGGTGGAATCCTTTGGGTTTTCTACACAGGGCTAGAACTTCCAGTACTATGTTCAATGACAGTGGTGACAGTGGACACCCTTGTCATGTTTCTGATATTAGGGGAAAATATTTCAGTTTTTCCTCACTGAGGATGATATTCACAATAGATCTTTTGTATATTCCCTTTATGATGTTGAGGTGTGTTCCCTCTATCCATACATTATGGACAGTTTTAATCAGGATAGGATGTTGTATTTTGTCAAATTCTTTTTCTGCATCCATTGAGAGAGTCATGTGATTCTTCTCCTTCTCCTTTCTTTTATTAATGTGGTGTTTCATGTTCATTAATTTCCAGATGTTGAACCATCCCTGCAATCCAGGAACAAATCCAACTTGGTCATTGTGAATAATTCTTTAAATGTAGTGTTGGGTCCTATTAGCTAGTACATGTTGAGAATTTTACATCTGTGTTAATCAAGGATATTGGTTGTAATTCCCTTTTTGGTGGGGTCTTTGTTTAGTTTTGGGATTAAGATAATGCTGACCTCATAGAATGAGTTTGGAAGTCTTCCTTCCATATTTATTTATTTATTTTTGGAATAGTTAAGAAGAATATGTATTGATTCTTCTTTAAATGTTTGGTAGAATTCTGCTGGGAAGCCATCCGGCCCTGGATTCTTGTTTGTTGGGAGATTTTTAATTACTGATTCAATTTACTTTCTGGTTATGAGTCTGTTCAGGTTTTCTATTTCTTCTGGTTTACATTTCAGTAGCTTATACATTTCTAGAAATTTATTCACTTCTTCCAGATTGCCTAATATTTTGACATAGAATTTCCCATAATGTTCTTAGATAATTGCTTTACTTTGATGTTGCTTGTATTCTCTCCTCTTTCATTCAAGATTTTATAATTTGGGTCCTTTCTCTTTTCTTTTTGATGAGTCTTGTTAATTCTTTCAAACAACAAGCTTCTCCTTTCATTCATCTGTTCTTTTTCTATATCTTTGATTTCTTTTTTTAATATTTTATGTATTTATTTGACAGAGAGAAAGAAAGGGCACAAGCAGGCAGAGCAACAACCACAGGGAGAGGGAGAAGCAGACTCCCTGCTGAGCAGAGATCCTGATGTGGGGCTCCATCCCACATGGATGACTGAGCCACTCAGGTGCCCCTATATCATTGGTCTCTGTTCTTCTCTTTATTATTTCTCTTCTGCTGGATTTGTTTATTTCTTGTTCTTTGTCCAGGTCCTTTAGGTGTAAGGTTATGTTGTGTATTTGAGACTTTTCTTGCTTCTTGAGGAAAGCCTGTATCACTATATACTTCTTTTTAGGACTGCCTTTGCTGCATCCCAAAGATTTTGAATTATCATATTTTTATTTTCATTTGCTTCTAAGTATTTTCTTTACTTCTTCTTTAATTTCCTGGTTCGCCCATTTATTCTTTAGTAGCACATTCTTTAACTTCCATGTATTTGTGGTCCTTCCAAATTTTTTTCTTGTGGTTGACTTCAAGTTTCATAGCACTGTAGGCTGAAAATAGTTATGGTATGATCTCAACCTTTTTGTATGTGTTGAGTCCTGATATGTGACCCTGTAGGTGAATTGTTTTGGAGAATGTTTCATGGGCACTCGAAAAGCATGTGTATTCTACTGTTGTAGGATGAAATGCTCTGAATATATCTTTTAGGACCATCTGGTCCAGTGTGGCATTCAAAGCTCCTGTTTCCTTGTTGATCTGCTTTGATCATCTGTCCATTACTGTGAGTGAGTTGTTAAAGTCTCCTACTATTGCAATATTATTATCAATAAGTTTCTTTAATTTTGTTATATATATATTTTTTGTTTATATATATGTATATATCTATATATATATACACACACATAAGTATATATGTATATAGATATATACATATATATTTGGCTGCTCCTATGTTGGTGATGTAAATATTTACTATTGTTAGATCCTGTTGGATAGATTCCTTTATTATGATATAGTGTCCTTCTTCATCTCTTATTACAGTCTTTGGTTTCAAACCTAGCTTCATCTATATAAATATGGCTCCCCAGCTTTCTTCATGTCCCTTAGCATGATTTCATGTCCCTAAGCATGATAGATGGTTCTTCACCCCCTCACTTTCAATCTGGAGATGACTTTGGGTCTAAATGAGTCTCTTGTAAGCAGCATATCAATGGGTTTTAGTTTTTTATTGATTCAGATAGCTTATGACTTCTGATTGGAGCATTTAGTCCTTTTACATTCAGAGTAATTATTGAAAGATATGAATTCAGTGTCATTGTATTTCCTGTAAAGTTACTGTTCTTGCGGGTTGCCTCTGTTTCCCCCCGGTTTTGTTACTTTTGGCCCCTCTTTTCACAAAGAGTCCCCTTTAATATTTCTTGTAGGACTGGTTTAGTGTTCAAAAACTCTTAGTTTTTGTGTGTCCTGGTAACATTTTATCTCTCCTTTTATTCCGAATGACAGCTTTGCTGGATAAAGTATTCTTGGCTGCATATTTTACCCATTTAGCATGTTGAATATATTATGCCACTCTTTTCTGGCCTGCCATATTTATGTGGACAGTTCTGTTGCCAACCTTACGTGTCTACCCTTGTAGATTAAGGACCTCTTGTCATGAGCTACTTTCAGGATTTTATGTTTATCTTTGTAAATTGCAAGTTTCACATAATATTTTGTGTTGGGCTATTTTTGTTGATTTTGAGGGTAGTTCTCTGTGCCTCCTGGAATTGAATACTTGTTTCCTTCTCCAGATAAGGAAGTTCTGGGCAATAGTTAATTCAAAGAAACTTTCTGCCCCTTGTTCCCACTCTTCTTCTTCTGGTACTTCTATAATATGGATATTATTTTACTTTATTGAATCAATGTGTTTCATAAGTCTACCTTCTTGATCTAATAGTTTTCTTTACCTCTTCTTTTCAGCTTCATTATTTTCCATAATTTTATCTTCTATATCACTGATTTGCTCTGCTTCATTCATTCTTGTTTTTATGACCTCCACTTGGGACTGCATCTTGGTTATGTCGTTTTTAATTTTGGCCTAACTAGATTTTATTTCTTTTATCTCTACAGTAAGGGATTTCCTCGTGTGTTCTATGCTGTTTTCAAGCCCAGCTAGTATCTTTATAATCACTGTTTTAAATTCTAGTTCAAACATCTTACTTATATCCATATTGATTTAATCCATGACTGTGAGTACTACCTCCTGTTCTTTCTCTTGGGGTGAATTTCTCCATCTTAGCATATTGTCCAGAAAGGAAAAAAAGAAAGAAAAAGGAAACAACAACAAAACTAGATCCTGGTTGTGTTTTGGGCTGTTTGTTAAAAGAAACTAGTTCCCAAAATAAGAAAGAAGGAAAGAAAGAAAGATCATAAAATACAATGAAAGGAAACAAACAAATATTTAGAGAAAGTATATATAAAAAATAAAAAGAATTAAAAATGAATTGAAAGAATAAGAAAATAACTCAAAAATAATAACAAAAGGCTAAAGAATAAAAATAGAAAGAATTCTAGATAAGTTTTCCCCTAGAGGTGAGGCTTTGCAGCCCTCTATGATCAGTAAGCCTGAAACAGTGAGTTGTTTTTTTCTGGTCTTCTGCAGGATGGGCATGGAAAATCACTGGAAGCAATGACAAAGCAAGTAGTATAATGGCAATAGATACACATCTATCAATAATAACTGTGAATGTAAATGGACTAAATGGTACAATCAAAAGACACAGGGTGTCAGAATGAAAAAAAACAAAAAAACAAAAAATGCACAAAACTCACCTATATGCTGTCTACCAGAGACTAATTTTAGACCTAAAGAAACCTGCAGAATAAAACTTGGGAGATGGAGAAGCATTTTTTTTTTTTAATGGATGACAACAGACTGAATAGCAATAATTATATTGAAGAAATTTGACTTTAGAACAGAGAGTATTACAAGAGACAAAGAAGGTACTATATAATCATAAAGGAGAGAATCCAACAAGAAGATATAACAATTGTAAAATTTATGCACCAAACATGGGAGCATCAAAATATATATAACAACTAATAACAAAAATAAAGGAATTCATTGACAATAATACAATAATAGTAGGGAACTTCAAGTCCCCACTCTCAACAATGGATTGATCATTTAACAGAACCTAAACAGAACCTAAACATTGTTTCCTAAACAAGGAAACAATGATTTTGAATGAGAAACTGGGCCAAAATGACTTAACAGATATCTTCAGAATATTCCATCCTAAAACCGCAGAATACACACTCTTTTCATGTGTTATTCTCCAGAACAGATCACATGTTAGATCACATACCAAGTTGGAACAAAAACAAAAAGATTCAAGGCATACCACGTGATGTTTCTGAGTCCAGTGCTTTGAAACTAGAATTCAACCACAAGAAAAAATCTGGAAGGAAAACAAATACATTAAGTGTAAACAACATGCTATTAAACAATGAATGGATCAATCAGAAAATCAATGGAAAAAAAATGCATGGAGACAAATGAAAATTAAACACAACATTCCAAAACCTTTGGTATGCAGCAAAAGTTGTCCTAAGAGGGAATTACGTAGCAATACAAGCCTACCTCAGGAAACAAGAAAAATCTCTAATAAACAATCTAACCTTACACCTAAAAGAGCTAGAAAATGTACAACAAATGTAGCTTAAAGCAATAAGAAGGAAGGAAATAAATAAAAATAAAAGCACAAATAAATGACATAGAAACCAAAAGACAAAACAAAACAAAGCAATACAACACATCAATGAAAGCAGGAGCTGGTTCTTTGAAAAAAAAAATAATAAAATTGATAAACCTTTATACAGACATACCAAAAAGAAAAAAGAAAGGAACCAAATAATAAAACCATAAATGAGAGTGGAAAAAAAACACCAATACCACAGAAATACAAGTAGTTATAAGAGAATATTATGAAAAACCATTTGCCAACAAATTGGACAACCTAGAAGAAATGGACAAGTTCCTAGAAACATAAACTACAAAAACTGAAACAGGCAAAAAATAGAAAATTTGAACAGACCAGTAACCAGCAAAGAAATTGACTCACTAATCAAAAAATCTTCCAACAAATAAATGTTCAGGGCCAGATGGTTTCACAGGAGAACTCTACCAAACATTTAAAGAAAAGTTAATATTGATTCTTTTCAACTATTCAAAAAATGGGAAAGGAAGGAAAATTTCCAAATCCATTCTGTGAAGCCAGCATTACCCCCAAATAGATAAAGTCTCCCTTAAAGAAAGAACTAGAGGCCATGATCCCTGATGAACATGAAAACAAAAATTCTCCATAAAATACTAGCATACTAAATCCAACTGTACAATTTAAAAATTACTCACATGATCAAGTGAGATTTTTTTCCCTAGATTGCAAGTTGGTTCAATATCCAAACTCTATCAACATGATATACCACATTAATAAAAGAAAGGAGATGAACCATATGATCGTTTCAGTATTTCAAATGCAGAAAGATCATTTGACAAAGTACAACATCAATTCATGATAAAAACCCTCAACAAAGTATTTAGAGAGAACATACCTCAACATAATAAAGGCCATATATGAAAACCCTAGAGCTAGTATTATCCCCAATGGGGAAAAACATAGTTTTTCTTCTATGGCCAGGAAAAAAGACAGGGATATTCACTCTCATCAGTGTTAAATTGTACTGGAATTCCTAGTCTCAGCATTCAGACAACAAAAAAAGAAGATTGGCAAGGAAAAAGTTTTTAAAAAAAAGTAAAATTTTCAGTATTTGCAGATGATAAAATATTTAACCCCAAAGATTCCACCAAAGAAACTGCTAGATTGATAAAGGAATTCGGTAAAGTAACAGGATACAAAATCAACATACAGAAATCTGGTGCATTGCTATACACCAATAATGAAGCATCAAAAAGATAAATTAAGTAATGAAACCCATTTACAATTACACCAAAAACCGTAAGCTATCTGGGAATAAACCTATCCAAAGAGGTGAAAGATCTGTACTTTGTAAACTATAAAACACTGGCTAAAGAAATTGAAGGTGACAGAAAGAAATGGAAGAAAAAAACATCTCATACACATGGATTGGAAGAACAAATATTGTTGAAATGTGTATACTACTCAAAGCAATCTGCACATTTAATGTGATCCTTATCAGAATACCAACAGCATTTTTCACATAGCTAGAACAACCTATCCTGAAATTTGTGTGGAACCACAAAAGACCCTGAATACCCAAAGTAACCTTGAAAGAGAAAAAACAAAGCTGGAGGCATCCCAATTTCACACTTTAAGTTATACTTCAATGTTGTAGTAATCAAAACAGTATGGTACTGGCACAAAAATAGGCTCATAGATCTGTGGAACAGAAGATAAATCTCAGAAATGAACCCACAATAGTAAAGTCAACAAATAATCAAAGCAGGAAAGAATATCCAAGTGGAAAAAGACAGTCTCTTCAACAAACGGTGTTGGGAAAACTGTTTAGCTACATGCAAAACAATGAAACTACCATTTTTTACACCATACACAATAGTAAATTCAAAATGTATTAAATAAATAAATGTAAGACCTGAAACCATAAAATTCTAGAGGAGAAAAGAGAGAGTAACCTCTTTAACATCACCTGTGGGAACTTCTTTCTAGATATGTCTCTTGAAACAAGGGAGAGAAAAATAAAAATAAACTATTGAGACTTAATCATGATAAAAAGCTTCTGCTCAGGGAAGGAAACAATCAAAACTAAAAAACAACCTGCAGAAGGGGAGAGGATAGCTTCAAATGACATATCTGATAAAGGGTTAGTAACCAAATATATAAAGAACTTAAAACTCAACACCCCCAAATCAGATAATCCAATTAAAAACATTGGCAGAATACACGAGTATACATTTTTCCTAAGAAGATAAAAAGATGGCCAACAGTCACATGAGAAGATGTTAAACATCACTGATCATTAGGAAAATGCAAATCAAAACTGCAAAGTAATATCACCTCACACCTGTTAGAGTGGCTAAAATCAACAATACAAGAAACAATAGGTTTTGGTGAGGGTGCAGATATTGGGGAATACTCTTGCACCTTTCACGGGAATGCAAACTGTTATAGCATCATGGAAAACAGTATAGAGGTGCCTTAAAGACTTAAAAATTGAATTACCTCGTGATCCAGCAATTGCAATACTAGGTAATTACCCAAAGAATTCAAAAATACTAATTTAAAGGTACACATGCATCCCAATGTTTATAGTAGCATTATCTGCAATATCCAAATTATACAAACAGTCCAAATGTCCATGGACTGATGAATGGCTAAAGAAGAGGTGGTATATACATGCAATAGAATATTACTCAGCCATTAAGCAGAATGAAATCTTGCTTTTTATAATGACATGGATCGAGCTAGAGAGTATTATGCTAAGTGAAATAAGTCAAACAGAGTAAGACAAATACCATATGATTTCACTCATGTGTGGAATTTAAGAAAAAGAAGCAAAGGAAAAGAAAGAGATAGGCAAACCAAGAAACAGAATCTTAATTGTAGATTACAAACTGATGATTACCAGAAGGGAGGTGGGTGAGGTGTGGGTTAAATAAATGATGGGAATTAAGGAGTGCACTTGTGATGTGCACCAGGTGGTGTATGAAAGTATTGAAACACTATAAAGTACACCTTAAATTAACATTACATTGTATGTTAACTGGAATTTAAATAAAAACTTTAAAAAAGAATGCCCATAAATCATAGCTTCTTTCTGCAAAAATGATTTTGTATCAATTTCCTAATCATATGTAGGCAAATACTATTGAAACTGTCTTATTTTGTTGCAAAATTTGAGGCTGCCAAATTAGGTTTTCTGATGACCATGACTTTAAATTTTGTTTTAATGTATAGTTATGTGTTTTCAAATATTTCCATGCTTGGTTTTATTGTTGACTATCATCCAAAAAACATAAAATTCTATTTTCCTAACTACTTCTCAAATATAATTGTGCAAAAACATAGAATATTTTAAAGATTTTTTAAAATTTATTTGACAGATCACAAGTAGGCAGAAAGGCAGGCAGAGAGAGAGAGAGAGAGAGAGAGAGAGGGAAGCAGGGTCCCCACTGAGCAGAGAGCCTGATGCAGGGCTCAATCGCAGGACCTGGGATCATGACCTGAGCCGAAGGCAGAGGCTTAACCCACTGAGCCACCCATGTGCCCCAGGATATTTTAAATATCAGTATTCTAGTGACAATTTTTATGTGTCCTATAAATACAGATAAGTAAGTGATTATCTAATAGAGTAAATTCGTCTTTAATGATTCTGTTATTCCATGCCATATTCTTTGGTTTTAAATGTGATGGGATAATGACAGTACCTGGATTCTCTAACCTGCTGAGAATTTGTAGGAAGTTGTATTTCTATTCTTAATTTTTAAGATTGTTATTTCTTCTTAGATTATTGACCATTTTGTCATGATGTAATTTCCTTCATTGTACATAATAGCGTTTCTCACTTTAAAGTCAAGTTTTATATTTATATAGTTAATCTGTCTTTATTTTGCTAGTCTTTCTATGGTACGCTTATTGATATTCCATACCTACTGGTATTTGAAAACTTTACAGAAACCTTATAAAAGAGCTTTAAAAAGTATTATGGTTTAAAGCTAAGTACTTTGGATCTGTAGTTTATCATTTCAGAAAATGAGGAATATGGAAATCATTTATCTTTGAGATAATTATTGCTATATTTCATTCTTTTTTTCCAAAGATTTTTATTTATTTATTTGACAGACAGAGATCACAAGTAGGCAGAGAGGCAGACACAGAGAGGAGGGAAGCAGGCTCCCTGCTGAGCAGAAAGCCAGATGTGAGGCTCGACCCCAGGACCCTGAGACCACGACCTGAGCCGAAGGCAGAGGCTTAACCCACTGAGCCACCCAGGCACCCCAATAGCTCTATTTCATTCTTGAAACTAATAATTACATCTTTGGGTTAAATAAAGTATGCTTCCAAATTAACCTAATTTATTTTTAGGTTTATTTTCATGTCAATTAATTATATGCTTAACCAAATGGTTAGCTATAATTGGTTAGTTCATTATATATTTCTATGACTGGTTTTCTCATTTATTTAACTTTTATGTCCCCTCTTTGTGTTAGTTAGGAACCACATTTCAACTGACTTGTATGTATAGGTCAATGACCCTAGATTCTTTTTATAGTCAAGCACAATGAAAAATATCTACATTTGAGAGACTAGGTAGAAGTATTCTAATTATAAAAATGAGATCTTGGGGTGCCTGGGTGGCTCGGTGGGTTAAAGCCTCTGCCTTCAGCTCGGGTCATGATCCCAGGGTCCTGGGATCGAGCCCCGCATTGGGCTCTCTGCTCTGCAGGGAGCCTGCTTCCCCCTCTCTCTCTGCCTGCCTCTCTGCCTGCTTGTGATTTCTGTCTGTCAGATAAATAAGTAAAATCTTAAAAAAAAATGAGATCCTACCACTCCTGGTTATTTATATTTCTCTAGGAATTACTTCTTGACAAATCAAGTACCAATTGTGAAAATACCAAAAGTGTTTGATGTATTTATATATAATTTGTTCTTCCTATAACAATATTATTCAATTTAAGTAGCTAATAAAAATATGCCTTGGAAGTATACATTTTTTATTTGTTTCCATCCCAATAGCTACAGAAATAACTTTTCAACCAACTGTGGAAGAGATCCTGCCAACTGCACTCAAGAATGTCTCATCTTGGGCCATTCTGATGCCTGCTGGATACCAGCTTCTCTGACTCATTCCAGCCCTTCACAGTCAGAGGCTTCTGTTCTATGCCACAGCCCATTCCTGTCAAAGGCCTCTGCTTGCTGCTGTTGCCCTCCCCTGACACAGAGCATAGCTCTTGGCCACAAACCTCCAGTGACTCAGGCTATTACACTGTACCACAGCCCTCCAACAGCACAGGCCTCAGTCCTCCAATATCACCTTCCCCTGGCATAGACTGCTGCAATTCACCTCAGCCTTTCTTTGCCACAGGCTGCTGCCTTCCATCACAGCCCTAGGGAGCCACCAATGGCTTTGCAGCAAGGTTGGGGGCAAGGTGCTGGACCTGATCAACTACTTTCTATTGATCAGGGAGTGCAAGGTAGTATTAGTTCTGTTTTACACCATGTCTGAAGGACTTCATCCTAGTGATTAGTCAAGTAAAGCCATTCGCTTGACAACATTCAGTCCAGGCCAACAGACCAGACCCTCTAGAGGTGATTCCCCATTATAGAAGAATATCCTTTATAAAGCTAAAATGGCCACTTCACATTTTCCAAAAGGATGTATATAATAAAAGTTTAAGATCCAATTTCAATGACTATTTCAAATTGTTAGCCTTGTAAATAGCTATGTAAATAAAAACAGATACCAGAATAAAGTCTAGAGTTAGTCCCTTAGTCAACTAAAAATAAAATTTACAATTTTCTCAATTCAGAATGTGTATGAACAGAAATAGAAAAATTCACACCCTGTTGTACAGAAAGACTTATCATTACAGATATTAACATGTGGTGTATATTGTTTCTGATGCACTGTATTTTTATTTTTACCATGTATAGCATTATTGATTTTGTTCCATTTTTTTTTTTTTGGTGGACTAAGCACATAGCAAGTAGAAAAATAGAAAATATCTGAATTTCAAAGAGTACCCTTGGTTTATCTAAACTTTTGTTCAGATAACATTAGAAGGTACTAGTATGGTAGAATTTTTGTCTTTTTGTTCGATATTTGTTAGTTATTTATCTCCAGTGTTTTGTTATTAGTGTTTTTACACAAATGCATAGTAGAGGATGCAAATATTTCTTGGTGTTTTCTTTTTTTGTCTCTGTTTTTTAGGTTTTCTACTTTTATTTCAGAAAATATATACATTTTGGTAAAATGTATATATATATTCAGTAAAGAACATATATGAGCTGTAGAGATTTATGTCTATAACCTATTTCTCTACTCTTTAGTAGAGCTCGAGACAGTGAAATGCAATAACTGTGCCTGAAATGACAACTATACTAATGAAGACCTCTCTTTAAACTTTTGTATTTTAGGGTAAAATGCATCACAAACCACATTATATCTGCCATTTTAAGCCTACATTCCATCATTTATTAGATCATTATCTTCTGGAGTTTGCTATAACAGCCTAGAAAGTGACAAGGACTGTAGATGCATTTAATGCCTGATTCTTTTACAGCTATGAAATAAACTGCTATGTTCTTAGAGAATATCGGGAAGATTTAAATGTTTATTTGACAGGGGAATAGGCTGTAGGGAAACATGTTCAGTAAAATATAAACAAATAAATAATAACTATAGATAAAACTACATACTAAACCTGTAAAATGATTTTTTTTTTGTCATTCTAGCTCAACTTACTGTAGAAAACCATTGATAAGATGGAAGTTAGGAAGGAATTTTTCAAGGGATGTAATTATAAATCTACATCAAACGTGTTACAACATAGAATTTTCAGGAGATGTGCAGAGAGAAAAATCATGTTCATGACTGCTTCTTAGACTGGATAAGAAATACCTCAATAACGCACTCGAAAAAAAAAGAAAACCAAACAAAATCTCATATATGAAACAAAATATCTCCTTCTAAACAAAGAATACAGTAGTATTTCTAGAGAACATCAGTTTCCTTCTATTGTCTGTATTTTATTTTCTTTTAGTTTTTTTTTTCCTTGGTATGTGCGTATTTCATCAATGTACAGAAGCACCACCAGTTTAATTTTCTTCCATAGCAAAATCAAGAAAATGTTTTATTTCAGTATTACAGTAAACCAAGAAACCATTCATGTTTCAGTTGGGGGAGTGAATGTTTCTCATTGTTTCAATTAGATATAGTTTGTACTATGTAATTTGAAGATATTTAATTTATGATTAAACTGTGTGTAAATGTTGTAACATAAGCTATAGTAAATGTATAGCTTCATTGATGAAGATTTCCAATTAATGCTGAGAATGTTTCTTTTCATGTGCCCAGCAGGTTATGTAGTGTTTTGAAAACATATTGTTCCCATTGTGATGCTCTTTAAACCATCCTTGATTTGGTGTGTAGAATAACTTCTTAACTTTTAACTAGAGTACAATTAGTGAAATTTCAAATTTATTATTATAGATTTTTTTTCTCCTTTGTGTTTGTTAATTTTCAAAGGAATTTGGAATATATTATATGCCAGGTGCATGTGAGTCCTGAAGGACTGGTGATTTTTGAAACTTTATTGATATAAGACCATGTATTTGTATTGATATTGTTGTTGCTATTGATGATGACAATTTTAAACTTGAAGAAGATAAAGAAATACAAAATACAAAATCAGAGCTTCCAGTGGATTTTTAGAATGTCTTTTCTCTAAAAACTTGCAAAGATAATATGGATGAAAATTTTGTCTTCTATTGTGGTTATTTCCACATCTTCTTCTTTCCATATCTTTGGGAAGATCTACCTACACAAAAATAAAGAAATAAGGATATAAAAAGGAGAAACTAAAAGATCATTAAATAAAATATCAAGAATATGTATTGTTATTATCCACATTGATGAAAATCAGAACAAAAGTCAGATGTTTTTGAATCTTTTCATATAGTGTGATTTATTGGGTTATAAACGATGGCTCTTAAATTCTACTATCTAAAAATTTGTGAAGTTTTGATAACTTTCCTAGAAATATAGGAATGAACAAATATGCTTTTATCACCTTTCTAACTCTGATTATATGGTCAGACTTAGACTGTGTTTAGAATATTAAATGAATGGGCACCATCTTCTGGGTTTGTCCCAGGGAGGCTTTGAATAGAAGCAGGTTAGAGTAGTCAAAGAGGTGAAGGATGTAAGCCCAGTTACTTTTTCCTATGTCTTATCTTTCTAAGCTTTCACAGGGTCTCTCCTTGGCAACCTGTGACTTCAAGACTTCAGATCTGATGAAATCTTTATCACATTGCAAATTATTTCTTTGACTGGATGGAACTACAGGTTGACAAAGCTCACAGGTGGCTCTTTTGATGTTCAAAATGTTTAGTCTCAGAACTACATGAAACCTTATTTTACCATCAATC
>NC_137897.1:70557450-70721100 GCF_963455335.1 Martes martes
TTGTAGAGTCTTTAGGATTTCCTACATATAAAATCATGTCATCAGCAAACAGAGATAATTTTACTTTTTCCTTTCAGTTTTGGATCATTTTATTTCTTTTCTTCCTTAATTGGTCTGGCTAGGACCACCAGTACTTCATTCAATAGAAGAGGCCAAGTGGACATCCTTGCCTCATTCCAGATCTTAGAAAAACAGCTTTTAGTTTTTCACTCTTAAGTATGATGCTAGCTGTGGACTTGTCATATGTTCTTTATTGTGTTGAGATAAGTTCCCATCTACTTAATTTATTGAGTTTTATAATCATGAGCAGATAGTGAATTTTATTGAATGCTATATCTGCATTATTATAATGATCATAAGATTTTTATTCCCCATTCTATTAATGTGGTGAATCAAACTGATTGATTTGCATATTTTAAAACATCCTTGAATTCCAGGAATAAATCCCATTTTTAATGGTATATGACTCTTTTAATGTGGCATTCAATTCAGTTTACTAGTGTTTTATTGAAGATTTTTACATCCATTTTCATCAGGGATATTGGCCTTAGTTTTCAATTCTTGTTGTGTCCTTGTCTCACTTTAATATCAGGGTGATGTTGGCTTCTAAATGAGCTTGGAAGTATTTCCTCTCCTACTTTTTGGAGTTAAGAAGGATTGATTTTAATTTATATTTGAACATTAAGTAGAATTCATACATGAAATCACCTGGTCCTGGGCTTTTCTTTTTGGGGGAGATTTGTGACTTTTCCCTTTCAGCACTCTGACTATATTGTGCCACTCCGTTCTAGACTGAAAAGTTTCTGCTTATAAATCCTCTGACACCTACTCTTATGGGGTTTCCCTTGTTTGTAAATTTCTTTTTTTTTTTTACGATTATTCTCTATTTCTTTCAAGAAAGACAGAGAAGGAGAGGGAGAAAGAGAGAGAGAGAGAGAGAGAGAGAGAGAATGCACACACAGGTTGGAGGATGGACAGAGGGAGAGGAGAAGGAGAAACAGCTTCCCTGCTGAGCATGGAGCAGACTCAGGGCTCAATTCCAGAGCCTGAGATCATGGCCTGAGCCAAAGTCAGATGCTTTACCAACTGAGCCACACAGGCACCCCAGTAACTTTCTTCTTTGCTTTCACTGCTTATTTCTTTTATCATTGCATTTTGCCATTTTAATTACTATGTGTCTTGGTGTAGACTTCCTTGGGTTGAATTTTGGGGGGAAATTCTGTGCCCCCTGGATCTGGATATGTTTCCTTCCCCAGATTATGGAAGTTTTTAGCTATTATTTCTTCAAATAAATTTTCTGCCTCCTTTTCTTTCTCTTCTTCTGAAATCCCTATAATGTGGATATTATAATGCTTGATGGAGTCACTGAGTTCCCTAAGACTATTCTTATTTTGCATATTTTTTCCACTCCTTTTCTCAGCTGAGTTACTTTTCATTACTCTGTCTTCCAGGTTCCTAATCCATTCCTCTACTTCATCTAGCCTGCCATTTATTCTATCAAGTATATTTTTTATTTCATTTATTATGTTCTTGATTTCTGACTGTTGTTTTTTTTTTTTTTTTCCTCTGTGCTAAGATTCTCACTGATGTCCTCCACTTTTTACTCGAGTCCAGTGAGTATCTTTATGGTCATTACTTTAAATTCTCTATCAGGCATATTATTTATATCCATTTAATATTGGTTTCTTGTGGTTGGTTCCTGTTCTTTCATTTGGGAGATGTTTCTCAGTCTCATTTTGCCTGACTTTCTGTTTCTGTTTCTGTGTGTAAGGAAAGACAGCTACTTCTCTTACTCTTAATGATAATAGCCTTATGAATATGAGATCCTATAGCATCCTGCAGTGCAGTGTCCCTTTTTTCCCAGGGCCTGGCACTTCAGGGAGTGTCTTCTATGTGTATTGCATGTACTCTGCTGTTACATCTGGGCCTCTTTTTCTTTCAGTCCCATTGTTTGCAGAGGCTTTCTTTGCCTATTGTGGGCAACAGTATGTGTGATGGTCTACTTGCAAAATGAGACCTGCTCCCACTGCTGCTAGAACTGAGGTACTGCAAAATATACAGGTCAGGAGATGCAGTGTTGCTAGGGTTTGTGCCTGTCTTCTGGGGGAGGGGACTGCAACATCTGGACTCAGGGGAGCATGACTGGGAAAGGTGGATCTGCTGAAGTGCTGTGGTTGGGGGGACAGGACAGTGCAAGCAAGTTATGTAATTTATTGTCAAACCAGGCTGGTTCCTGAAGGTGGCCATTTTTCATGCTGGGGGGTGGGGGGCAACGAAGGGTAGTGGTACCTGCCAGCTCCTTTGTTCCTGGCAGGCTCTTCATGTGATCTCTATCTCTCTGGGCCATACTCTGAGATGAACAAATCATTCTCCCTCCTGTCTGCCTCCAGTGATTTTTGAACTGATGGTTCTACTCTGTATCTCTATGGACATTTGTTGTACTATCTCTTTAATGTAGGTAAGGTAAACCTTCCTAAGGTCTTCTGGGCTCTTCCAGAGGTGAGCTTGACAATTTTTTAAATTCCAGGTTTTAATTCCTGCAGGTCTTAAGAACTCACTTTCTTTCAAAGTTTTTATTTTTTTATTTTAGAAAGAGAGAGAGAGTGTGCACAAGCAGGGGGAGGAGCAGAGGGAGAGCTCACAACCCTGGGATCATGACCTAAGCTAAAACCAAGAGTCAGAGGCTTAACACCTTGAGCCAACCAGGTGTCCCAGGTCCCTCTAGCTTTCAAGTGCAAATATAATGGAAATTCATCCTCCCCATTTATAGGCCCCTAGGTATGAATGTCCGTTTCCCCCCCTTAACTGAACAACTGGCTCTCTCCCCACTGCAGATGTCCATGGTCTCATGGTTTCACTTCCAGACATCATATTCACCCTTTCTACTCTCTTTGATGTGGGCTCTCATCTACCTTCAGTTGTGGAGATTGTTGTGTCAGGCTTCATGTCATTTCCTGGGTTATTTACACTGATGTGAATATTATCTAGTTGTATCTATGGGATGAAGAGAGCTTAGTATTCTCCTACTCCACCGTCTTCTCATCTGACCTCCCTAAAAGCTAAATGTTTTATTCAACTCAGTTGAAGAGGGATCTAGTAAAATATTAACAATGGTGCAAAAGGAAAAAATGAGGAAGAGAGAGTTATATAGTCAAAGTGCTACTGAAACAAATTTGCTAATAAATGTAGAATTAATATCATACACAAAAATTGTAATATTTGTGTTTATCTTCTCTACTAGACAGAAATCAGTTGCATCTGACTAGATAAAATTTATGTGCATTGCCATTAGCAGGAATTATCTTCATTGTTATTAGTTTTCTATGAGTTAATTTCTACTTTTATAGTAATATAAAATAATTTAATCAATATAATCAGTCAAAGTTACATCCATACCTAAACAGATAATCTCCAGAAATTCTGCTAGACTGGAAATCTGCAAACTCTAGCCCATTGACCAAATTTGGCTCATTGTCTATTTTATAAATAAAGTTTTATTGCAACACAGCCACACTCTGTATTGTCCACAGCCACTTTTGCACTATAGTGACAGAACATAGTATTTGTTACAGAGATTGTATGGCCCACAGAACATAAAGTATTTACTCTCCCACCATTTATAGAAACAAATTGTTTATTCCTACTCTGGACATTGTGCAACATTCCATTGAAAAGACACCCAGTAATCTTTTTTGCCCCTTTCCAAAATTTGAATGAATGTTCTTTAAAATACTATGGATTCTGAAATAAAGTGAAATTAGCAATGTCACAACATACAAATCAAAATACAAAAATATAGTGTATCTCAACTGAGAAGTATAAAATAATTGGAATATAAGTATTTGGGACAGGAGGCTGAGTGGCTATAAAAGGGCAACACAAAAGAACCTTGTGGTGTTGGGACGGTTCTATATCTGTGTTGTGGTATGGTTACATGAATCAATACATGTAATAAACCTGTATAGAACTACAGAAACACACTCACAGACACACACTCACACACACATGATTGCTTGCAAAACTGATGAAATCTTAATATGTTCTGTGGATTATACTAATTTAAATGTCATGGTTTTGATATTTTTCTGTTATAATTATGCAAGATGTTACAATTGGGGAAACTGGGAGACATAGACACAAGAGCATGCATTTGTAACTTCCTATAAATCCATATTTCAAAGTAAATCTACATATATGCCCACAGAAATCATATTACTTACAAAAAGAAGTGTTCTTCAAGAATTTTTACAGCAGGGACGCCTGGGTGGCTCAGCAGGTTAAAGCCTCTGCTTTCGGCTGAGGTCATGGTCCCAGGGTCCTGGGATTGAGCCCCGCATTGGGCTCTCTGCTCAGCGGGGAGCCTGCTTCCTCCTCTCCCTCTGTCTGCCTCTCTTCCTACTTGTGATCTCTCTCTGTCTCTGTCAAATAAATAAATAAAATTTAAAAAAAAAGAAAATACAATTAAAAAAATAATTTTTACAGCAGCTTTATTAGCAATAGCTAAAAATTGAGTACAATGCATAAAGGAATTGTGGTATATTCATGTAACAGAATACTATTCATCAATAAAAAGAAATTAACTACTAATACATGTAAAACAACAAGAATCTCATAGGTATCATGTTGGGGAAAGAGTTGATCAAGAAAGTATGCATAGTGTATGATTCATATGTAGCTGCACAACAGATTAAATATATAGTAAAAAATGATACGTGATTTCTTCTAGGTGAACTTGTGGTGGTGGTGTTTATTGGGGAGGGCATAAGAAAACTCCCTGAAGTAATAGAAATATTCTGTATCTTGTTAGGAGAGTGAGTTATATAGCCATAAATTTTATATATACACACACACAAAATAACTCTTAGACGATAGTTAGTAAGTTTACATTCTCAGTGGTATATTTTAGACTTGAGCCAATGATTAGATACTTTGAACATAATGGAAAATTGTCTTTTTACAGTAGAGAATATAGATACAAATATGCAAAAGGAGAATACTAGAATATGCCTTGTGCTTTTTTTAAATGAGTTTGTAGGTTTTAGTGTGTGTGTGTGTGTGCGTGTGTGTGTGTGTTTGCGAGTGTGTGTATACTAAAAGTATATATATATATATATATATATATATATATATATATATACCTTTGTTTCTTCTATTGGCCTGGAAGGAATTCTACACCAATAGCAATGGACACACTAGGGCCCAGATTCATTCTCTGTTTGTACGAGCAGGACTTCTTAGAGAATGGCTGATAATAGCATAAATCAATGCTAATAAGATCAATTAATAAATGAGTGAGTGAGAAGGAAAAGCTCTTTCCCATAATAAAGTTCCAACTAATAAATCAGATAGAATGATCGAGAAAATCATCAATAAATGTTAAAACTTTTAGGTAAAAGTTTGATGAAGAACAGGATATTTACATAATTTCAATACACCCCTCCATATATTATTCATTAATTTTAAATGAAAGAAAAGTAAATTTACAGTGGAGAAATGGCATTTATTATTTTTGCTAAATGATCAGAGTTAATATCAGCAATGATAGAGCATATTAATATCATGTACCTCCTTATACGATGCACTGAGAAGGACATATCACCTCTGAGAAGGATATATGACCTCTGTAGTATTTCTGCCAAATCATATAACTTGAGTACATTCATGAGGAACCATATGACACATCCAAATTTAGGAATATTCTATAAAATAATTGTCTTGTACTTTTAAAAAATATCAAGGTCATGGAAGGTAAAGAAATGCAATAGAAGTATTCCAGGTTGAAGGACACATGGTAAGTAAATATAATGTTTGATCTTGATAGGATCCTGGAGTAGAACAAATAGATATAAATCTATAAATGCCCTTGGTCTGGGACAATTGACATAATATATTATAGTTACATAAGAGAATGTTTGTGTTTTTAGGAAATAACATTAAAATATTAGGTACAAAGTGGTACAGTGTATCCACAATAACTCAACTTTCAAACATTTAAATTAAATAAATAAGTAAATAATAAAGTGTGCATGTATGTGTGTAAATATGTAGAGATATTTTAAATAATCGGTGACTCTGAATAAAAGACATACAGGAGTTCTAATACTATGTTCAAGGTTTTTCTTTAAGTGTAGGATTATAGAAAAATAATGTTTAAAAAATGTAATGCTTGCTTAAATGTTCAAAGATTGTTTTTTTAGGCACCAAAACTTCTATGCTAATAGTTTGCAAATGGAAGAATGGGAAGAAAGTAGAAATTGATTTCCCTCTTCCAGAAAAATCCTTAAAAAGCATTTTGATTTTTCCCCCGATGTATACATAAAGGATTTGGCACATAATAAGCACCTGAGTACGTGTCAGCTATTGATATTATTATAGGTCTTCAGCTACTGGATTTCTTTTCATAACCTATATACTGGGTCTGAAATAAGTGCTGTCTGCCTCTAGCTTCCTCATTTATCTCCTAAAGAGAATTGTATGGTCTAGTTAAATTATTGTCACAATGTTTCTGTTGTTATTGTTAAGTAACAAACCACCTCAAACTAAGTGATGTAAACCCATAAACATTTTATCTTCATGGTTTCTGTGGGTCTAGAATTAGGAAAGAACAGCAGGAGAACAGCTTCTCTCTGCTGCATAATATTCAGGACCTATAGTGGGAAAACTGAAACAGTATGGAGGTTCCTCAAAAAGTTGAAAATAGTTACACTTTGACCCAGCAATCGCACTATGGATATTCACCCTAAAGATACAAATGTAGTGATCTGAACGGGCATGTGCACCTGAATGTTTATAGCAACAATGTCCACAATAGCCAAACTATGGAAAGAAACTAGATGTCCATCAACAGATGAATGGATAAAGAAGATGTGGTGTATATATATACAATGGAATAGTATTCAGCCATCAAAGAAATGAGATCTTACCATTTGCAATGATGTGGATGGAACTAGAGGGTATTATGCTAAGTGAAATAAGTCAGTCAGAGAAAGACAATTATCATATGATCTCCCTGATATGAGGAATTTGAGAGGCAAAGTGGGGGATTTGGGGGGTAGGGAAGGAAAAAATGAAACAAGATGGGGTGGGGAGGGAGAAAAACCATAAGAGACTCTTAATCTCACAAAACAAACTGAGGGTTGCCAGGGGAGAGGAGTAGGGAGAGGTAGGTTGGGTTATGGACATTGGGGAGGGTATGTGCTATGGTGAGTGCTGTGAAGTGTGTAAGCCTGATGATTCACAGACCTGTAACCCTGGGGCTAATAATGCCTTATATGTTAATAAAATAAAATCTTAAAAAAAAAATAAAGTGGGAAAACTGCCAGGCTTGTTGTGACTTGAGAGTTGGGGACTAGGATCATTTGACGACTTGCACACTCACATGTCTTACACAGATGTGGAGGGTCTTGAAGACTAGGACAGTCAACAGGAACACTTTTATGTGGCTTCTCCATGTGCCTTGGTTTCCTCATAGCATGGAAGACTCTGGGTAGTCAGACTTTCCATATGATGCCTCAGGACTCCAGACAGGGGTCTTCCAAGAACAAAGTGGAGGCTGCACTGTTTTTTCTGTCCTCACTTCTGAAGTCAAGAAGTCTTACAGCTTCTCTTCTGCAACATTCTGTTCATTTTAAGGAAATCAGAAGCCACCTGGATTCAAGAGAAATGTACATAGACCTAACCTCTCAATAGGAGCAAAATCAAGTTTATACTATAAAAAAAAAAAAAAAAACATGTGCTTTGGAAATTATTGCTGTAGCCATCTTTGGAAAATACAACTATCACCCCAATTCTTTTCCATTTCAAAGAAACTGCTCATCTGTTTCAGAACATTTGCCCTTCTCATGTTTACAACTATTTCCTTTTTAACTTTACTGAAAGAACCAGAGAAGCTATTCTCTAAAAACTAACTCTAGAGTATTACTTGTAACTATATAAATTCCACAAAAATCTATCTTTAAATATTTGGTAACAGGGAGTGACCAAAAGAATTAAAAAAATAATTTAAATATATTGTGTGTATTATAGGTGTGTTCTTCTAAACCAGAAATATATTTCCATTCTATTGAATAAGAATCTCTGGGATGGGATTTGTCAATCGATGATTTAATAGCCTTTCTGGCATCACCTGGGAGCTTCTTAAAAATGCAGACTCTTGGGCCCTGCCCTAGGTCTGCTGAATCAGAATCTGCATTTTAACTAGATGGCCAGGTGATTAGTATGCACTTTAATGTTTGGGAAGCCCTGGCTTGAGTAATTCTAATGATCTTTCAGGTGTGAAAAACTATTCTTTTAAAAGCAATATTTATCAGAATGTGGTTGACTAGGACCTTTTGCATCAGAATTATTTACAGAAATTCTATACATTGAAGCCCTACATACTACATTTTATTAAGCTCCTCTCCCTACCCCAGACCACAAGTGATTCTTAAGTGAATTGCTGAGGTTTGAGAACCACTCCCCTAAAGCAGTGGGACTTACTACATCACTCTAAAGCAGGATTCTCTGTGTGGACATCACACCAGCTGTACTAGTATTACGTGGGAACTTAGAAATGCACATTCTCAGGTGTTATTCTATACCCACTGAATCAGAAATTCTAGGGGTGGGGCAATGTGAGTTTTAGCAAGCCAGCTTGGTGTTGCTATTGCACACTTAAGTTGGAGAATCTTTGCACTAAAATATAGGCAATGTTTCCAGAAATGACTAACGTAAGATTATTAGTTTACCAGGCATGGGTTTGTCATGTTGCTTACACTAAAGGATTTCACTCAGTTTAAGCCTTGTTAATTACTTTAACTAAAAAATATGAAAAATTATTTTGTATCATGCCAGTGCTTTCATAGGAAAACACATTCATTGTGTTAACATTTCAACAAAGTACTTTTCTTTAAATTTTTAAGTATAATTTTTGCCTTTCCACTTTGGCACATGCACCTTATCAATATTAAATAACATAGAATATTGTGTATAATCCATTTCTATCATACCATTTACCATTACTGATAAGTGACAAAGGTAACCTTTTCAAATCATATGCAGATGATTAGTAGACCACCTGTATCTGCTGACTACCAACTGTTTCATTTTCATGGGCATAACGGCATGTCTGACAGCCTGAATAGACCTGATGTTAATGAAAAGGAACACCTGGGCAGAGTGGAGTCTCAGACTCCTGCCCTATTGGTTGAAACAGCTTTGATCTACAACCTGCCAGGAAAAGGTCAAGAATCTCAAGCAAGCTTTGCAGAGAGAGAAAAAAAATAAAAACAGGATACATCTTATTCCCCTCTAAGCTGGTCCCATTGGATATGAGAGAATTACTGTAAAAGGCCCAAGAGATGTCTTTGGAGATCAGGTTTAAAAAGAAATGCAACACGTAGAAGAAATTAAATATAGTTTTAAGGAGAGGAAGTACTGCCTCTGTGTTCCCACTGCACATGTAGCTAAGGTATTATTATAATGTTTATGGTGTATACATTTCAAGGTTTTATAGAATTGTTAATGTTCTGCATTAGTAGTGTATAGATAACCAGTTGCAAATTTGCTTTGTGGATGATAGTATTGTAACTCAAAATTTTGGGTGACACATATGTCTGGGACAGAATACATTATTTGGAGCCTTGATAGAAAACTGTGCAGCAGTGTGATATGGTTTATGATATGGCTGTCAAATCAAAATGAAATTTTGTAAATCTAAATGTGTGCATCAAAAAAAGATGGAAAGAAATGTAGCCAAATATGAGTAATGTAGCCAGGTATGAATAATAGTTGTATCTGGGTGGTGAGATTGTGCTAATTTAGTCTTTCTACTTTTCATGTTTTCCAAGTTATGTGTAATAAAAATGTATGAACAAGTATTACTTTTATATTTTCAAAAGATGATTTAGTTTGGCTTAATGAAAATGGGGAGTGAAATGGTAGACATCTCACTATGGCTAAATTAGGTGCCGTGCCTTTGTTAAGTGACCAGCAGCAATGGTATTGCCTGTGATGTTAGAAATGCACCCTAGAACTACTGAATCAGAATCTGCAATTTTACAAGATCCTGAGGTGATGTCTGTGCACAAAAATTTTGAAGAAGCATTGAGGTAGTGTGTTGGTCTCATTAGTCTTAGGAAAGAAAATCATCCATGCTAAGTATGTTAAATTACTATAGTATCAGGGATTAAGTTTAGACTCTACTGAAAGTAGAATTTTCAAATTGGGCCAGTCTACTTAATTTAAATGTTACCTATGCAACACATAAATAAAGGAAATTAGAGTATATAACAGATAAAATTTATTAAGGAGGGAAAACGAGACCAAACACAGGTTATTTCTCACTCAGTTTTCTTTCTCACTAATATTACTTGGGATTGTAGTGGTCTACTACCTGGAAATAAAGTTTGCTAGCAGCCAAAGGTGAAGGTAAACTTATGTATACAGCAGGAATTCCTATGGTGCCCCTCCTTTCTTCAGTTTCAGGGAAACTAGCTGTACAAAATCATGTATTTTGGTTATTAAAGGTGGTAGATTTTCTAATGGTCACAACCATTCAAGAATCAATCATAGTTGCTAATGTACATATTATCAAAGTGTGAAGCACAGCAAATCCAGACTCCTGCTTTCTTCATATGACTTATGCCTCTATTTTTCTTTCTTTTTACTCTTTTATAAGCTGTTAATAAAATGTAATGTTTCATTTTTATTCAAAATGTTTTACTTAGTAAATATTTCAGAATCCTAATGGATTATATATATATATATATGTATATATATATATATACTGCTTTGAGTCCAGTTTACAAACAAATTCAATATTTGCATAGGTTGTTAGAAAAGACAGCATATTACTATTTCTATTTTTTTGGTAGATAGTTATTTTTACCACTTCCTCTCCTCCATCCCCCATTCTGTGTGTGCATATATTAGTGTGTGAGACTAATAAGAGAAACAAGGGAAATATCATGATGTATAGACTAATATAGTATTTCTCCAATTTAAAGTGTATGTGAAGCATCTGGTCATTATTTTAAAATCCAGGTTCTGAATATTTCCTTAACAAAATCAGAGTGGAAAGAACCCAGGAAAAAAATGAAACAAAACAAACAGCCAAAACAGAACAAAAACTTAGTCCAGCTACTTGAACTTGAGTAAGGTACTTCAATGCTATGATTACTTCAACTCTTGGATTTCATCTTCTGTAAAATTGAGCTAAAAATTGTGAGGATTCTAAAACAATATTTGTAAAGCACACAACACATAGAAGAAACTCAGTAAACAGTAGTCATTGTATTATTGCCAGTAGATTGATGGCTTGGCATATATAATAGATTGAAGGAAAAAAGGTGTCAAATGAAACAGCTGACATATGTCATGATGTGAAATCTCAAGCTTGCCTATATCTGGTCCTTTTTAGCTCCTTTAACTTCAAGAATTGCCCTCTTGGCCATGAACTGACAGAGAAGAAAAATGGGTTGTTAATATCATTTCTGCATTCTCATCTTCAATTGAGAGCTGCTTGCCTGAATTGTATCACTATCAGTTTTTTATTTCATCTTCATTCTCTTAGTAATAGATAGCCTAACCTTTTGGACTTTGTCATCTTCTTATTTTCCTGGTTATAACCTCATAAACATACACACACACACACACACACACACACACACATATTTATTTATTTATTATATATTTTTAATTTATATTTTATTTATTTTTATATATTTTATATTTATTTATTTACTTTATAAGAACTGGAGTTCTCCCTCCACCTAAGCTACCTTAAGCTGCCTTGCAGTCCTGGTAACACTCCAGTTCTAACTCAAACTGATCCTGTGAAGGGCCTTGAGCTTACCCCAGTCTTAGAGAACAAGATTCTTTTAGACCTGCCAATAAAAATGTTAGAATGGATTTAAACAGATTAGTCAAATATTTCAGTCTTAGTTTGCACCTATAGTTCCCCACACAAAATTCACTGTACATACACAAAATTATTCCCTCATACATCGACTAAGTATGTTATACTAAAATGACATATTCTGCAGACAGGAAGGGTTAGAGAAGGAATTTTGGCCTTGTGTGTTGGTGGTCTGTTTCCTGGGGGTTCCAGTTCCATGGGTATATTTCATAAAGTACAGGGTTAGTTTACAGATACCCTTTACACACTGAGGTGTTTCTAAGTTAAAACTGTATTTTTTTTTCTTTAAAAAAAGATTTTATTTATTTATTTAACAGATAAAGACACAGGGAGAGAGAGAACACAAGCAGGGGGAGTGGGAGAGGGAGGAGCAGGCTTCCCATTGAGCAGGTAGCCTGATGTGGGGCTTGATCCCAGGACCCTGGGATCATGACCTGAGCCAAAGGCAGATGCTTAATGACTGAGACACCCAGGTGCCCAAAAACTGTACTTTTTTTTCTTAGCGAAAATTGAATGTTTTATTTCTATAATGATGTTTTGGCATCTCACCCTCAGTAGATGGTTCTGAAATCTCATCTGTTGGGTATTCACTAGGTCCAGAATGACTAGTTGGACATATTTTTCTTAACTTCCTTTAAACTTATTCTTTTTAAGTTGTGTTAAAACTTCTTACACTGATCCTACTTTCTAGCAAACTCTATGTCACATTTTTTTATTTTCCATAGTCACACATAACTCACTCAGTTTCATTTTATTTCTGATTGATTTACTGGCATAATGTTTTCATTCAATGTTGATTATTATAATTTATCCATTTAAAATCATCAAGGCTTTATAATCACTACTGTAAATATAAATATTATCAATATTAATGTAATTGATATAACCTTATTACTAATTGTGAACACTATTTTGATATACTGTTCTGAATAGTAATGCATCATATTTCACATTGTGAAATATTCAAAGTGCATGGATTTTAATCATATAGTTAATGTAGTTACTTTTTTCTAAGGACTATCTCAAGCATGAACAGTTTTACTCCAGTATAGATCTTATGGACTATCTTGATTAAATAATGAGTACCTATTATGTTTAAGATACAGAGATCGATATCAAGGATATATACTGATATGAGAGTCTAGGCCTTTGAGGAACTTGTAGTTTTGTTGGGAAGACAAATCACATTATGAATCACAGAATGTCTTGTGGAAAGTTTCCTCTCTTAGTTCATTCAGGTTGCTTTAATAAAATACCACAGACTGGATGGCTTAAACAACAGACATTTATCCCTCACAGTTTTGGAGGCTGAGAAATCCAAGATCAAGATGCCAGCAGATTTGGTGTCTAGTGAGGACCCACTTTCTGGGAGATAGATTGCCTCTTTTTAACTGGGTGCACATGTGTCCTTTCCAAGGTATGTGCTCATGGAGAGAGAGACCTCTTTGTGTTCCTCTTCTTATAAGGGCTCTGATCCCATCACAAGGCTCCCACCCTCCTAACCTAATCCAATTTAATTCTACTTCTCAAAGACCCTACCTACTTAACACCATCAAATTGGGTGTGAGGGGTTCATCATATGAATTATCAGGGGACACAAATGTTCAGTTCTTAACAGTCCCTAAAGTTCGTTTTGTTTATCTGAACCTTAAGTCTTCTTACAACCCCATAAAATAGTCACACTCTCTCTTATTAAGTATTTCCAATAGCAAGAACTTCATCATTTCCTGAGGCAATAGTTCATTCTGTGTTAAATCAGTACTGACTACTAGAAAGTTCTTTTTAAGATTGAGTTGAGGGGCACCTGGGTGGCTCAGTTAATTGAGTGTCTAATTCTTGACTTAGGCCCAGGTGGGGAGCCTGCTTCCCCCTTTCTCTCTGCCTGCCTCTCTGCATAATTGTCAAATAAAAAAAATAAAATATTTTTAAAAATTCAGGTATACTTAACAGGTATAGTAAAAGTGCATATGTGCATAACAGATTTATCAGTTGATATGCTCATATCAGTTTAAAAGAACTTCTACAAGTTAAGAAATGAATCATTAGTGCATGGATTCTCAATTTCCCTCTCTTCATCATTTTCTCGGTAAGGCCGGTATGACTAGGCTATTTTATAGGAGTTGGAGATGACTCATCACCCCACATTACTTTGTCTCACAGATGGCATCATTTTATTTTATGTACAGAGACTGACAAGTGACATTGTTGCATTGATTTTATTGTATTAGGCTATGGAGAGCACTGGCTGTGATGAATATATAATATGGGTCAGGAGTTTTCATTTGGGACTTCAGGCTTTTATAGAATACACAGGGAGATAAAAAGGGAGATTTGGTTTAAAGGGCATATAGAGGGAGGAAAGAGAAATGTTAAGAGAGAGTGCATTCTCTATAAAAGCATGTTATTTTCTGTACGTCAGACAACACTGAAGACCCATAGATGGTTTTCAGGCTAATATAGTCATTTGGTACTAGAAAGTAGTTTTTAAACTGTGCTAAAATTGTTGACCCAAGGTTTTTCAATTTCTTCCCAGGGTTACAGATTTGATGATCATTTCCATTAACCAAGGAACCTAGGGGTGCTGTAGGGCTAAGGTAATGATTGGCTTCTTGCCAATGCTGAAATGATAGGGCAGGAATTTTCCCCTAGTAAGTCAAGTATGAGAGATAAGAATCCTCTAAAATGTGTGTGTGTGTATGCATGTGTATGTTTTCCTTTAGTGGTGGTCACTGACTATAAGTATGGAAGGAGTGGGAATATGTGCAAATTCACTGGAAACGTAAGTTTTTTTTTTTTTTTTTTCTTATGTGGGATGCATCAACGGTAATTTTGTAGAGTTTCTTCTGATGTATTCAGGGAAATAAAAAACTGGTCAACCAGGTAGAATCCTCTATTTCTTCTGTCAGAAAGTTAGATCTTTTCACAGTCTATACAACTGTTGAATTACTGTGTTGTACACCTGAAACTAATGTAATATTTTGCATCATTTATACTTTAACAAAAAAAGAAAGTTAGTTATTGGTTATAGATATCTGCCACTGTGAGAATGAAATTATCACACTTGCTGTTGTACAAATTGGGCTCATTACACTCTGCAAAGCATGTAAATACCAGTGTTATTTACTATCATAGCCATATAACAAAGTGCTTCTTAAGGAACTTAGTGCCACCTGTTAAAACTCAGATTTTCTAGATCAAAGCCAGAGACTCTTCCTAGCTAGTGGGTCAGATATTAATTTTACTCTCTCACAAACTCTGGGTATAAAAAATAACCCATTATTTTCTAAGCCAAATTAAACATGACCTGAAGTCCACTTTATGGGGGTCCTGTAAAAAGATTTAATAGCATTCATTATTGGGTCTCTCTTCTAATTCCCCAGTGTTGTGGGATGTCAGTGGGTTTTTATGTAATCAAAAATTTGAAAAACTTCCTCAGTGACTTGGTCCACAAAGGTCCCTGCTGCTGTGCTTATTAGACAACCTTTCATTTTCCATTGGGTAGGGGTGATGTTATCACTTCTCTGATTGGCTTGGGCATAGGGTTTGAGGCTGGATAGAAGGTCTAGCATATTTGTTCGTTGGACGGAACTCACCAGAGGTTCCATCCTTCTCCCACTGACTCTCAGGGCTTTAAAAACATGTGTCCCATATATCTGGGGACCACAAAAATCACAGTCACTTTTCCAGTGTTGGGGACTCTGTCATAGACCTGGGGTCAGCTAATTGGCCCACCTGTATCTCTCTAAGCATTTCTTTCTATTCTGTCTCTTCCCAGTGGACATATAGATACTTGTTTGCTACTCTTTTCAGTGGGAAAGTAGGACAGAAAATACTGAAACCTGTCTTATTCGAATTGCCTGATAGCAGTAATGTCATGAACTAAAGAACAACTGCTCCTATCACTGAAAAGTGAATGTATAGTCTGCATAGTTGCAGTCCATTGTTGGTTAAAAAAATCATGTGGAGAGAGATACAGTGTCTTAGACTAACCCTATTCTAGACTAATCTTCCAAAAGTATGACTCCATTGCATCACCCCCATCCTTCAAATACATTAATGGTTTCTTATTGAATATCAGATAAAATATACTTTTTCTAATCAACATAGTCTCAAACAACATAGTCTCAACCTACACTTTTAGTTTTCTCTACAGTCAATACTCCACACTCAGGTAAAAGTGGACTGTTACATGAACATTCTGTTATTTGGACAGTATCACCTGTATGCTTTTATAACTGAATTCAAAGGGTTTGCCACTTGGGGTGCATTAAATTGAACAGAACCAAGGAAGTGTTGAAAACAAAGAATTTTTATTACTTGCCACAAGTAAGGTGACAGGGAGATAGCTCTCAAAGCATTGTCTACTCTTGTTGTTAGTGCAGGAAGCTTTAATTCAGTGTGTTAGGGAGACAGGGGCAAGGAGCTTGATACAATAAGGAACTAACACATTTTATGTTACTTAGGCACTTCAGTTCAACTGTGCAGGCCTACCATGTCAGCATGCTAGTACATATACCATATGTTAAAAAAAAAAAAAGGTGGTAAACTCCACCCATAGTAGGAGATATTAACATTGTGATGAGCTAAAGTTAACTTTAGGGTAACTTAGGGGGCTCCTGCTCAGGGTTTCAGCTCCAACCTGGCTCAGACTGGTTCATGATGGGGGTATTCAGTGGAACACCTGGCCATACATCTCTTTAATGTGAGATGTTTGTTCTGCAAAACAGACACATTCTTTTCCCTCCTTTTGCCCCTTTCCCCTCTTCCCTCTTGCTGACCTGAGTAACTCTCCCTTGTGCCGTAAGGAACACCTTTGCTCATGCTTTCTGACAGGAATACCCTCCTTTTGTATTGTAAGAGTGGGTTAGCATAAGTACAGCCATCTTAGCTTGGGCAGCCATCTCAGGCCCAAGGGCTGAACTTTCCCCTGCCTGCTTTAGTTCCAGGGACCCCCTCCCTGCTTTAGTTCCAAGAAAGTATCCTACCCTGCAACACCTTGGCTGCAGCTAATCAGCTTAAACCACCAGGATGGCTAGGCGGTTGAGGCATGGGGACCAGATGTTGAAGAGAGCTTATCTTGCTAAACCACCAGGGGGGCACAAGCCAAAAGTATGTATGGTCCCTGAAGTGATGGAAAGTTACTGTGAGTTGGATGTTTAAAAAAAAATGCTGTATAAACCCTTGGCTTTGAGTGCTCGGGGTCCTTGTTGAAACCCACTGTGCCAGGCAGATACTTGGACCCCAGCTAGCTGGAAATAAACCTCGTGGTGTGATTTGCATTATTGAGAGTGTTCTCTGTCTAATTGAGGGGTGGTTGACTCTGTACCCTAACATTTGGAGGTTCCACTGAGATATTAAGACCCTCCTCAGAGAGACAGATGACCTGCAATACCAAGGTTTAACTAAAGGAACCGGGGAAGGAGGACTGGCCACCTCCGAGAGAGGGGGACTGAAACAGGTCCTCGACCAGAGAGACTGAAACAGGTCTCTGCCCGGTCCCAACTGAGAATTCTCACGGGAAGGAAGGAGCAGGTTGTGACCCTGGAGGCTCCATTCCTGGAAGTCGAGGGAGACGTCCCTGACGAAAGGGTGCCAGAACGACGTCCACAGTGGACGCCGTTTGGACGGCCAGGTAAGGATCCTAAGTGTTGTGTGAGTGGGACGGCGCCTGTTGATGTGGTGTGGCTGACCGGCCAGTGGGTGTTAGAAAACTTGGTTCTGTGCTGTTTGTTAAATGTATAGGAATTTTGTCTGTTGCACTGTTTGTTAAGTGTATGGGGCTTTGTCTTAGTGTGGACTGAGGCTGTGTGAGTGTGTTCTTGTTAATTGTCATTGGTTGTCTTTGTCTTGTCTTTTTGTTGCCTGGTGTGTTGCTCGTCCCTAGGGGACCAAGAAAATTCCCACTGACGATTGTCTCTAGGGGGCCGAGAATGGTAATAAGACCCATAAACTTAATGCCCTCTCTGTGTTCCTGTTCTTATATAAAGCTGTCTATCTTGGGCATGGGACGGCCACCTAAGTCACCAGGACGGCTGCCAATCTTAAGACTCCCGTGTGAGGTTTCCTCCTGACTGATCTAATGTGATCCCCTCCACATCTCTGGTCTAGCCACTTCTGGCTTGTGGGACCTCCATTGGGAGCTGGCCAAAACCAGTACCCGATTGAATTAAAACGCAACCTGGGACCGTTTCCTAGGGAAGTTGGTTGTAAGGACCACATGTGTTGGAATGCCGCATAGACCATGATGGATTTCAGTCTTTACTGTTTCTTGTCAGGGTCTTCTACTAACTACTTAAAGCTATACCTTCATTGCTCATACCTAGGCCTTCACTGCTCTACACCAGGACCCCGATCTAAGGGCCTTTTGCAGAATAAGCCTTCTAGTAAACCCAGGTTGCTGGGGTATCCCCAGCAAAGGGAACTCTGACTTTATCACTGTATGTTCAGAATAAGCCTTCTAGTAAACCCAGGTTGCTGGGTCATCCCTAGCAAAGGGAACTCTGACTTTATCTCTCTATGTTCCTCCTAATAGATATGGGGGCTTCACCCTCACTCATTTCCATTGTTAATGGCTATAACTGGAGCCAACTGGGGTTGGTCTAACTCGAGACAGAGACTTTAAGGAATATTCCCAACCAGCTGCTGAAACTACCTTTGTTTCAGGGACATTCCTTGCCCTCTCTGGCCTGACATGGACTGCCTACCCCCTCCCCCTTGCTGGTGGGAACGCATGGTGTCTGCTCCTCTGTTGGAGTTGATAAGCTCTAAAACCGGGAATCCTTTCTCTGCCTTCTGGCAGCACTTTGTTTCTTCTGTCTCCCCCTTCTCATGTTTCTGCACCAACGTGTGTGCAGCCTGTGTGACTAGCCTCTAGATCATGCACCATGTCTCCTTCTCTCTTCATTGTCAAGGAGCAAGAAGAGCAGCCCCTGGACCTAACACCCCCCACTCCAGATCTCCCCACCCATGTCTCAGGTAAACATTCAAACTGGAATGGGCCCAGGTGGAATGTAAATCAGTATTTGAACTAAGTTAAGTTTGTTGGTTTAATTAAGATATACATGTCTTTTAAGTTATCCACAGTAAACAGGAAACTTCAAAGTTTACAGAAGGTCAAATAAGCTCATGTTGGTTGTTAAAATTTGTTAGCAAAGAGATGACTAAACTGATGGATAATTGTCTGTCTCAAAGTTTTAATGGATAATTGCTGAGATAGCTTTCAAAGTTTTTGGTAACCTGAAAGTTTAAGGTTTTGGTTGGATGACAAATGGAATTAAATTATGGACATCTAGGTCTCAACCAAATGGGATAAAATGCTAAAGCATTGATTATTGGAACTAGGTTTGTACTTTTGACTTCACACTGCAAAGAAACTAAGAATATTTTAATCTGTTGGTAAACATGTTTTGTGCTTAACTGACTCATAAATTTGCCTTCTAAAGAATTCTGTTTTAACTGTTCACAATTGGTTAATACTTAGCCATCACTAGAGACTGAAGTATTTCTAAGAGTACAAAAATTCTGCTAAGTGTAACTGAGACTGATAGAAATAAAGGAAGCAACTCTGTATGTAGGAAAGTAGGAGATACGTAAGAAAGAGATAAGGAATGGGAGGGAAACCCAGTAAACCCACTATCTTAAGACTGCATGCTTAGGAACAAAAAGGAAAGACACTGGTATAGAAAAGCTGGTTTTCTCTCTGTTTAAAAGGGCAAAGTTTTCTTAGGTTAATTGATCTCTTAAAAGAAAAAAAAATGTAAATGGTTTTCTCTTTGCCCGCCCAGAATTGTAAATGAGAACTCTTTGGCTCACAAGGCTCCCTTAATATGCTAAGTTACTCAGGGAGTACTGCTAAACCAATGATAAACCTTGGGTTAGATTTGGGTAAATGCTGTAGCTACTCTAGAGGTTCTATACATTTACTAGAGTTTAATGTTTTGATAAGGGTCGTCACTTGATATTTAACCATATCTATTCTGAGTTTTTTCATTTGTAATTGTTTTAATTCTCTTGTAAGATGAATTCTGCCTTAAAGGAAATTCATATGGGAGACTTTCAGGACAAATACAGGTCTTTGATATGTTAAAATCCTGGAACTCAAATGGGTAAGAATTTCCAGAACTAACTAAAGCTGCATTCAAACTAAACCAGAATTAGTAACATGGGACAGAATGAACTAAAAGATTATAGTGCTGTGTCTCTTAATGTTTTGTCTTATTTTAAACATGACTGGTTCTGCAATGTTTGCTCTTCTAGACTAGGGAAACTTTTCTTAAGTTATCTGAAACTTACAGAGATGTGCAAGTATTCATTTGTAAACGAATCAAAGCATTCAACTTTTCTCTCTATCTGAACCCTCTGAAGCTCCTAAGGTCTAAGTAAGTATTCCTTCTTCTATGGCAATCAGTCATTTGCATAAGTTCAATAAGAATCTGTTCTCCTTGTAGCAGGACACTATTGGAAACACTGGTTATTTTACCAAGGCTATGATTGGAATGTCATATTTGAGAAAGACATACATAGACTCAGATATAACCAGACAGCTCAAAGGAACTAAGGTTGACTTTATAAAACCTGGAGCCGCAAAGCCCTTTGAAACTGCTGGCCTGATACCTTGTTTACAGAGTTCCCAGCAGCCTCACCAGGTTAGTAAAGAATGTCACTTTCTGGTAGGGGGCAGGAATCTCAGGATACTTTGGGCACCTCAGGAAGAGGAGTTTGTCCAAATCGACAGGTATTGCAGGCATGCCTGAGGGCAAGTATGTGGCTTGGCTTCTGGCCCGGAGAGGCTACTAAAAGTTCAACCTAGAGATTCCTTATAAGAAGTTCCAGCAAAGCAGATTCTAAAAGATCTGTATGATCACTTACTGTTCTTGCTGAGCTTATGTAAATAATTAGGCCAAGTTTACTAAAACCGGACTTGTTTTTCAAATAAATTGGTCCTGATTTGGCTATCTCTGGAAATGAGGGTTATTTTAGAGAGAAAAATTGTTTCAGTAACACACCTTTATGGATATTAAGTTCTAAATTTTGTTGTCTTTAAATGTCTATTCACGTAAGCTAGACAACTTGAGGTAAACTTCAGAGAAGTTGCACAATAGCTCATTTAGATGATCTTGCCTTTGTCAGTCAGTCAGCCCCAAATATAAAGAGAAAACCTCAGAAAATTAAAAGATTTAAAGGGAAAAATCTGACTGAGTTTGTAAAAATAGCGAAAAAAAATGTTTAACAACAGGGAAAATATGAACACATATATGTTAGTTTTTGTGGATACCTTTTCAAGCTGGGTAGAAGCTTTTTCCGCCAAACATGAGATGGCAGGAGTAGTAGCCAAAAACTACTAAAAATAAATAAATAAATTAATAATAATAATAATAGTAATAATAATAATAATTCCTAGGTTTGGGTTGCCTCTCATGATTGGGTCAGACAACAGCCCTGCATTTGTGAGTTCAGTGTCACAGACATTGGCCAAGGCCATGGGCACTAATTAAACTATACTGTGCCTACCAGCCCCAGAACTCCAGATAAGTAATAAGAATAAACCGGACTCTTAAAGAAACCTTGACAAAGTTAATTCTGGAGACTGATGATAAAAGGATAAATCTCCTTCCCTTTGCCCTCCTTAGGACACAATATTAAATTAAATAATGCATGTGAGACTCCCCTTACCTCTTGACAAGTTTTCTCTCACTTGCCAGTAATCCTCTGTCATCAGAATATTGTTACAGATGATCCTTACCACGCACAGAGACTTCTTCACTGTCAGCGCTGGATTCAGCTGCCTCTGTCTTTCATAACTCTGCTACATTCCTCAACTGATCAATGTTGACCCAAGTAGGTAGGGACAACTCTATGTCCCTATTCAGCAGGAAGAAGTTACAGAAGATGAGACCTTCCACCTTCAACAACCTTAAAAATTTAAGAGTCAAAATTCTTCAGGGGGAAATGTGGAGGCCGAGAAAATTAAGGTCATCCCACCTCAAGTTTAGCTGATGTGGGAAACAGAGGCAGAAGAAAATCATTAAAATTCCTTACCTACTGACAAGCCCTTGAAACAGAGTGGCTCTCCCCTGGGGACTTAACTGCTCTCACCTTGAGGTTTTGCTAAGGACAATCCTAGCCTGATTTTGACCTCAGGGAACTTTTCGGACTCATGCAGGGGAGGGAACACGATTATAACATCAGACAAAAGCGGGCTCTTATTGACACCACTCAAGGATGAGCACAAGGATTCTGGGCCTGCCCTGGCAATTTAAGAAATAACTGGAAGACCTGTGGTGGCTTAGAAAGTGTTTACTGTAAGAGCTAGAGTTGTGTGACCTTTAATGATGGGCCCCGGAAGTGGGCTGTCGGGAATCAGGATTTAGTTAATTTCACTTTCAGAGACCCTGACAACAGGGTACCCCAAGTGCGTGTACAATTTAACCAGGAGCGGGCAGAAAGGGAAAAGTCCTGGGTGTCCAGAGTGACTTGGGGTTTTCAGCTTGATATGGGCCAGCTCTCCTGGGCCGGCCCTTACCCAACTGGACTGTTAACCATTAAACTGGTTATCCTCGAGGCACAGAAAAAACATGGCTCCTGTGGGTCCAAATCAGGTATTGGCTCCTCCTGCCCCTACCAAGAACCCAGGTAGCAGGGACACTTTGAAAGGGACCATGAAACCCCAGAAAGTAATGGATGGTGGGTATGTTCTAGGACTGGCCTCACCCCATGCCTCTCGACCTTGATCCTTAACACCACTAAGGAGTTCTCTGTCCTAGTGACTGTGATGCCCCGCATTATCTACCACCCTGAGGAAAGCATGTATTCCCACTGGGGTCAAGGCCTGAGCCTAAGGAGTAAGAGAGAGCCTTTCACTGCTCTCACAATTGCTACCCTGTTCAGTTTGGGAGTAGCTGGGGCCGGAACCGGCATAGACTCCCTGGTCACTCAAGAAGCAGGGATGTCATCCCTGAGAGCGGCCATAGATGAAGATATAGAAAGAATAGAGACCACTATAAGTCACTTAGAAAAATCTCTCACCTCCCTGTCTGAGGTGGTATTCCAAAATAGAAGAGGGCTTGATTTGTTGTTCCTCCAACAAGGGGGACTCTGTGCTGCATTAGGAGAAGAATGCTGCTTTTATGCCAACCATACTGGGGTAGTAAAAGGATCCATGGCTAAGGTGAGACAAGGATTAGCCAAGAGGAAGAAGGAGAGGGAGGCACAGGAGAACTGGTTTGAGGCTTGTTTTAATAGGACCCCCTGGTTCACCACCCTAGTTTCTACCTTAGTTGGCCCATTTGTTTTGCTTGTGCTCATTCTAACTTTTGGCCCTTGCATTCTGAATAAGCTTATTAATTTTGTAAAAGATCGTATTAATACCATCCAGCTCATGGTCATAAGACAGCAGTATGAGAAGTTGCCTGCTCCTGAGGGCACCTACGACTGCTCTACCAATGAGCAAGATTCCTCATTATGAACAACTGAAAGGGGGGAATGTAAGACTGGGTTAGCATAAGTACAGCCATCTTAGCTTGGGCAGCCATCTCAGGCCCAAGGGCTGAAATTTCCCCTGCCTGCTTTAGTTCCAGAGACCCCCTCCCTGCTTTAGTTCCAGGGACCCCCTCCCTGTTTTAGTTCCAAGAAAGTATCCTACCCTGCAACACCTTGGCTGCAGCTAATCAGCTTGAACCACCAGGACGGCTAGGCGGTTGAGGCACAGGGACCAGATGTTGAAGAGAGCTTATCTTGCTAAACCACCAGGGGGGCACAAGCCAAAAGTATGTATGATCCTGAAGTGATGGAAAGTTACTGTGAGTTGGATGTTTAAAAAAAAATGCTATATAAACCCTTGGCTTTGAGTGCTCGGGGTCCTTGTTGAAACCCGCTGTGCCAGGCGGATACTTGGACCCCAGCTAGCTGGAAATCAACCTCGTGGTGTGATTTGCATTATTGAGAGTGTTCTCTGTCTAATTGAGGGGTGGTCAACTCCATACCCTAACAGTATCTGCCTGTCAAGATCCTACTAATTACTCAAAGTTTAACCCAGTCGCTATTTTCTTCAGGAATTCTTTACTGATTCCTTTAATTTTATTTTATTTCTTTCATCTCTGAACCCCAATACATTTCATTTGTCCTTCTATTTTTATAATTCGTATATTCTGCCTTATACTATGGTTATTTGTATTTTTGATCTAACTTTTCAAGTAGACTGCACATTTCCTTAGGACAGGCTCTGTGACCAAGGGCTGAAAAATCTAGCATAGTGCCTTAAAAGCTAGACATTCAACAATTAATTTCAAAATTAGCACATCATATCCCAAGCTATTTTTAAAGCAGACATTATTTTCTCTTTCTTTTCACAGTGCCTATGATGTTTTGGGCTATGCCTGTTTTCCTACATGTGAATTTCTCTCTCCAACAGTTCTTAGACCTTAACCTCTTGTGGAGTAAATATGCATCTAGTTATTTTTTCCTGGTTGTTTTAGTTTGAGTTTTCCTTGTAGTTTTCTTTTTTTTTTTTTCCCCGATTTATTACTGACAAACCATTTCTTTGTTCCTTATGTTTCTCTAAGAGTTAAATTAAACTGTATTGGAATAAAAGAAGGAACTTTAGAATCCACATTTATCTAACTTAAAAAAAGTTGATAGAAAGTCTAAGCACTACAAGAATAATTCCAAAAGAAACAAACCAGCTAAAAAACATCGTAAACATTTTTTTTTTTTTTTTTTTTTTTTTTTAATGAAAGGTGTGGGGCGCCTGGGTGGCTCAGTGGGTTAAAGCCTCTGCCTTCAGCTCAGGTCATGATCTCAGGGTCCTGGGATGGAGCCCCACATTGGGCTCTCTGCTCAGCAGGGAGCAGAGAGAGAGAGAGGGGGAACCTCTCTCTCTCTCTGTCTGCATCTCTGCCTACTTGTTATCTCTGTGTGTCAATTAAATAAATAAAATCATTTTAAACAATGGAAGGTGGAGTTCTGTTTGCACACTACAAAACTTTCAGTGTTGTGACATTAACTATTCTAATGGTTTCCTTTATACAAAGGTAAAAGTCACATGTCACAAAAGTAATAGAGTGAAAATAGAGGAGGAAGAAAGAAAACATTAAACATAATTATTATGCAAAAACTAACTTTATGTGATGGGATAATGAACATTTTTTAAAAGATTTTATATTTGATTATTTGAGAGAGAGAGAGAGAGAGCATGAACAGGGGGAGGGGCAGAAGGAGAAGCAGACTCCCTGCTGAGCCAGGAGCCCAATGTGGAGCTCGATCCCAGGATCCTAGGATCGTGACCTGAGTTGAAGGCAGATGCTTAACCACCTAAGCCACCAAGGCAACCCTTGAATAATGAACATTTATGATCATCCAGAGATAGAACCCCTGGTAAGAATGAGACACTGTTAAATGCATGTTAAACAAATAATTATACAGACTATTGATTTAATATCATTTTAAAATATACCTTTGTCATGTCAAGTGAGAATCTAAATATGAAATATTGTTAATATGTAACACAGGAGTTGAGAACCTTGTTTGGAACCGCGTTTACGTTGCAAACACAGAGACACAGTATTTCAGTAAAGAAAAACATGTTTACATATTCTGGATCATATGCCCATTTAAATTAATTTAATTGTATTTCATACAACTGTTAATATATATGTGGAAAAATGCTCAGGATTAGAAAATGTTTAAAATCATCAACTACACTGAAAGAAGACAGTCAAATTTTATTTGTCTCACTCTAACCCAAGGAGAGATTTTCATTTTTGGTCTAATTCCTTAGAAGTTGAAGTAATGAAGTGTACAATATGTACAATTAAAAGTAATAATCATACCTCTGCTAATCTTATAATCAAACTAGTTATTAAAATGAGGACTTTTCTCACTGAGAGATAAATATGCTTTTATTATAAGACTGTAGTGAAATTAATCAGCATTTGAATATTATTCTGACCTTGTTATAATGGTAGTATCTTAACACAATATAAGCCACCAACATTTTTTTTTTATTTTCTCTTTTTAGTTTCTTATTTTTGAAAAAAAAATGAACTTTTAAATTAAAGCAGAGCTTTAGTAATGCTTTTCCTCCTAGTGAGAGCCCCAAACTCTCTTGGTCCTGGTTCAGACATTAGCTAGTATGTGGCTTTGAATAAGTCCCTTCTGGTCCTCAATTTATTCATTTATAGGTTTACTTTTAAAATATCAATATTTCATAATTCTAAATAAATGAAACAATTAAGATTCTTCTCTCCTAGCAGTACTTAAAGAGGGATAGCAGCATCTTATACAGAAACACAGACAGGTACTTTACCTGACTGAATTTGTCTCTTTGAAAGCCACGTGTGCTCTGTATTTAGGCTCTATCTTGTATAGGAAGAGTACTAGTCCCAGTATGGACCACAGATTCTTAATTTAAATCAAATGAAGCCTTTAAAAGCTTGTTCTTAATGTTTAACTGCTTAAATGAGCTAGCTTCCTGGAGACTAAGAGCGCCTCTTGGCGGTCTGAGAAGGCCTTTGTGTCATTACATGGTCAATTTCCAATACATAGAGACAGATCTCTGCTCTGGTTGTGGAAGACACATTTTTTTTTTTTCATGACAGCATTTAGGGCTTCTCACTGAGCCTGGAATTAAACTATATGACCAGGCCCCACCCAACATACACACATTTTTTTTCAACTTACTGCTTGTTTGAAACTGTGAACTACATGTCAATATATCAAAATGAAATGTAAAAGTAAATATTTTACCTGAAGATAACTGTCTTTCTGGATATAGCAGGCATTATTTAAGCCTCCTCATCTTCAACTGCTACAATTGTATTAATGCCTCTTTTAAATAATTAATCTTTTATATAAGTAAAAGATTCTGTTTCTTATGATTGCATTTAGAAAGAAATGCATTAATGAAATATTAAATGTAACACTTAAAATGGCATTTTCCTTCATACATCCTAAGACTGTCTATTTGGTACAAGAAAACAAGGAGTGTATACTGAGCAGAATGACAAACTTAGTTTAACAAATTCTTTCTATTTCATTTTTTAGGTTAAAAGTATGACAACTGTTGTTAAGTCCCTTGAGGCTAGAAAGGTATTTATTGCAATCAAGAGTAAGATATAAGAGCAAATGATGTAGGGCAGGGGGGAGGATTATTTCTTAGACTACTTTTGAATGAAGCAGCCAAGATAAGGAAGTGTATTCTCTAGAGTTTTTCAGTCTGAGTCCTTGGCTACCATCACAGGAATGTCACAAAGGATAAATGCTAATAGAGTTAGGAGGGAACAGTTTGGGGCAGAAGGAAGTTATAATTATTTTGAAAACTACTATTCTGTTGCACAGAGGTATCATTTTGATATTTTATCATTATCCATATATTTCATCCTTTTTATAAATTATAGATATTCTAAAGAATATTTCATTAAAGTCTCTAAGCTATCTTCAGTGAAAATCTTAAAGCAAACATTGCCAATTCCTTTTGCTTTGTTTCATTTGAAATGAAAAATAAACTCCAAAATAGGAAACACATTTTTGAAGAAATCTTTAAGTCACTCTGGTTTATTAAATATTGTCAGTTGACATTTAGCACAACTCTAAATGTAACACTAATATATTCAGTGTATAGAGCACTCAGTTTACTGGGGAGAATTTAACAGTGGCATACCTGCTGTTGCAGGATTGCAGGGTTCTTGTCTCATGGAGTCAAAGAATGAATCTCCTGGGCACAAAAGGGTGAAGTGAAGTATAAGTTTATTAAGTGAAAGTGAGATCAGAAAGGAAAGAACAAGCTCCCCAGAGTAGGAGGGGTCCCAAATGGGTTGCCACTGAGGGCTTTTAGTGGCAGTCTTCTATTGAGAACTGACTGGGAAGCTTGTGGCTTGAAATTCTTGTGTCATCTTGGTTTGTTCCCTTATCTCTTGTTTAGTTCTGTCTCAGCATCTCCACCTGCCAGGAATATTTTTGGAGTATAGTCAGGGGAGTCAAAGGCTTCCTATCTCTCCTGCCTATGCCTAAAACCCTTTCCCTATTCAAGGGACAGAACCTGTGGGCAGAAAGAGTTATACTGGGATTATGAGGAGTGATTGATTGTGTACTTTTTTATTAGTGGGTGTTGGGATAGCACAAGTCTCCAAGAAATCAAGAAGCAAGGCTTTCAGGACCTTGAAGGGCCAGCTGCTACCAAGATAAGGTTACTTTTTTTTTTTTTTTTTTGACAGAGATCACAAGGAGGCAGAAAGGCAGGCAGAGAGAGGGGGAAGCAGGCTCCCTGCTGAGCAGAGATCCCAACGCTGGGTTCTATCCCAGGACCCTGAGATCATGACCCGAGCCGAAGGCAGAGGCTTTAACTCACTGAGCCACCCAGGTGCCCTGATAAGGTTACTTTTAAACATAAATGTACTAAGGCAGCCATGAGTTCCTTGAAGAGGGTTGCCCTTTGTTTGTTTCGGGTATCTGTCAGTGGACTGGAAGCTGTAAGGAGATTTTCATTTAAGTTACATTTCTTTTGCCTTTATCTACCACATCATTACAGTGCTGTGAGGCCAGAGTGCTTCTTAATTAGGACAGATTACCTACAGTCATTCCACCTGTGTAGCTCCCACTGAAATCAACAGTAATCTTGCATCAATTCAATTTTCTCATGTAGCTCTCAGATCTTTAAAGTATTGAAGAAATTAATCAGTATGTAAATATAGTATTTTCATAGAAAGCAGAAAAAAATGTTCATTCCAAAATAATGTTATCTGGATTTTTAATAATGAGGAACGACTGAGATGATTTAACCAGATTGAAGGCCACAATATAAACAAAAAAGAAGTTATACTCTCACCTCTGTCTCGGCTTTATACCAGGTCTCTATTGGCAAAGCCAAGTACAGTGTTGGACTTTTTTCTTTTTTTGGTAGATACCTTTAAGTTTGAAGAAAAAGTAAAATATGAACTTGAGTATTTAAATAATTATTAGGTCTTTTAGAATGAAAATAATATGTTGGTAGTACTAACAACACTGTCCATATGAATTGGAACTTCACAGTAAGAAAATTGAGCATGAATTTCTTGAATTACTGTGTAGGTTTTCTTTCTGCAGGTCCACATGCATCTATACTTTTTCTTTTTTCAGCTTTATTTTTTTTTTAATTTACTTTCAGCGTAACAGTATTAATTGTTTTTTCACCACACCCAGTGCTCCATGCAATCTGTGCCCTCCCTAATACCCACCACCTGGCTCCCCCAACCTCCCACCCCCCGCCCCTTCAAAACCCTCAGGTTGTTTTTCAGAGTCCATAGTCTCTCATGGTTCACCTCCCCTTTCAATTTCGCTCAAATCCCTTCTCTTCTCCATCTACCCTTGTCCTCCATATTATTTGTTATGCTCCACAAATAAGTGAAACCATATGATACTTGACTCTCTCTGTTTGACTTATTTCACTCAGCATAATCTCTTCCAGTCCTGTCCATGTTGCTACAAAAGTTGGGTATTCGTCCTTTCTGATGGAAGCATAATACTCCATAGTGTATATGGACCACATCTTCCTTATCCATTCGTCCGTCGAAGGGCATCTTGGTTCTTTCCACAGTTTGGCGACCGTGGCCATTGCTGCTATAAACATTGGGGTACAGATGGCCCTTCTTTTCACTACATCTGTATCTTTGGGGTAAATACCCAGCAGTGCAATTGCAGGGTCATAGGGAAGCTCTATTTTTAATTTCCTGAGGAATCTCCACACTGTTCTCCAAAGTGGCCGCACCAGTTTGCACTCCCACCAACAGTGTAAGAGAGTTCCCCTTTCTCCACATCCTCTCCAACACACGTTGTTTCCTGTCTTGCTAATTTTGGCCATTCTAACTGGTGTAAGGTGGTATCTCAATGTGGTTTTGATTTGAATCTCCCTGATGGCTAGTGATGATGAACATTTTTTCATGTGTCTGGTAGCCATTTGTATGTCTTCATTGGAGAAGTGTCTGTTCATATCTTCTGCCCATTTTTTAATATGATTGTCTGTTTTGTGTGTGTTGAGTTTGAGGAGTTCTTTATAGATCCTGGATATCAACCTTTTGTTTGTACTATCATTTGCAAATATCTTCTCCCATTCCGTGGGTTGCCTCTTTGTTTTGTTGACTGTTTCTTTTGCTGTGCAGAAGTTTTTGATCTTGATGAAGTCCCAAAAGTTCATTTTCACTTTTGTTTCCTTCGGCTTTTGAGACATATCTTGAAAGAAGTTGCTGTGGCTGATATAAAAGTGGTTACTGCCTATGTTCTCCTCGAGGGTTCTGATGGATTCCTGTCTCACGTTGAGGTCTTTTATCCATTTCGAGTTTATCTTTGTGTATGGTGTAAGAGAATGGCCGAGTTTCATTCTTCTACATATGGCTGTCCAGTTTTCCCAGCACCATTTATTGAAGAGACTGTCTTTTTTCCACTGGATATTTTTTCCTGTTTTGTCGAAGATGATTTGACCATGGAGTTGAGGGTCCATATCTGGGCTCTCTACTCTATTCCACTGGTCTATGTGTCTGTTTTTATGCCAGTACCATGCTGTCTTGGTGATCACAGCTTTGTAGTAAAGCTTGAAATCAGGTAACGTGATGCCGCCAGTTTTATTTTTGTTTTCAACATTTCCTTAGCGATTCGGGGTCTCTTCTGATTCCATACAAATTTTAGGATTATTTGCTCCAACTATTTGAAGAACACTGGTGGAATTTTGATCGGAATGGCATTAAAAGTATAGTTTGCTCTGGGCAGTATAGACATTTTAATGATGTTTATTTTTCCGATCCAAGAGCATGGAATCGTCTTCCATCTTTTTGTGTCTTCTTCAATTTCTTTTAGGAGTGTTCTGTAGTTCCTCGAGTACAGATCTTTAACCTCTTTGGTTAGGTTTATTCTGAGGTATTTTGGAGAAACAAGGTATGATTCTTGGTGCTATAGTAAATGGAATCGATTCTCTAATTTGCCTTTCTGTATTTTCATTATTAGTATATAAGAAAGCCACTGATTTATGGATATTGACTTTGTATCCTGCCACATTACTGAATTGCTGTATGAGTTCTAGTAGTTTGGGGGTGGAGTCTTTCGGGTTTTCCATATAAAGAATCATGTCATCTGCGAAGAGAGAGAGTTTGACTTCTTCCTTGCCAATCTGGATACCTTTTATTTCTCTTTGTTGTCTGATTGCTGTTCCTAGGACTTCTAATACTATGTTGAACAAGAGTGGTGAGAGTGGGCATCCTTGTCGTGTTCCTGATCTCAACGGGAACGCTGCAAGCTTTTTCCCATTGAGGATGATATTTGCTGTGGGTCTTTCATAGATAGATTTGATGAAGTTGAGGAATGTTCCCTCTATCCCTATACTTTGAAGTGTTTTAATCAGGAACGGATGCTGGACTTTGTCAAAAGCTTTTTCTGCATCAACTGAGAGGATCATGTGGTTCTTCTATCTTCTCTTATTGATTTGTTCTATCACATTGATTGATTTGCGAATGTTGAACCATCCTTGCAACCCATGGATGAATCCCACCAGGTCATGGTGGATAATCTTTTTAATGTGCTGTTGGATCCTATTTACTATGATCTTGTTGAGAATCTTAGCATCAATATTCATCAGTGATATTGGTCTGAAATTCTCCTTTTTGGTGTGGTCTTTGCCTGGTTTGGGGATCAGGGTAATGCTGGCTTCATAAAAAGTGTCTGGAAGTTTTCTTCTGCTTCAATTTTTTGAAACAGCTTCAGGAGAAAAGGTGTTATTTCTTCTTTGAACGTTTGATAGAATTCCCCAGGGAATCCGTCAGGTCCTGGGATCTTGTTTTTTGGGAGGTTTTTGATCACTGCTTTAATCTCGTTATTAGATATCAGTCTATTCAGGTTGTCAATTTCTTCCTGGTTCAATTTTGGGAGTTTATACTTTTCCAGGAATGCATCCATTTCATCTAGGTTGCTTAGCTTATTGGCATATAACTGTTGATAATAACTTCTGATGATTGTTTCTACTTCCTTGGTGTTAGTTGTGATCTCTCCCTTTTCATTCATAATTTTATTAATTTGGGCTTTCTCTCTTTTCTTTTGAATTAGTGTGGCCAATGGTTTATCGATCTTATTGATTCTTTCAAAAAAACAGCTTCTAGTTTCATTGATACGTTCTACTGTATCTCTGGTTTCTACCTCATTGATCTCTGCTGTCATCTTGATTATTTCCCTTCTTACGTGTGGGGTTGGTTTGATTTGTTGTTGATTCTCCAGTTCTTTAAGTTGTAGAGACAGCTGGTGCATTCTGGATTTTTCAATTTTTTTGAGGGAGGCTTGGATCTCTATGTATTTCCCCCTTAGGGCCACCTTTGCTGTATCCCATAGGTTTTGGAGTGAAGTGTCTTCATTCTCATTGGTTTCCATAAATTTTTGAAGTTCTTCTTTGATCTCCTGGTTGATCCAAGCATTCTTAAGCAAGGTGGTCTTTAGCTTCCAGGTGTTTGAGTTCCTTCTGAACTTTTCCTTGTGGTTGAGCTCCAGTTTCAAAGCATTGTGATCTGAGAATATGCAGGGAATCATCTCAGTCTTTTGTTATCGGTTGAGCCCTGATGTGTGACCCAGTATGTGGTCTATTCTGGAGAAGGTTCCATGTGCACTTGAGAAGAATGAGTATTCTGTTGTTTTCGGGTGGAATGTTCTGTATATATCTATGAGGTCCATCTGGTCCAATGTGTCATTCAATGCTCTTATTTCTTTATGGATTTTCTGCTTTGATTATCTGTCTATTTCTGAGAGAGGCGTATTAAGATCTCCTACTATTAATGCATTCACATCAATATGACTCTTTATCTTGATTAATAGTTTTCTTATGTAGTTGGCTGCTCCCATATTGGGGGCATAGATATTTACAATTGTTAGATCATCTTGGTGGATAGTCCCTTTAAGAATGATGTAGTGTCCTTCTGTATCTCTGACTACCGTCTTTAGTTTAAAATCTAATTTATCTGATATGAGAATCACTACCCCGGCATTCTTTTCAGGCCCGTTGGCATGAAAGATGCTTCTCCATCCCTTCACTTTCAGTCTGGGTGTATCTTTAGGTTCAAAATGGGTCTCTTGTAGACAACATATGGATGGGTCCTGTCGTTTTATCCAATCTGCAACCCTGTGTCGTTTATGGGCGCATTTAGGCCATTCACATTGAGAGTGATTATTGAGAGATACATTTTTATTGACATTGTGTTATCTTTGAAGTCTTTCTTTCTGTTGATTGTCTCTATATTTCTGTTCAATGCTATTCTTAGGGTTTTTCCTCTTTTATAGAACCCCCCTTAATATTTCCTGCAGTGTTGGCTTGGTGGTTGCATAGTCTTTTAAGCCTTGCCTGTCATGGAAACTCTTTATCTTTCCATCCATTTTGAATGTCAGTCTTGCTGGATAAAGTATTCTTGGCTGCATGTTCTTCTCATTTAGTGCCCTGAATATATCTTGCCAGCCCTTTCTGGCTTGCCAGGTCTCTGTGGACAGGTCTGACGTTATTCTGATGGGCTTTCCTCTGTACGTAAGGAGCTTCTTTGTCCTAGCGGCTTTCAAGAGATTGTATCTACAATTGTGATTCCTCAATTTTACTGTGAGGTGCCTGGATGTTTTTTTGGAATTTTTAATCTGGGGGGGAGACCGTTCTGACTCTAGTACATGAACACTTGTTCCATTCGCGAGATTGGGAAAATTTTCATGAAGAACTTGTTCCACTATATCTTCTAGACTTCTTTCTTTCTCCTCCCCTTCAGGGATTCCAATAATTCTGATGTTGGAATGTTTCAGGGCATCATTTATTTCCCTGATTCTGTTTTCGTGGCTTCTAAGCTGTTTGTTCCAGGCTTCCTCCTGATCCTTTCTCTCTATCTGTTTGTCCTCCAGATCACTAATTCTATCTTCTGTCTCAGTTACTCTAGCTTTTAGAGAATTTAGATTAGATTGGAACTCATTGAGAGCATTGTGGACCTCATCCCTGGTGGCCTTCAGATCTGCCCTAACATTTTGAACATCATCCCTGGTCGCTTTCAATTCTGCCTTAATCAATTCCGTTTGGTCAGCCATGGCTTTCTCCAACCTAGCTATTGCCTGGATAATTGTTAGCCTGAATTCTCTTTCCGACATATTGTCTATGTTGATAGCTGTTAGCTCTGTTACGGAAGGCCCATCCTCTGTATTTTGCTTCTGTTGGGGATTCCTCCTCCTAGTCATTTTGCTGAGAGATGACTCTACAGATGTAGCTGGATGTATCAACCGTGGTGCAGTCAAGGTGCACCCTGGAACACTTCTGAGCACTCAGGATTCCCCACCCAAACGAGAGAAAAAAGAAAAGAAAAAGAAAAAAGAGAGAGAGAGAGAGACAGGAAAAAAAGGGAAGATAAAAGAGAAGGTTCAGCCCAAATGGGCCCCAGGGTAAGATTTATGACGTATACAAACAAAAACAGACAAACAAAAAGACTGATAAAAGTATATGACGAGAGAAAATATATATATATATTAGCAAAAAAAAGGAGGAGCCTCGTCAAGAAGAACCCCAAGTATAAGATTTATATACTATCCAGACAAACATAAATACACAGAGACACTGGCAGAAGAAAAAGATCGGAGCATGGTTATAGATTCTCAGTGTGGGTGAGGAAGGTTATTTTGAGTCTTCCTGGATGTTATCTTGATATCTTTGTTAAAGGACTCAACTTTCCTAAGATAAAAGGGGGATTAAAAATTGGTTCACCTATAGGGGTAGCATTGATTGGAGAAAGGGGGTTACCTTGAAGTTTAACTCTATATGAATATTAGAAAATAAAAATAAAAAAGGAATAAACTGGACTAAACTAAACTAAATTTTTTTTTAAAAAATTTAAAAAAATAAAAAAGAAAAATAAAAACACGTGTATGTATCAAAAAAATTCAGGTTAGTAGTTTATTATGGAATTTGATGTACTGGACATCTCACTGTGATGGTAAATAGGTTAAAAAATTATCTATATAAAAAAAGAAAAAGAAAAAAAAAGAACCAGAATAGTGGGAATGAGTTAAAACTAAAAGTTGTATCTGTGAAGTAGTGGTGTTTGTTCTCTTGTAGTCTTTTTTTTTTTTCTTTCCTAATTTGTTTTCTGGGGTAGGGGGCTGCCACGTGGGTTTTCAGTCAGTGATGTTCCCTGAGTTAAGTCCTCCCGACCCCCTCAAGGGGGTGGGCTCTGAGGAAAACAGTTTTTTCAGGCTTTTGTTCTCTGGAGGTTTTTATGTTTGTTCACTTCTTTTCTCTTGCCTTGACAGCTTTTGATGGTTTTTGGAGGTTTAGAGGAAAACGAACTGCACCCCGACCTCCCTCTCAGAGAAAAGCCTCAGTCTCCTCCCCTGCAGGTGCTGCAGCTGCCTGCCCGCTGGCAGAGCAGGTTCTGAGTCGCGGTCCCTGGGGACGCAGGATCTCCTGCTTGTATGCAAAACCATGGCGGCTGCGGCTGTCTGGGCAGCTCCAGACCGCCAGAGAGGTTCCAAGCAGGGATCGCACACTGAGATTTTCCTGCTGGCCGGGCCTGGGACTGCCTGGTCTTTCCAGGTCTAAGGGTGCAGGGCTTGCATGCACCTCTCCCAGGGGACGTTGTAGGGTGCGGGCATCTCCAGCTCTAGGATGGCGCGGGTCCCAGAACACCAGGCTGGGCGTTCGTGCACCTCTCTCAGGGGAGGGTGAGGCACGAGCGCGTATCTTAGGCAAAGTGCACTTTCTGCTGTCTGGTGTGGCTCCCAGCCCCTCACGGGATCCGGACTCCACTCGTTCTTGGGCACGTTGGCAGCTCAGGGACCAAGACCTGGTTTCTCCACCGCACTCTCTGGCTCAGCACCAGGGGAGGCTGTCCTGGGTCTGGGGACTTAAGCCCCTGTCCCTAGCCACCCTGATTCCCACAATTTCCCCCTGCGATCCTTTGCTCTTTTGAGTGCTTTCAACCAGACTCCAAGTTAATGCTGGTCCCCAGTCGCAGGGCACTCTCGTATTGGGGTATTATTTTCCAATCGGTCGCCTCTGGTGGCTCCCTCCCCCTTTTGTTTATCTTAGGATATCAGTCCAAAGTTCCCACTCCACTTTACCTGCCCACTGGTGTCTTCTGACCCCATAGAGATCCAGACGTGTATAATTCTGATCTCAGGCTGATTCCATGGGTGATCAGAGTTCTTTGGTAGGTAATCAGCTCACTTTAGGGTACAAGTTGAAAATGCGCCCCCTCCTACTTCCCCACCATCTTGTCTCGCATCTATACTTTTTAAGTTCAAATTCCAATTATGCTTTACCTAAGGAAGACAAACTCTCTAAAAAAATTCAATTAAGAATTCTTTTACTGAGTCCTTTTAAGAAGTAGCAGCTGACAGAGCATTTGCAAAGCATTATTGAATTATATCTGTATAACTCATTGTCCCTGAAATCTTATCCAGATGGATATAGGGAGGGAATTTTGCTTTTCTTTAGGAATTAGTTAAATATCTATCTCTTCTTGATTGATTTTTTTTTTCTCAAGACAGAAACACTGTATAGCCTTTTAAAAAAGCTTTAATTAAATTCCAGTTAGGGAAAAATAAATAAAGAAATAAAATATTAATTCCAGCTAGGTAGCATACAGTGTTATATTAGTTCCAGGTGTACAATATAGTGATTCCAGACTTCAATACGACACCTTGTCTTCATCATAACAAATGTAATCTTTAATCCCCATAATTTTTTTTAACCTATCCCCCATATAGCTGCCCTCTGGTAAACAGTTTCTTCTCTATAATTATGAGTCTGTTTTTTGGTTTGCCTCTCTCTTTTTTCCCCTTTCCTCATTTGTTTTCTTTCTTAAATTCCAAATATCAGTGAAATCATATGATGGTTGTATTTCTGTGACTGACTTATTTTGCATAGCATAGGACACTTTGGCTGTTTCCATATCTTGGCTATAGTAGGTAATGCTGCTATAAATATTGGGGTGCATGTATCACTTTGACTTAATATTTTTATATTCCTTGAGTAAATACCGAGTAGTGCAAGTGCAGGATTGTATGGTTATTCTATTTTTAACTTTTAAAAGAAACTCCATATTGTTTTCCATAGTGGCTGCACCAGGTTGCATTCCCACCAATAGTGCAAGAGGGATCCCATTTCTCCATATCCTTGCAAACACCAGTTGTTCCTGTGTTGTTGATTTTAGTCATTTTGACAGCTGTGAGGTGATATTTCATTGTAGTTTAGATTTGCATTTCTCTGATGATCAACGATATCGAGCATCCTTTCAAGTGTCTCTTGGACATCAGTATGACTTCTGTGGAATAAAGACAATTCTACCCACTTGTATCTATTGCCCAATTTTTAATTTGGATTATTCATTTTTGGGTGTTGAGTTTTATAAGTTCATTATATACTTTAGATAATAACCCTTTATCAGATTTGTCATTTGCAAATATCTTCTGCCATTCAGTAGGTTTTCTTTTAGTTTTGTTGATTGTTTCTTTCACTGTGTAGAAACTTTTTACTTTGATGAAATCTCAATCCCAATTTTGCTTTTGTCTCCCTTGCCTCAGGAGACATGTCTGAAAAGAAGTTGCTATGGCCAATGTCAAAAAAGTTACTGCCTGTGTTGTCCTCTAGGATTTTGGTGGTTTCCTGTCTCACATCTAGGCCTTTCATTCATTTTGAATTTATTTTTATGTATAATGTAATAAATTGTCCAGTTTCATTCTTTTGCAGGTAGCTGTCCAGTTTTCCCAACACTATTTGTTGAATAGACTCTCTTTTTTCCCATTAGATAATCTTTCTTGCTTTGTCAAACATTAACAGGCCATATAGTTGTTGCTTCATTTCTGGGTTTTCTATTATATTCTATTGCCCATGTGTCTATTTTTATGCCAGTACCATACTGTCTTGATTACTATAGCTTTGTAATATAACTTGAAGTCTGGAATTGTGATGTCTCCTGCTTGGCTTTTCCTTTTCAAGACTGCTTTGCCTACTTGGGGTCTTTTGTGGTTCCATACAAATGGTAGGATTGTTTTTTCTAGCTCTGAGAAAAATGCTGTTGGTATTTTGATGGGCATTGCATTAAATGAGTAGATTGCTTTGGGTAATGTGGACATTTTAACACTATTTGTTTTTCCAATCCATGAGCATGGAATGTATTTCCATTTCTTTTTGTCATCTTAAATTTTTTTTATCAGAATTTTATATTTTTAGGAGTACAAGTCTTTCATATCTTTGCATTGATTTATTCTTAGGTACCATATTGGTTTTGGTGTAGTTGTAAATGACATAAATTCCTTAATTTATCTTTCTGCTGCTTCTTTCAGTGTATAGAAATGCAACAGATTTCTCTATGTTGATTTTGTATCCTGCAGCTTTACTGAATTCATGTATCAGTTCTAAAAATTTCTTGGTGGAGTCTTTTGGGTTTTCTACATAGAGTATCTTGTTGTCTTCACATAGAGTGTCATGTCATCTGCAAATAGTGAAATTTGGACTCTTTTTTGTTGATTTGGATGCTTTTTATTTCTTATGTTGTCTGATTGCTATGGCTAGGACTTCCAGTACTATATTAAATAACAGTGGTGAGAGTGCACATCTCTGTCTTGTTCCTGACCATAGAGGAAAAGCTCTCATTTCTTCCTCATTGAGGCTGCTATTAGCTGTGGGTTTCACATGTATGACCTTTCTTACATTGAGGTATATTCCCTGTATCCCTCCTTTGTTGACAGATTTTATCATGAGTCAATATTTGTACAAATTTGTACTTTGTACAAATGCTTTTTCTGCATCTATTGAGAGGATCATAAGGTTCCTAACCTTTCTTTTATTAATGTGGTATATGATGTTGATTGATTTGTGAATATTGAACCACTCTTATAACCCAAGAATAAATCCCACTTGATCATGGTGGATGATTTTAATGCATTGTTGTATTTGATTTTCTAGTATTTTGTTGAGAAATTTATGGATCTGTGTTCATCAGGGATATTGGCCTCTGGTACTCTTTTAATGGATTCTATCTGATTTTGGTATTAGGGTATTGCTGGTCTCATAGAATGAATCTGATCATTTTCCTGTTTTTTTCTTTCTTTTTTTTTCTTTGGAATAGTTTGAGAAGAACAGGCATTAAGTCTTCTTTTAAAAAAATATTTATTTATTTTAGAGAAAGAGAGAGAGGGAGAGAGAGAGCACACAAGTAGGGGGAGGGGCAGAGGGAGAGAATCTTCAAGCAGACTCCTCACTGATTGTGGAGCCCAACATGGGGTTCAATCCCATGTCCCATGAGATCATGACCTGAACCAAAACCAAGAGTGAGATGCTTAATCACCTGAGCCACTCAGTGTCCCCAGCATTAACTCTTCTTTAAATGTTTGGTAGATTTCACCTTTGAAGCTATCTGTCCCTGGACTTTTGTTTGTGGAGAGTTTTTTTTTTTTTAAGATTTTATTTATTTATTTGACAGACAGAGATCACAAGTAGGTAGAGAGGCAGGCAGAGAGAGGGGGGGGATATAGGCTCCCCGCTGAGCAGAGAGCCCAATGCGGGGCTTGATCCCAGCACCATGAGACCATGACCTGAGTCGAAGGCAGAGGCTTAACCCACTGAGCCACCCAGGTGCCCCTGGAGAGTGTTTTGATAACTGGATTTCTTTGCAATTTTTATCAGTCTGTTCAAATTCTCTATTTCTTTCTGTTTCAATTTTGGCTGTTGATATGTTTCTTGGAAATTTATCCATTTTTTCTATTTTGTTCAATTTGTTGTGTATAGTTTTTCATAATTTTCTCTTATAATTGTATTTCTGTGGTGTTGGTTATTATTTCTCCTCTCTCATTTGTGATTTTATATATTTGGGTCCTTTCTCTTTTCTTTTGATAAGTCTTCCTAGAAGTTCACCAATTTTATTAATTTTTTCAAAGAACCAGCTCCTAGTTTCATTTATCCGTTCTACTGTATTTTTAGTTTCTGTATCATTCATATCTGCTCTGATCTTTATCATTTGTTTCCTTCTGCTGGCTTTAGGCTTTGTTATTCTTCCTCTAGTTCCTTTAGGAGTACATTTGGGTTGTTTATTTGATATTTTTCTTGGTTTGTTTGTTGTTTTTTTTTCTTTTTTGAGATAGGCTAGTATTGTTATCAACTTTCTTCTTAAAATGACTTTTGTTCCATCCCAAAGATTTAGACCATTGTGTTCTCATTTTCATTTGTTTCCATGTAATTTTAAAATTTGTTTGATTTCTTGGTTGAACCATTCATTGTTTAGTAGCCTATTAATTAAGCTATACATATCTGTGCTCTTTGCGGAGTTTGTCTTGTGGTTGATTTCTAGTTTCATAGTGTTGTGTTCAGAAAAGGTGTATTGTATCTTTGATCTTTTTGAATTTGTTAAGACTTGTTTGGTTATCTTTTATGTGATCTTTTCTTGAGATGTTCCATGTACACTGTACTTTAATTTTTTTGTGTGTGAAAATAAATGCAGTTTTTGTACATGAGCAAGGAACAAACATGTAGAATATAGCAGATAGGTAATCTTAGGTGTAAAATATAGTATAAAGTAATGGTGTTTGTGATATACATCAAGTATCAATATAACAAACATACCCAAAGTGGGTGTTGATGAGTAAGTCCAAAATTAATCTTTAAAAGCCATTTTTGAATGATGGCTTCATTGTTACTCTAATACATTTTAAAAGTTGTTACTACTTTTGACCTAAATGCCAAGCTTGAAGGCATCTACAATAAAAGTTGCTCCTTGGCATTTTAAAAGAATGTGTATTCTGCCTTATTGGGTTGGAAAGTTTTGAATATATCTGTTATATCCATCTAGTGCTGTGTGTCATTCAAAGCCAGTATTTCCTTGTTGACTTCTCTTTGGACAATCTGTCCATTGATGTAAGCGGGTGTTAAAGTGCACCACTATTATTATATTACTATGGATTAGTTTCTTTAAAATTGTTATTAACAGTTTTATGTATTTAGGTGCTCCCATGTTTGTCATCTAAATATTTATTATTGAGATATCTTCTTGGATTATCACCTTTATGATTATATAAACCCTTCTTTGTCTCTTGTTATTATCTTTGTTATAAAGTCTAGTTGTCCTATACAAATATTGCTACTCAGCATTCTTTTGACATCCACTTGAGAGATAAATTTTCTTTCATCCTCTCACATTTGATCTGTAGATATCACCAAGTCAGAAATGAGTCTCTTTTAGGCAACATATAGATGGGTCTTGTTTTCATTTTTTTTTTCCTTTTAAGTTTTTATTTAAATTCCATTTCATTAACAGACAGTGTAATATTAGATTCAGGTGTAGAAGTTAGTGATTCATGTTGTACATACAACACACAATGCTCACCACAACAATGTCCTTCTTAATGCCATCATATACTTAACCCATCCCCTCACTACCTCTTCTCCAGTAAACCTCAGTTTCTTTTCTATAGTTAAAAGTCTGTTTCCTGGTTAGCCTCTATTCTTTCCCCCCCATGTTCATTCTTTATTTTTTTTTCCTTAAATTCACATAAGAGTGAAATCATACGGTATTTATCTTTCTCTGACTGACTTATTTCTCTTAGCATAATACACTTTATCTCTATCCATATCATTGCAAATAGCAAGATTTCATTCTTTTTCATGGCTGATATTCTATTGTATATACATGCCACTTATTCACCCATTTGTCAGTCAATGGACATTTAGGCTCTTTTCATATTTGGCAATTGCTGCTAATGCTGCTATAAACATCAGGGTGCATGCGTCCCTCTGAATCAGTATTTTTTTTATCCATGGATGAAATTGATGGATCATAAGGTAGTTAAATTTTTCAGTTTTTGAGGAACCTCTATATTGTTTTCCAGAGTTGCTTCACCAATTCACATTACTACCAAAAGTGTAAGAGTGTTCCCTTTTCTCTGCATTCTTGCTCAAACCTGCTGTTTCCTATGTTGTTAATTTTAGACATTCTGACAGGTGTGAAGTGATATCTCATGTTGTTTTTTTAATTTTATTTATTTATTAGAGAGAAAGAGAGAAGGGGAGGGAGAGGGGCAAGCAGAATTCACACTGAGTGTGGAGCCCAAAGCAGGGCTCCATCATGACATGAGACATTATGTAGACATCATGACATGAGCCATAATGACATGAGCCAATATTGAGAGTCAGACATATAACTGACTGAGCCACCCAGGTGCCCCTCATGATAGTTTTGATTTGTATGTCCCTGAAGATGAGTGATGTTGAGCATCTTTTCATTTGTCTGCTAGTCATCTGTATGTCTTCTTTGAAAAAAAAAAGTCTATTCATGCCTTTTGCCTGCATTTTAATTAGATTATTCATTTTTGGGGTGTTGAGTTTTATAAATTCTTTATATAACTTGGATACTAACCCTTTATCAGATATGTCACTGGCAAATATCTTCCCCCATTCCATAGGTTGCCTTTCAGTTTTGTTGATTGTTTCCTTTGTTGTGCAGAAGGTTTTTAATCTTGATGAAGTCCCAATAGCTTGTATACGAGCTATTGTTTCCCTCACCTCAGGAGACATCCTAGTAATAAGTTGTTATGGCCAATGTCAAAGAGGTTACTGTTTATGTTCTTTTCAAGGATTTTTATAGTTTTCTCTCTTGTATTTAGGTATTTCATCCATTTTGAATTTATTTTTTGTGTATGATGCAAGGTGCAAGAAAGTGGTCCAATTTCATTATTTTGCATGTTGTGGTCCACTTTCCCCAACATCATTTGTTGAAGAGACTGTATTTTTCCCATTGAATATTTTTCCTGCTTTGTCAAAAATTAATTGAAAAAGGTCCAGTTTCATTCTTCTACATGTGGCTGTCCAATTTTCCCAACTCCACTTGTTGAAGAGACTGTCTTTTTCCCATTGGAAATTCTGTCCTGCTTTGTCAAATATTAGTTGACTATAGAGTTGTATGTTCATTTCTGGGTTTTCTATGCTATTCCATTGATCAATGTGTCTATTTTTGTTTTAGTACCATACCATCTGGATCACTATAGCTTTGTAATGTGACTTGAAGTCTGGAATTATGTGTTCAGCTTTGCTTTTCTTTTTCAAGTTTGCTTTAGCTATTCAGACTACTTTGTAGTTCCACACAAATTTCAGGATTATTGGTTCTAGCTCTGTGAAAAATGCTGGTGTTATTTTGATAGAGATGGCATTGAATGTGTAGATTGCTTTAGGTAGTGCAGACATTTTAACAATATTTGTTTTTCTAATCCATTAGCGTGGTATGTGTTTCCATCTCCTCAATTTTGTCATCAGTTTTTTATAGTTTCCAGAGCACAGACTTTCATCTCTTTGGTTAGTTTTATTCCTAGGTATCTTATGTTTTTTTGGTGCAACTGTAAATGGAATTGATTCCTTGATTTTTCTTTCTGCTCTTTCATTATTGGTGTATGGAAATGCAACAGATTTTTGTACATTGATTTTGTATCCTGCAATTTTTCTGAATTCACATATTAGTTCTAGAAAAATTTTGGTGGATTCTTTTAGGTTTCTATATAAAGTGTCATGACATCTGCAAATAGTAAAATTTGGACTACTTCCTTGCTTATTTGGATGACTTTATTTATTTTGTTGTCTGATTGCTGTGGCTAGGACTTCCAGTACTATTTTAAATAACAGTGGTGAGAGTGCACATCCCTGTCTTGTTCCTGACCACAGAGGAAATGCTCTCAGCTTTCCTTCACTGAAGATGGCATTAGCTGTGGATTTCACATGTATGAACTTCCTTACTTTTAGGTATATTCCCTGTATCCTTCCTTTGTTGAGGCGTTTTATCATGCAAGTTTGTTATTCTTTGTCAGATGTTTTTTTCTGAATCTATTGAGAGTATTCTCAACCTTTCTTTTATTAATGTGGTGTATGTTGTTGATTGATTTGTGGATATTGAACCACCCTGAAGCCCAATAATAAATCCCACTTTTTTGGCTGAATGATTCTTTTAATGTATTGCTGGATTCTTCTTGCTAGTGTTTTACTGAGAATTTTTGCATCCATGCTCATCAGGGATATGGGCTTTAGTTCTCTCTCTCTCTCTCTCTCTCTCTTTTTTTAACAGAGTCTTTTGTTTTGGAATCAGGGTTTTTCTGTCCTCATAGTATGAGTTTGGAAGTTTTCCTTCCACTTTTATTTTTTTGAATAGTTTGAGACAAATAATTATTAGAGCTTCAAATGTTGGTAGATTCCAACTGTGAAGCCATCTGGACAAGGACTTTTGTTTTTTGGGAAATTTTTGATTACCGATTCAATTTATTTGCTGGTTATCAGTCTGTTCAAGTTTTCTATTTCTTCCTGTTTTAGTTTTTGTAGTTAATATGTTTTTGAGAATTTATCCATTTTTTCCAGGTTATCAAATTTGTTGGCACACATTTTTTCATAGTATTCTCTTAGAACTGTTTGTATTCCTGTGGTGTTTGTTGTTATTTCTCCTCTCTCATTCTTGATTTTATTTATTTAGTTCCTTTCTATTTTCTTTTTGATAAGTCTGGTTAGAGGCTTGTCATTTTATTAATTTTTTTTCTAAGATTCAACTCCTGGTTTTATTGAACTATTTTTTCAGTTTCTATATCATTTATTTGTGCTCTAACCTTTATATTTTCCCTTTGCTGCTGAGTTTCTTTTTCTATTTCTAGATCCTTAAAGTGTAAGGTTAGATTGTGTATTTGAGATTTATCTTTCTTCTGGAGGTAGGCCTCTATTTCTATATACTTCCCTCTTAGGACATTTTTGTTACATCCCAAGGTTTGAACAATTGTGTTTTCATTTGCTTCCATGTATTTTTTTTAATATTAATTTCCTGATTGACCCATTCAATTTTTAATAGAATCTTGGTTTTGTTTGTTTTTTAGTAGCACATTTTTTTTTAAAAACTTCCATGTATTTGTGGTCTTTCCAATTTTTTTTTCTTGTGGTCAGAAAAGATGCATGGTATGATCTTAATCTTTTTGTACTTGTTGATGCCTGGTTTGCAGACTAGTATGTGATCTATTTTGGATAATGTTCCATGTGCAGCTGAAAAGAAAAATGGGTTCTGTTTTAGGATGAAGTGTTCTGTGTATCTCTGATGTCCATCTGGCCCAGTGTGCCGTTCAAAGTCATTGTTTCCTTCTTTTTTTTTCTTTTCCTTTCTTTTTTTTTTTTTTCTATTTAGATGATTTGTCCATTGATGTACATGGGATGTTAAAACTTCCTACTAGTATTGTGCTATTTTCAATTAGTAGTTTTATGTTTATTACTAATTATTTTATATATTTGGGTGGTCCCAAGTTGGGGGCATAAATATTTATAATTATTAGATCTTCTTGTTGTAATGACCCCTTTATTATTATATATTGCCCTGCTTCATCTCTTGTTATAGCACTTGGTTGAGAATCTATTTTGTCTGATAGAAATAGGGGTATTGCTAACCTAGCTTTCTTTTGCCATCCATTTGTGTGATAAATGTTTTCTTATCCCTTCACTCTCAATCTGCAGGTTTCTTTAGGTCTAAAATGTGTCTCTTATAGGCAGCATATAGATGGGTCTTGTTTTTTTTATTATTAACATGTGTCTTATTTGTTTCAGGGGTAAAGGTCTGTGATTATCAGTCTTACACAATTCACAGCACTCACAATAGCACATACCTTCTTCAGTGTCCATCACTCAGCAATCACATTCCTCCCCCCACCCCAGCAACCGTGTTTATTTCCCGAGATTAAGAGTCTTTTATGGTTTGTCTCCCTCTCTAGTTTCATCTTATTTCATCTTTTCCTCCCTTCCCCTATGGTTCTCTGTCTTGTTTCTCAAATTCCTTATATCAGTGAGATCATATGATAATTGTCTCTCTCTGATTGACTTATTTCACTTAGCATAATACCCTCTAGTTGCATCCACATCATTCCAAATGGAAAGATTTGGCTTTTTCTGGATGGCTGCTTAATATTCCATTGTATATAGATATATATCTGGATGTTTGCAGAAATGTCTGTTCATGACTTCTGCCCATTTCTTGATTGGATTATTTTTCTTTGGGTGTTGAGTTTGGTAAGTTCTTTATAGATTTTGGGTAGTAGCCCTTTATCTGATAGGTCATTTGCAAATATGTTCTCCAATTCTGTTAGTTGTGTTTTGGTTTTGCTGACTGTTTCCTTTGCTGTGCAAAAGCTTTTGATCTTGATGAAGTCCCAATAGTTCATTTTTGCCCTTGCTTTCCTTGCCTTTGGTGATGTTTCCAGGAAGAAGTTGTGGCTGAGGTCGAAGAGGTTGCTGTCTGTGTTCTCAGGGATTTTGATGGATTCCTGTTTCACACTGAGATCGTTCATCTATTTTAAGTCCATTTTTGTGTGTGGTGTAAGGAAATGGTTTTGTTTCATTCTTCTACATGTGGCTGTCCAATTTTCCCAACACCATTTCTCTTTCTTCTGTCATATTTCCACTGGATATTCTTGCCAGGTTTGTCAAAAATTAGTTGACCATAGAGTTGAGGGTCTATTTCTGGGCTCTCTATTCTGTTCCATTGATCTATGTGTCTGTTTTTGTGCCTGTACCATACTGTCTTGATGATGACAGCTTTGTAGTAGAGCTTGAAGTCTGGAATTGTGATGCCACCGACTTTGGCTTTCTTTTTCAATATTCCGTTGGCTATTCGAGGTCTTTTCTGGTTCCATATAAATTTTAGGATTATTTGTTCTATTTCTTTAAAAAAATGGATGGGATTTTGATAGGGATTGCATTAAATGCATAGATTGCTTTAGGTAGAATAGACATTTTCACAATATTTGTTCTTCCAATCCATGAGCATGGAATATTTTTCCATTTCTTTGTGTCTTCCTCCATTTCTTTCATGAGTACTTTATAGTTTTCTGAGTATAGATTCTTTGCCTCTTTGGTTAGATTTATTCCTAGGTATCTTATGGTTTTGGGTGCAATTGTAAATGGGACTGACTCCTCAATGTCTCTTTCTTCTGTCTTGTTGTTAGTGTAAAGAAATGCAACTGATTTCTGTGCATTGACTTTATATCCTGACACTACTGAATTCCTGAATTCCTAGCAGTTTTGGAGTGGAGCCTTTTGGGTTTTCCACATATAGTATCATATCATCTGCAAAGAGTGATAGTTTGACTTCTTCTTTGCCAATTTGGATGCACTTAATTTCTTTTTGTTGTCTGATTGCTGAGGCTAGGACTTCTAGTACTATGTTGAACAGCAGTGGTGATAACGGACATCCTTGCGGTGTTCCTGACTTTAGTGGAAAAGCTTTCAGTTTTTCTCCATTGAGAATGATATTTGCAGTGGGTTTTTCATAGATGGCTTTGATAATATTGAGGTATGTGCCCTCTATCCCTACACTTTGAAGAGTTTTAATCAGGAAGGGATGCTGCACTTTGTCAAATACTTTTTCAGCATCTATTGAGAATATCATATGGTTCTTATTCTTTCTTTTATTAATGTATTGTATCACATTGATGGATTTGCAGATGTTGAACCAACCTTGCAGTCCTGGAATAAATCCCACTTGGTCGTGGTGAATAATCCTTTTAATGTACTGTTGGATCCTATTGGCCAGTATTTTGGTGAGAATTTTTGCATCTGTGTTCATCAAGGATATTGATCTGTAATTCTTTTTTTTGATGGGGTCTTTGGTTTTGGGTTCAAGGTGATGATGACCTCACAAAATGAGTTTGGAACTTTTTCTTCCATTTCTGTTTTCTGGAACAGTTTCAGGAGACTAGGTATGTAGGTATTAATTCTTTTTAAAATGTTTGGTAGAATTTTTCTGGGAAGCCGTCTGCCCCTGGGCTCTTGTTTTTGTTGTTGTTTGTTTGTTTTGTTTTGTTTGTTGTTGTGTTGTTTTTTTTGAGATTTTTGATAACTGCTTCTATTTCATTTTTTTCAAAGATTTTATTTATTTATCTGACAGACAGATCACAAGTAGGCAGAGAGGCAGGCAGAGAGAGAAGGGAGGAAGCAGGCTCCCCCCCCCCCCCGAGCAGAGAGCCCAATGCGGGGCTCGATCCCAGGACACTGGGATCATGGCCTGAGCCAAAGGCAGCGTCCTTAACCCACTGAGCCACCCAGGCGCCCCACTGCTTCTATTTCTTTACTGGTTATGGGTCTGTTCAAGTTTTCTATTTCTTCCTGGTTCAGTTTTGATAGTTTATATGTCTCCAGGAATGCATCAATTCCTTCCAGATTGCCTAAATTGATTGCATACAGTTGCTCATAATATGTCCTTATAATTGTATTTCTTTGGCATTGGTTGTGATCTCTCCTATTTTATTCATGATTTTATTAATGTGGGTCCTTTCTCTTCTCTTTTTAGTAAGTCTGGCTCGGGATTTATGTATTTTGCTAATTCTTTCAATGAACAAACTCCTGATTTTGTTGATCTTTTGGTTCCTATTTCATTGATTTCTGCTCTGATCATTATTATTTCTCTTCTCCTGCTAGGTTTAGGCTTTATTTGCTGTTTTTTCTTCAGCTCCTTTACGTGTAGATTTAGGTTGTGTACTTGAGACCATTCTTGTTTCTTGAGAAAGGCATGTATTGCAATATACTTTCCTCTCAGGACCACCTTTGTTGTGTCCCAAAGATTTTGAACAGTTATGTTTTCATTTTCATTTGTTTTCAATAAATTTTTTAATTCTTCTTTAATTTCCTGGTTGACCCACTCGTTATTTAGTAGGATGTTCTTAACCTCCATGTACTTGAGTTCTTTCTAATTTTCCTCTTGTGATTTATTTCTAGTTTCAGAACATTGTGGTCTGAAAATATGCAGGGAGTGATCCCAATATTTTGGTAATGGTTGGAGACCTGATTTGTGACCCAGGATGTGATCTATTCTGGAGAATGTTTCATGTGTACTAGAGAAGAATGTGTATTCTATTGCTTTGGGAAGGAATGATTTGAATATATTTGTCGTGTCCATCTGGTCCAGTGTGTCATTTAGAGCCTTTATTTCCTTGTTGAAATTTTACTTAAATGATCTGCGTATTTCAGTGAGGAGGATTTTAAAGGCCCCTAGTATAATTGTATTATTATTGATGTGTTTCTTTGATTTAGTTATTAATTGGTTTATATAATTGGATGCTCCTATGTTAGGGACATACCTATTTAAAATTGTTAGATTTTCTTGTTGGACAGACCCTTTAAGTATGATATAGTGCCCTTCCTCATCTCTTATGATAGTTTTTAGCTTAAAATCTAATTTGTCTGATATAATGATTACCACCACAGCTTTCTTTTGAGTTCCATTAGTGGTAAATTGTTTTCCACCCCTCACTTTAAATCTAGAGGTGTCCTTGGGTCTAAAATGAGTTTCTTGTAGACAGCATATCAATGGATCTTGTTTTTTTATCCAATCTAATACCCTGTGTCTTTTGATTGGGACATTTAGCCCGTTTATATTCAGGGTAACTATTGAAAGAAGAATTTAGTGCCATTGTTTTGCCTGTAAGGTGACTGTTACTGTATATTGTCTCTGTTCCTTTCTGGTCTATTACTTTTAGGCTCTCTCTTTGCTTAGAGGAACATTTTCAATATTTTCAATATTTTCAAACACCCTGGATTGGTGTTTGAAAATTCTTTTAGTATTTGTTTGTCCTGGGAGCTTTTTATCTCTCCTTCTATTTTCAATGACAACGTAGCTGAATATAGTATTATTGGCTGCATATTTTTCTCATTTAGTGCTCTGAATATATGATTCCATCTTTTCAGGCCTGCAGGGTCCCTGTGGATATGTCAGCTGCCAATGTAATATTTCTACAATTGTAGGTCACAGCCCTCTTGTCCTGAGCTGCTTTCAGTATTTTCCCTTTGTCTCTGAGACTTGTAAGTTTTACTATTAGATGATATGCTGTGGGCCTATTTTTTTTTAATTTTTATTTATTTGACAGACAGAGATCACAAGCAGGCAGAAAGGCAGGCAGAGAGAGAGGAGGAAGCAGGCTCCTCGCTGAGCAGAGAGCCCGATGCAGGGCTTGATCCCAAGACCCTGGGATCATGACCTGAGCCGAAGGCAGAGGCTTTAACCCACTGAACCACCCAGGCATCCTGTGGGCCTATTTTTATTGATTTTGAGGGGGGGTTCTCTGTGCCTCCTGGATTTTGATGCCTGTTTCCTTCCCCAAATTAGGGAAGTTTTCTGCTATCGTTTACTCCAATATACCTTCTGGTACTCTTTCTCTTTCTTCTTCTTCTGGGATCCCAATTATTTTAATATTGTTTCATCTTACGGTATCACTTATTTCTCAAATTCTCTCCCTTGTGATCCAATAGTTGCATATCTCTCTTTTTCTCACTTCTTTTGTTATCCATCCTTTGGTCTTCTATATCATTAATTCTCTCTTCTGCCTCATTTATCCTAGCAGTAAGAGCCTCCACTTTTTATTGCACCTCAATTATAGCTTTTTTTTATTTCAACTTGATTAGATTTTAGCTCTTTTATTTCTCCAGAAAGAGAATCTCTAGTATCTTCTGTGCTTTTTTGAAGCCCAATTGGTATCTTTATAATCATCATTCTGAACACTAGTTTTGACATCTTACTAATGTCCATATTGATTAGGTCCCTATCCATTAGTTAGTGACTGCCTCTTGTTCTTTTTTTTTTTTTTTTTGAGGTGAGTTTTTCTGGCTTGTCATTTTTTTCCAGAGAAGAATAGGTGAATGAGAGAAAAAAATGCTGAAAGGATAACAAGGATCCCAGAAAAATAAACTAAACAATTCAGAAGATACCTGAAACTGGGGGGAAAAGAAAGAAAAAAATATGATCGAGTTGGTGAATAGAACAGAGCCACACACTTCATTTTGAGTGTATTTTAGTCTATTAGAAGAAACTTCCTCTCAAAATTTTAAAGAAAGAAAAACATATATACAAAAATAAGGGTAAATATGATGAGGGGATATAATATGACTGTAAAGATGAAAAATTAAAAATGTTTTAAAAAAAGAATTGATAAGAAGAAGTTGGTTGAAAAAAGAAAGAAAAAAAAAAGGAGAGAGTGTGATGAGACGGGAGACTTGAACAAAGCCATACAGTAGATTTAAGGTATATTTTGGTCTATTAGAAGAAACTGTGTCCCAAAAATCTTAAAGAAAAAGAAACTTACATATATAAAACAAATAAGTTTAAATACATGAAGAGATAGAGTATGACTTCTAGAAGGTGGTCGCTTTTCTGTTCATAACATTGTTGCTGTTCTTTTCTTCACTCTTTTGTTGAGTTCATAGCTGTTCAGAATGGTTTGATAATTATCTCCTGAATTCTTGTCACCACATGAAATTTAGGTCTCCTACTCCTCCACCATTTTGCTCCTTCAATGTTGTTTTTTTTTTTTTTAATCTGTTTTGACAACCTATGTCTTTTGATTGGAGCTTTTAGTCAATTTACATTAAAAATTCCTCACCACTCTTGTTCAACATAGTATTAGAAGTCCTAGCAACAGCAATCAGACAACAAAGAGAAATAAAAGGTATCCAGATTGGCAAGGAAGAAGTCAAACTCTCTCTCTTCGCAGATGACATGATTCTTTATATGGAAAACACGAAAGACTCCACCCCCAAACTACTAGAACTCATACAGCAATTCAGTAATGTAGCAGGATACAAAGTCAATGTCCAGAAATCAGTGGCTTTCTTATATACTAACAATGAAAATACAGAAAGGCAAATTAGAGAATCGATTCCATTTACTATAGCACCAAAAACCATAAGATACCTCGGAATAAACCTAACCAAAGAGGTTAAAGATCTGTACTCGAGGAACTACAGAACACTCCTAAAAGAAATTGAAGAAGACACAAAAAGATGGAAGACCATTCCATGCTCTTGGATCGGAAGAATAAACATCATTAAAATGTCTATACTGCCCAGAGCAATCTATACTTTTAATGCCATTCCGATAAAAATTCCACCAGTATTTTTCAAAGAGCTGGAGCAAATAATACTAAAATTTGTATGGAATCAGAAGAGACCCCGAGTTGCTAAGGAAATGTTGAAAAACAAAAATAAAACTGGTGGCATCACGTTACCTGATTTCAAGCTTTACTACAAAGCTCTGATCACCAAGACAGCATGGTACTGGCATAAAAACAGACACATGGACCAGTGGAACAGAGTAGAGAGCCCAGATATGGACCCTCAACTCTATGGTCAAATCATCTTTGACAAAACAGGAAAAAATATCCAGTGGAAAAAAGACAGTCTCTTCAATAAATGGTGCTGGGAAAACTGGACAGCTATATGTAGAAGAATGAAACTTGACCATTCTCTTACACCGTACACAAAGATAAACTCAAAATGGATAAAAGACCTCAACGTGAGACAGGAATCCATCAGAATCCTCGAGGAGAACATAGGGAGTAACCTCTTTGATATCAGCCACAGCAACTTCTTTCAAGATATGTCTCCAAAGGCAAAGGAAACAAAGGCAAAGATGAACTTTTGGGACTTCATCAAGATCAAAAGCTTCTGGATAGCAAAAGAAACAGTCATCAAAACAAAGAGGCAACCCACGGAATGGGAGAAGATATTTGCAAATGACAGTACAGATAAAAGGTTGATATCCAAGATCTATAAAGAACTCCTCAAACTCAACACACACAAAACAGATAATCATATTAAAAAAATGGGCAGAAGATATGAACAGACACTTCTTCAATGAAGACATACAAATGGCTACCAGACACATGAAAAAATGTTCATCATCACTAGCCATCAGGGAGATTCAAATCAAAACCACATTGACATACCACCTTACACCAGTTAGAATGGCCAAAATTAGCAAGACAGGAAACAACGTGTGTTGGAGAGGATGTGGACAAAGGGGAACCCTCTTCCACTGTTGGTGGGAATGCAAACTGGTGCAGCCACTTTGGAGAACAGTGTGGAGATTCCTCAGGAAATTAAAAATAGATCTTCCCTATGACCCTGCAATTGCACTGCTGGGTATTTACCCCAAAGATACAGATGTAGTGAAAAGAAGGGCCATCTGTACCCCAATGTTTATAGCAGCAATGGCCACGGTCGCCAAACTGGGGAAAGAACCAAGATGCCCTTCAACGGATGAATGGATAAGGAAGATGTGGTTCATATACACTATGGAGTATTATGCCTCCATCAGAAAGGACGAATACCCAACTTTTGTAGCAACATGGACAGGACTGGAAGAGATTATGCTGAGTGAAATAAGTCAAACAGAGAAAGTCAAGTATCATATGGTTTCACTTATTGGTGGAGCATAACAAATAATATAGAGGACAAGGGTAGATGGAGAGGAGAAGGGAGTTGAGGGAAATTGGAAGGGGAGGTGAACCATGAGAGACTATGGACTCTCAAAAACAATCTGAGGGTTTTGAAGGGGCGGGGTGGGAGGGTGGGGGAACCAGGTGGCGGGTATTAGGGAGGGCACAGATTGCATGGAGCACTGGGTGTGGTGAAAAAACAATGAATACTGTTACGCTGAAAATAAATAAAAAATTTAATTAAAAAAAAAGATCTTTGTATTATAAATTTCATTCATTCAACACAATGCTTACCATGTACCAAATACAGTTACTGGAATTTGGAATTAAAAAAAATTCCTCTCTTGTCTTTGTCACTTTTTTTTAAAGATTACTTATTTATTTATCTGACAGACAGAGATTACAAGTAGGCAGAGAGGCAGGCAGAGAAAGAGAGGAGGAAGCAGACTCCCTGCTGAGCAGAGAACCAGATGTGGGGCTCGATCCCAGGATCCTGGGAGCATGATCTGAGCCAAAGGCAGAGGCTTTAACCCACTGAGCCACCCAGGTGCCCCGTCTTTGTCACTTTTTAAAAAGATTTTATTTATTTATTTGAGAGAGATATATAAAGAGAGATAAAGGGAGAGAGAGAGAGAGCATAAGTGGGTGGAGGGAGGAACCGAGGGAGAGGGAGACACAGAGTTCCCTGCTGAGCAGGGAGCTTGAGGCAAGGCTTGCTCCCAGGACCCTGGGATCATGACCTGAGCCAAAGGTAGATGCTTAACCCACTGAATCACCAAGGTGCCCCCTGTCTTTTTCACTTTTGTTCTGTCCTTCCACTCACAAAGTTCCCTTTCATATTTCTGTCAGGGCTGGTTTAGTGGTCACAAACTACTTTGGTTTTTGTTTGTCTGAAAAACTCTTTTTCTCTCCTATTCTGAATGATAGTCTCACTGGATAGAGTATTCTTGGCTGCAGATTCTTCCACATGAGTGACACACTAGACCAGATGGACTTAACAGATATATTATGGACATTCCTCCTAAAACAGCAAAATACACATTATTTTCAAATGCACATGGTACATTCTCCAGAATACATCACACACAGATCACAGATCACAAACTGGCCTCAACAAATACAAAAAGATTGAAATACCAAGCACCTTTTCTGACCACAGCACCATGAAACTGTAAGTCAATCACAAGAAAAACTCTGGAAAGACAACAAACTAACACAAGGTTAAACAACATCCTAGTAAACGATGAATGGGTCAGCCAGGAAATCAAAGAATAAATTAAAAAATATACATGGAAAAATGTAAATCAAAATGCAATGGTCCCAAACCTTTGGGATGTAGCAAATGCAGTCCTAATAAGGAAGTATATAGCAATATATGTCTACCTCAAGAAGCAAGAATACTCTCAAATAAACAACCTAAACTTATACCTAAAAGATGTAGATAAAGAACAACAAACAAAATGCAATCCCATCAGAAGGAAGGAAATAATAATGATTAGAGCAGAAGTAAAGGGTATAGAAACTAAAAACAGAATAGAACAGATCAATGAAGCCAAGAGTTGATTCTTTGAAAAAATTAATAAAATTTATTAATTTCTGGTCAGACCTATCAAAAAAAGAAAAGAGAATGGACCCATACTATTGATTACTACAGCTTTGTAGTGTATCTTAAAATCTAAAATTGTGATACCTTCTATTTTTTTCTCCTTTCTCAGATTGCTTTGACTATTTGTGGTCATTTGTCACTTTTAGTATTATTTTAGCATTTTAGTACTTTTAGAATTTTAGTATTATTTGTTCTAGTTCATTACAGTTATTTATATAATAAGTTATGGTTTATAATTTTAAAAAAGATAAAAGGAGAATGCTTATGTTTCTTTTTCCTCCTTTCCCTGTGATACTAGTGCTCTGGCATCTGCTGACTCTTATTTTCAAAGCTAACATATTGATATGAAGATTAAAAACCAACTTTCTAGGATGATTTCCTATACCACTGATATTTCATGGCCAAAGTGGTTGTAGGTAGCGCAGTCTGTTTCATGAAATGCATAAAGTAGGTCAGCTAGAATTCCTTTTGTGTAAGGAAATGCTTTTTGTTGAATGAGTTATTTCATAAAATTTTTTCCAATCTATGTTTGTACTGTTCTTTATAAAAGAGAGACAGTTATCATGACTTGTAGAGAGTCACAGTTTGGGTCCATGCTATGCAAAGAAGAAAGGGAAACAAAAGTAAGGGAAAAATCCACTGATAAGAGTCATTTAATTAGGATTATTAAATCATTTTTATTTCTTGAATACAACCATGGCCAATATCAGCTGTGGATAATTTAGATTAAGATAAAGTGACCTAATTATACAAACTTTCATGGATAATTTCAATCTTGCATGTGTTAATATTAAGTGCACCTCAACTTCAACATGTGTTTTTTATGATTTCTTATGATTTTTCAATGACAAAATGAGGGATGATTATCCCTGTAAGGAAAACAGAAAATTTTAAAAAATGGAACATACATATCTAATATTTAAAGTTAATACTATCTCCAGTCTCCCCTTTGAGACCACATAAGAAAGATAAAATACCAAGGTAAAAGTTTTGGTGAATAAATCATACTATAAAGGGTAAGTGAACTTATTTTATAGGAATCTAATAAAATATCCTACTGGGTAGAAAGAAATGTTTCTTCCTCCCTATTGATGTCAATTGTCAGATTAGTTCTAGATTTGAAACCAAATTTGCTCCTTCTGGTTTTGAAATTTTGTTTAAAGTTATGAGTCTTTACCTTTTCTTGACCTATGCTGTCATAATGTGATGCTTTTAAATTACTTTCAAGCTTTTATAATGGCAATAACTTTTCTGTCTAGAACCTTGTAATTTTAAGATTAGAATTCTTTGAATGGAAGAAACCATTGACTGACCTCAATCCTTTTCATTTCTGATCTCAGGTTCATCTAAACCCCATGATAGCACCATGGTCCAGAGTTTTTAAAGACACAAATTTCTTATATTTCCTATTCCTCTTAAAAGAAAATAATACCAACTGAAAACTTCTGTCTGAAATACTTCCTCTTTGTGTTTGAGGAAGGTTAAATTGAGCTTCGAACCCTTTTATGCAAAGGTGGTTTTTCAATGTCTTGACCCCTGAGTCTTCAGCTTCACACAGAGTAAGTGCATTTTTAAAAAGATGATTCATCCTTCAATATTAATTAATGTCAGAGTTTAGTTTGAAATAGTCTGTATTTGAAGTCTTCTGTAATCAGAGGTAGAACTTCTAAAACAAAGTTTCTATGATGATCTGTAATTTCTGGAACAGGATAAGATGAAGTCACTTCACAAATATAAGATTTAAGGTTTGAAAATTATTATCAATTTTTTTAAAATCAAGGAACCTGCTAAATAGGAGAGCAAGGGCAATTCAGTGCATCAGTGAATCAGAAGGTTGAAGCAGGCAATTTTCCTTGAATGCAGTGTATTGGAACAAAAGAGAAAAGTTAATAGGCATAAAACATACATCCACAAGTTCTAAAACAGTATCAATAGCATTCAATATAAAGAAATAGAGTAGAGGAAATGAAGTAAAAAGTAATAAAATAATATATACATCAGTTTATTCAACAAGTTAGAGCCTACTCTGTCTCAGGCAATTATTCTGGACTCAGGAAAACAATAGAGAAAAAAGGCAGAGAAAAATCTCAGTATGTGTGGAGCTTCCATTTTGCTTGGAAAAACCTACACTAAAAAGTGTAAATAAATAAATTATAATGTGTTAGAGTATCATATGGAATGAGAAAAAATAAATAAAAGAATAAGAATTTGAAATAGAGGGGTAAATTTTTCATGTTTGATATGATGGCAAAGTAAGGCCTCACTGACTCAGAGACATATGTGCATTGAGTGAGTGCTATCTGGAAGTAGAGCATCCCAGATAGAAGTAAATGTAAGTATGAAGGTACTTGAGTTAAGAACATACCAGATATATTCAAAGAACAGCAGGGAGGTGTACTTTGGAGAGAACTAAGGAAGAATAATCAGAGATAATACCAGAGGAAAAGAAGGACAGCTTATGTAGTTTCTAAGAACTTTGACTTACAGTGGAAAGCCACTGGAGGCTTTTTTTTTTTTTTTTTACTTTTTTATTAACATATAATGTATTATTTATTTCAGGGCTTTGGAGAAGAGGAGTGACATTATATGACTAGGTTTTAAGAAGGTCACTCTTTGTGCTGTGTGGAGAGAAGTCTACAAGAGATTAAGAATGAAAGCAAAGTGTTCAATTAAAAATGCTATTTTATTAATTCAGAAAAGAGATTATGGTGGCTTGGACCAAGATAGTGGCAGTGAAGTAGTAGAAATGTCAAATTCTACATATATTTTTAAGTTAGTGCTAACAGGATTTGCTGATAGGACAGAGTTGAGGTGTGTGAAAAAGCGGAGAATCATGGGTGAAATTAAGACTTTTCACAAAAGTAACTGCAATTAACTCAGATGGGTAAGACTTCAGGAAGAAAAACCTTCAGAGGAAGAATATTGGGAACTGGGCTTGGATGTGTTAAGCTTCAGTGGCTATTAGATAAAGAAGTAAAGATGTCCAATAAATAATTGAGTACAGATGTCTGGAGTTCAGAGAAGAGATCTGAGCCAGGGATAAAATGTTTGAGTCATCAGGATGTAGATTATAATTAAAGTCTTAAGACTATATGTGATCACCAAGGACATAACTATAATTAGAAAAGAAGACTAAGTTCTAGGGCAACACCTAGTTTTAGACTAAGATTTTAAAAACTACAAAAGAAGGAACAATCACAGTGAACAGGGAGAAAACTGGATGAGTGTAATATTCTAGAAGTGACAAAGTTTCTTAAGGAGGAGAAAGTGGTAAACTCTGACAAATGCTGTGCAAAGTAAAATAAGATGAGGACAGAGAAATGACTGTTGCATATGAGGTCATTAGCAACTATGAGAGGATCAGTTTCTATATAAAACTCATCCAACTGGAATGGACTCAAGAAAAATTAGTGAAGAGTATAAATAAATAACTCTTTCAGTTGTTTTTTTTCTAAAAAGGAAAAAAAATGTGACAGGGTAACTGGAGGGGAAATTGGGTGACACCTATTGGCTCCCTGATTATCTTCAGTCATTCTTCTCAAAACAAGGGGGACAGTATATCCTAGAGCTCTGCAAAAGATAACTGAACAGTATTTTGACTTGAGGTTTTGGCATTCATTCTTTCAATGAAAAGACTTTTTTATTCACCAAAGTGAACTTGAAAAAACTCCACCCAAGTTCCACCTCATGCCCCATCAGGAATTGCTTCGGCTGTGAATCTGTTCTGGTTGACAGCTGTAACATCTGAAAACATCTCTGTTTTTTCTTTTCTTTTCTTTTCTTTTTTTCCTAGCCTACTTTTTGCTGATAGTCTTCTAGACCTCAAGACGGTTTCCCCCCCATTCATTTTCACTATGAAAATTATTTAAATCTCATTCTTTAGATCCTACTAACTACTCATCTCTTAAATAGACTGATTTCAAATGGCTGCACATTTGACAATCAAGGAGTTGCCCAAACATAGGTGGATGAATGAGACCTGCCCAAAAAAAGTTATTAGAAATAAAACATGCATATTTTCATTTGTTTCCAAAGATATAAATATATATCCATATATTTATCTATAATAAATATATAAACTTATATATCTCATATATATTTCACAAATATGTTTCACATATAAAGTATTTTTTCTTAATGTCCTTAGACTTTTAAACAATCTAACCACTTGGCAAAGTAATATGGCAGACTTATAACATTGATTTCTGTAATGGTAAATTTCTGTTATTTGGTATTTATAATAATGACTGATTCATTTTCATTCAGACTCTACTCACTGATAAAACAGACTTTTTAAATCTTAACTTACATATTCATATCTATCAAAATATATATGGATACTTCAAGTATCTGTCCACAGGAAACTATTTTGGCTTTTCTTTGACTAACATTTTGGGTGTCTACTGATGAGAAACTTATTGCTAAGCAGTTTATAATCATAGTTGTGCATAATCATCATACTATTTTATTAGCTATAAGTAATTTTAATTCTCATTTTTAGAAGAAGCAACTGAGACTCAGAGAAATTAAATTGCTTTTACATGTTCACATAATTATCACTTGGAAAAACTCAAATAGGAAATAAGATGCAAATCAATACAGATTGAAATCTACTTATTCTAGTACACACTTCCTGTACCTGTCCTGTTAACTAGAGACTACTAGGTTTCTACAACCAAGAATGCGACTATTAAAACTCTAATCATAACACATCTGGACTAGAAAGATGGCTCACATGAAGGCCATGCTTCTGGGGACACCCATAAAAGGAAAGAGAACAATTTGTTAAATCCAGTCTATGTGAAATGGTGATCAATGAATTCAGTAGGTTTGCTAGATAAGATATAGACACCTAGTTAAATTTGAATTTCAGATAAATGAGTAAATTTTTTAGTGTAAGTGTGACCCATGTACTATTTAGGGCACACCTGTATTAAAAATTATCCCCCATTCATATGAAATTGAAATATAAGTGAGTATCCTGTATTTTTATTTCCTAAAACAGGCAACCTTATGAATAAGACAGTTGTAGTTTCAGCTTCCAATTTCAGGGTACCATTTAGTTGTGTATTCCCTGAGACTTTTAGAAAAAAAAAACAGCCTTGATATGGAACATAGCAAGTGGATAATGGCAGCAATATTGTGCTTTGAAGTAGGCAAATGGTTTTATTTGGGATGGAGGGCAATACATCTAACTATTCTGAACTTTTCTGCCATGCAGAATTATTTAAAAATTTGTCATAAACAGTTTCTGAAATCAATTTCTTATACATTATGGAACATATAACGTAGCACTCATTACATCTGAACTTTTAGAATAAAATTCACTGATGGAGCTAAACTATTGGAAAAAGAAAATCACACTTATGAGGCATTTTTTTTTCCAGTCCATGATTACAGTGTAGTGGGGGAAAAAAAAAACAAAAAAACAACAACAACAACAAAAAACATTAACCTTGAGTTAGAAAATCTAAGCCCTGTTCAGTAGCTTTGTCACTTATTATCAAGTGATGTGGGAAAAGTTATCTATTTTCTCTGAACTTCACTTTATTTGTGTAATACTGGTAATATAGTCTACTTCACATAATTGTTCATAAGCCTAAATGAGAAAATAGATACAGCAGGTTCTGTATGCTGTAAAGCACTATTCAACATGTAAATAATTATTTTGCCCCAAAAGAAATTTAAATGACAGCTATTATGACATTGAAAATACTAATAATTAACAAATTACTTCCCTTTCAGTGAAGCTTGGTTATTTTATGATTGTTTTTATCAGCAAGAAAATATTTCATTATATGATGTAGTATTCTGATATTTTGTGTCTATAAAACCAACTGAAATAGACTTGTTCCAAGCTGAGTAGAAGTAAATAAAAAGTTAGAACATCCCAAGAGATTATGTGAGATTATGTGAATGTGAGCTATCATATATTACATATATAATATATATGTACTCATGGAAGTGTGATAAACACTATCAGTCACATGATGTATGTTTATGATATAATAAGCAATCAAATGTCCTTTAAAAGAAAGACTTATTTATTTATTTCAGAGAGATAGAGAGAGCCAGGTGGAGGGGCAGAGGGAGAGGAAGAGGGGAAGCAGATTCCCCACTGAGCACAGAGACCAATGTGGGACTCAGTCTCCTGACTGGGAGATCATGACATGGGCCAAAGTCAAGAGTTCGACACTCAACAGACTGAACCACCCCTATGGTATAACAAGTCTTAAAAATAATGTTGAAATAATTTTATTCAGTGGCTGGATGAAGTTTCATTAAAATCTTGTCAACTAAAATTTAGCAGGAAGGAAAATCCCAATTTTCTTTGATTGAAAATTGAGGAATTGAGGTTGAGGAATTGAAGGTTGAGGAAGCTGATCCCTTATCAATTTACACCTTTTTATAATTAAATGTTAAACAATTTTAATAAAATAGCAGTGATTTCAGCTTTTAGAGCTAGTAATTTACACCTCCTTTTTTGCATATCTACAATATGTAAGTAGGTCCCAAGGAAATCATCCTTATGTCATGACATCTATTTCTATGGTTTAAGACTATCTCTTGGAACATGGCCTTAAGTATCTATTGATATCATAAAGGAAACAAGTCTACTGAAAACAAGAAGAGATGGTTTATGCTGCTACATATTAAGAAATAATCAATCTGTTTTTAACTAAACTCTTTTTTGTTAACCCATTGGGTTTCTCTCTTTCTCTCTCTTTCCAATCTCCTCCAATTTTAAGTGTTTTTTCTTCTCTTAATCAATGTTTGTTGTACATTAAAATGAATATCTATGGATAACTAGTCGTTTGCTACTATTAATTCTGCCTCCTCAAAGTGGCTTCTAGTAATATGTTGAGAATTATTCTCAAATCATTTAAACTAATCTTTGAACAGACAGGATGTTTACTTAGTCTCAACAATGCCATGGCAGTGATATGTAAACTGGCATCAAAGAACATCTTCTAAAAGCTAAAATTGCTGTCAGAGAGGCCCAAGCAAAAAGTATTTTAAATACAGCTGTTTAGGGGTACCTGAGTGGCTCAATGGGTTAAGCCTCTGCCTTCGGCTCAGGCCGTGATCTCAGGGTCCTGGGATCCAGCCTGGCATGAAGCTTTCTGCTCAGCAGGGAGCCTGCTTCCCTCCTCCCCCACCCTCTCTCTCTTTCAGCTTGCCTCTCTGTCTATGTCCATATATATGTGTGTGTGTATATCTATATATCTATATAGATAGAGATCTAGATATCTGAATCTATATCCAGATATATATATCTGATAGATATAGATATATATGTATGTGTATATCTATCTATATATCTATATAGATATATAGATACAGATAGATATCTATATACAAACACAAAATGTCTCTCTATATATGGAATTAGGTAAGGGCCAGGAAGATAAAAACTTGAAAGACAGAGAGGATGTGAGAACCTTGATCCCCAGTTCATATTCTATCAAATCTAGACCCTGCTTTTTGTAGGCTCACTTATCATGCTGAGACCTTCCTTAGTGATAAGCTGTAAGTTCCATGAGAGCAGAAGACTTTTACCACATTGTTCATTTGTGCATTTCCAGTGCCTGTCACTGTATCACAGTGCCTATTTAAAAACAAAAACAAAAACAAACAAACAAACAAAAAACCTAAAGTATATTTTTTGAATTAATAATCAGAGGTTTTTTTAGTGTTTTTATTTTAATTCCAGTTAGTTAACAAACAGAATAATATTAGTTTCAGGTGTAGAATTTAGTGATTCATAATGTACATACAATACCAGTGCTCATCACAATACCCTCCTTAATACCCATACACATTTAAACCATCTCCCTCCTCACTTCCCCTCCAGGAATCCTCAGTTTGTTCTCTATAGTTAAGAGTCTGTTTTATGGTTTGTATCTCTCTTTTTTATCACTCTATGTTCATCTGTTTTGGTTATTAAATTCAGCACATGAGTGAAATCTTATAACATTTGTCTTTCTCTGACTGACTTACTTCACTTAGCATAATACACTATAGCTCAATCTATGTCTTTATAAATGGCAAGATTTCATTCATTTCTATAGTTGAGTAATTTTACATTGTAAATATATACTAAATCTTCTTTTTCCATTCCTCAATCCCAGGAAATCTGGATCCTTTCCTTATTTTGCTATTGTTGATAATGTTGCCATAAACATTGGGGTGCATGTATCCCTTCAAATAATATTTTTTTTATCCTTTGGGTATGTACCCAATAGTGAAACTGCTGGATCATAGGGTAGTTCTATTTTTCAGTTTTTGAGGAACCACCATACTGTTTTCTAGAGTGGCTGCTCCAGTTTGCATTCCCACCAACAGTGGAAGAGGGTTCCCCTTTTTCCACATCTTTGCCAACACCTGTTGTTTCCTGTATTGTTAATTTTAGACATTCTGACAGGTGTGAGCTGTTATCTCGTTGTAGTTTGATTCGTATTTCCCTGAAGATGACTGATGTTGAGCATCTTTTCACTTGTCTGATTAATCATTTGTATGTCTTCTTGGGGAAAAATGTCTATCTTATCTTCTGCTCTTTTCTTAACTGGATTATTTGTTATTGGGGTGTTGAGTTTTATAAGTTCTTTATATATTTTTAGATACTAGCCCTTAATCAGAGATGTCACTTACAAATATCTTCTTTCATTCCCTAGGCTGCCTTTTAGTTTTGCTGATTGTTTCCTTTGCTGTGCAGAATTATCTTGATTAAGTCCCAATAGTTTATTTTTTGGTTTTGTTACCTTTGCCTCAGGAGACATCAAGTAAGAAGTTGTTGCAGATGATGTCAAAACAGCTACTGCCTGTGTCCTTCTCTAGGATTTTGACGGTTTCCTGTCTCACATTTAGGTCTTTAATCCAATTTGAATTTATTTTTTTGTGTGGTGTAAGTTTCATTCTTTTTTTTAATTAAATTTTTTATTTATTTTCAGCGTAACAGTATTCATTGTTTTTTCACCACACCCAGTGCTCCATGCAATCTGTGCCCTCCCCAATACCCACCACCTGGTTCCCCCACCCGCCCACCCCCCACCCCTTCAAAGCCCTCAGGTTGTTTTTCAGAGTCCATAGTCTCTCATGGTTCACCTCCCCTTCCAATTTCCCTCAACTCCCTTCTCCTCTCCATCCACCCTTGTCCTCTATATTATTTGTTATGCTCCACAAATAAGTGAAACCATATGATACTTGACTCTCTCTGTTTGACTTATTTCACTCAGCATAATCTCTTCCAGTCCTGTCCATGTTGCTACAAAAGTTGGGTATTCGTCCTTTCTGATGGAGGCATAATACTCCATAGTGTATTCTTTTGCATGTAGCTGTTCACTCTTCCCAACACCATTTATTGAAGAGATTTTTTTTTCCATTGGATATTCTTGCTTTGTCAAAAATTAGTTGACTACATAGTTGTGGGTTCATTTCTGGCTTTTCTATTCTGTTCCATTGATCTGTATGCCTGTTTTTGTTTTAGTAACATACTGTCTGGACCAGTACAGCTTTGTAATATAACTTGAAGTCTAGAACTGTGTTTCCTCCAGCTTTGCCTTTCATTTTCGAGGTCGCTTTGGCTATTTGGGGTCTTTTGTTGTTCTATACAAATTTTAGAATTGTTTTTTCTATCTCTGTGAAAAAATGCTGTTGATATTTCAATATGGACTTCATCAAATGTGCAGGTTGCTTTGGGTAGTATAGACGTTTTAACAATATTAGTTCTTCCAATCCATGAGCATAGAATGTTTTTCCATTTCTTTGCATCATCTTCAATTTTTTTCATATGTGTTTTATTGTTTCAGAGTGCAGATCTTTTACCTCTGGTTAGGCTTATTTCTAGGTATCTTATGGTTTTTGGTGCAATTGTAACTGGAATTGATTCCTTGATTTCTCTTTCTGCTGCTTCATTATTGCTGTATAGAAATACAGGAGAATTCTATAAAATGCTTTTGTATCCAGTGACTTTCCTGAATTCATATAGCAGTTCTACCAAATTTTTGGTGGATTCTTTTGGGCTTTCCATATAGAGAGTCATGCTATTTGCAAATAGTGAGAGTTTGACTTCTTCCTTGACAATTTGGATACTTCTCTTTTTTCTTTGTGTTGTCTTCTGTGGTTAAGAATTCCAGTACTGTGTTAAATAACAGTGGTGAGTGTGGACGAATATTCCCATCTCTTTCCCGACCATACAGGAAAACCTCTCAGTTTTTCCCCATTGAAGATATTAGCTGTGGAATTTTTGTGTGTAGACCTTTTATGCTGAGGCATATTCCCTCCAACTGTACTTTGTTGAAAGTTATCATGAATGGATGTTGTCTTTGTTAAAAGCTTTTCCTGCATCTATTGAGAGGATCGTATGTTCTTATCTTTCCTTCAATAAATGTGGTATATGTTGATTGATTTGTGAATATTGAACACCCCTCCCCACAAACAGGTAGGAATCCCACTTAATTGTGGTGAATGATTCTTTTAATGTATTGTTGGATTTGATTTGCTTGTATTTTATTGAGAATACTTGCATCCATGTTCATCAGGGATATTGGCCTATAGTTCTCCTTTTCAGTGGAGTCTCTTTCTGTTTGGGTATCAGGATAACTGGCCTCATAGAATGAGTTTGAAATTTTTCCTTTTATTTATTTATTTAGAATAGTTCAAGAAGAACAGGTATCAACTCTTTTTTCAATGTTTGGTAGAATTTGCCTGTGAAGCCCTCTGGCCATGGACTATTGTTTGTTGGGAGATTTTTGATTACTGATTCAATTTCTTTGCTGGTTATCCATTTGTTTAAGTTTTCTATTTCCTGTTTCAGTTTTGGTAGTTTATATGTTAGTTGGAATTTATCCATTTCTTCCAGGTTGTCCAATTTGTGGCCATAAATTTTATCATAGTATTCTCTTATAATTTTTTACTACTTTTGCTGTTTTTTTTTTCCCCAGCTCCTTTAGGTTTAAGGTTAATTTGTTTATTTGAAAATTTTTTTGCTTCTTGAGGTAGGTTGTATTGCTATATACTTCCTTAATAAGATTGCTTTGGTGCATCCAAAAGGTTTTTGATCATTGTGTTTTCATTTTCACTTATTTCTCTATATTTTTTATTTCTTCTTTGATTTTCTGGTTGATCCTTTCATTGTTTGGTAGCATGTTGTTCAACCCGCATGTATTTGTGGTCTTTCTAAATTTTTTCTTGTGACTGACTTCAAGTTTCATAATGTTATGGTCAGAAAAGATGCATGGTATGATCTAATTCTTTTTGTACTTATCGAGGCCTGAGTTGTGACCTAGTATGTGATCTATTCTAGAGAATATTCTATATTAGATAGCTGGTAGTTTTGATTGCTTAAAAATGTGACCTTTTCCTTTATGTCTTACAAGTTATTTCTAATGTCAAGAAAATTCATTTATTTTTATATATTTTCTTTTGCTTATTATTTTATGGAACTCTTGTGTTATGTCTATTGATTTACAAATTAATGCTCTTGTATATTTAGGCTACAATAATATGCAAATACTGAGAATTTTGTGTCTCTGTATTCTGATACTTATAACTCATATTTCTGTTTAATGTATTATTGAATTATAACATTCATATAAATTTCTAATAATGATAGCAAATATCCATATCTTGAATTTTATTTTCATTTTGACATTACTTGTATATCTGCATCTTCTACCAATACCTAACACTGGCTCTATTGAGATAATCTGTATGAATTCTCACATGAAACCATGCTTATTTGTTTTTCATTGAAGTTCCTTAACATGGACTGCATTTCATTAGGTAGTCCCTTTACTGTGTGAAATGTTATGAATAAGTGAAAAGAGATAGGTGATGGTTTTTATCCCATGCTTTTCAGGACTCTTTGAATGATATCTTTAGTAATATAATTTATTATTTTACAAGTGTTTAATTCAAAATTATAAACATCATTGTATAGGTATAATGTGCAAGTTTCTGTGCAAAATTTGTGGTATTGATGAATCAAGCTTCATTTTTAACTTTAAAATTTTCCTTCTTCTTGGGAGACTGATACATAAACCTGTAAATAAAATAAAATTATGTTTTATTGAGAACACAAAGATGGTTTAGTTAATTCTACCTGTTAGTGGGAGATTTTCCCCCCCTGAGGATGTAGAGGCAACACTTGAGATGAATCTTAGGAATTGGTTGAATGTTTGGCAAGGCAAGCAAGAAAGCAAAACATTATGGGCAGAAAGAGCAGCATAAGCATATCTGCAGTTGTGAAATGTTCTATCATATTTCAGGTTTAATGGTAATTCAATATTGCTGGCTTTTATTATTTAGTCATCAAAGAACCAGAACATTCAAATCAAAATAAAATTAATTATGTTTATATTATTTGCCACTTGTAGTCATTTGTGATTTTCCTCTCCTCTTAGGTTCTAGTGTAGATCATTAAGAATTGACTTAAAGTGAGGGTAAAGTAAAATAATTGAAAGCATGCTACAGAAAAAAAAATTCTACACAAATAAAAGGAATTACTGAGTTACTGTTATTTTTCATTTCCATGCATGTACAGCAATAGAAACTGCTAATTGTTCCCCAAAATTCATTCTCCCTTTTATATACAATAATAAAATTTATGTTGGATACATGACCACCTGGTCAGAGACTATATTTCACAGGCTCCCCTTTAGTATGTAAGGCAAACCATGTGACTAAGTTTTGGCCAGTGGAATGTGAAAAGAGTTAATGTACTCTATATCCAAGCCATTCATTTAAAAGAAAGGGTTGTTCTTTCCCTTGTGTCATTACAACTTTCCTTTAGACTGAAATATAAAAATGATAGCAAAAGCTATAAAACTATATTGGACAAGGAGATGACAGTTATATGTTGTTGACATCAGATGAGTATGCTAGAAAGAACTGGATCCCTGATATTTTTGAAGATGTCTACCCAATTTTGATGTGAAAGAAAAATAAACCTCTCTAGTTTAAGCAACTATTATTTGAGATCTCAGAATTATAGCATTCAAATCAGTATGTAGTATAACACATGTATTACTTCTAGAAAAGGCTTAGGAACAATTACTTGTGATTAATTGTGGACTTTTTAATGAGTACACAAAGTGATTAAAATATAATTTCTGCATTGGTAGCTTTGGTTAATTCTGATTCAAAAGAGAACTCAGTTGTAGCATTCTTCCTCATTGACAATTAAGATAATACTTTAAATAAATTTTTATTTTCATAATTTAAATAGCTCAAATTTCACAGAAAATATTTTTCACATTTTGATAAAATTAACACTAAAATAATTGTAATAGTCACTATGGAGGAATTTTTCCAAAGTGGTAGAAAAATAATTTATATAATTAAAAATATATGCTATTTCTGACCTATTGTCTTTAAGAAAAAATAAAAATAAAAATGATCAACTAGTCCAGAAGCTGAATTCCATTCTAAGCTCTCAGAGGAAAATATTTTTTAAAAAATATTTTAATTTAAATTCAGTTTTTCTAAAGATTTTATTTATTTATTTGAGAGAAAGAGAACACAAGGGCAAGGTGAGGGGCAGATGAAGAAGCAGACTCTTTCCTCACTGGGTGGGGAGCCCAGTGCAGGGCTTGATCCTAGGAGTCTAGGATCATGACCTGAGCAGATATCTAACAGACTGAGACCAGGCACCCCTAAATTTAGTTTAGTTAACATATATTGTATTATTAGCTTCAGGGGTAGAATTTAGTGATTCATCAGTTGCATATAACACCATGTTCATTAAATCAACTGTCTTCCTTAATGCCCATCACCCAATTATTCCATCCTCCCATGTCCCCTCCAGCAACCCTATTTGTTTCCTACAGTTAAGAGAGTCTCTTATGGTTTGCCTCCCTGTTTATATCTCATTTTTATTTTTATTTCCCTTCCCCTATGTGCATCTGTTTTGTTTCTTAAGTTCCATATATAGTGAAATCATATGGCATTTGTCTTTATCTAACAGATTTATTTCACTTAGCATAATACCCTCTAGTTCCGTCCACATTGCTGCAAATGGCTGAGTAATAGTCCATTGTGTGTGTATGTGTATGTGTATCACTTCTTCATCCATTCATCTGTGGATGGACATCTGGGCTCTTTCCATATTTTGGTGATTGTGGACATTGTTGATATAAAATTTGGGTGTGTGTGCCCCTTCAAATAACTATTTTTGCATCCTTTGGATAAGTACTTCATAGTTCAATTTTGCTGGGTCATAGGTAATTCTATTTTTAACTTCTTGAGGAAACTTCATACTGTTTTCCAGAGTGAACTTCTTGTCCTGAGCCTCTTTCATTATTTTCTCATTATCTCTGTAATTTGCAAGCTTCACCGTACATCACAATGTGTTGACCTATTTTTGTTGATTTTGACAGGGGTTCTCTGTGCATTCTGAACTTTAATGCCTGTTCCCTTCCCCAGATTAGGGAAGTTCTCAGCTATGATTTGTTCAAATAAACCTTCTGCCCCTTTTTCCTGCTCCTCATCTTCTGGGACTCCTATAACATGGATATCATTTCACTTTATGGGATCGCTGAATTCCCTAGGTCTACATTTGTGATTTAATAGTTTTCTCTCCCTCTTCTTCTCAGCTTCCTTATTTTTCATAATTTTATCTTCTATATCACCAATTCATTGTTCTGTTTCATCCATCCTCATTTTTATGGCCTCTACTTTGGATGGCATCTCAATAATGGCATCTGTAATTTCAGCCTGACTAGATTTTATTCCTTTTATTTATACAGTAAGGTAGTGTTTTTATAATCATTGTTTTAATTTCTAGTTCAGACATTTTACTTATATCCATACTGATTAAATCCCTGGCAGTGAGTACTGTCTCCTGCTCTTTCCTTTGAGGTGAATGTCTCCATCTTGTCATTTTGTCCTGAAAAGAAAAGAAGAAAGAGGGAAAGACAAAACTGCAATAGCAACAACAACAACAACAACAACAAAACATAGATCCTGGGGTGTTTTGTACTGCTTGTTAAAGAAACTAGGTCCCAAAATAAGAAAGAAAGAAAAACGTATCTATCTATCCAAAGTGAAATGTAATAAAAGGAATCACAGAATTAAAATATACATAACATATATAAAAACTTAAAAATAATTGAAAAGAATTAAAAAATAAGAAAATAGTTGAATAAATAATACTAAACCCCAAAGAATAAAAATACAAGGAATGCTATATACTATTTTCCTTGAGAGCTGAAGGTTTGCAGCTCTCTATGATCAGTAAACTTGGTGAGAATTAGTTGTTTGTGCTGGTATTCTGGGAGACGGGTCTGTTGCTCTGATTCCCAAGTAGACTTGCCCTAGTAGAAATGTGCCTCTAGTGGTCTGAGGCAGGGCTCAGTTTAAGTGGCTCCAGACTACTACATGGCACTGTTTTACTCCCTGAATGCTTTTAACACTGATGGGTGGGATGAATATGGCTTTGCCCTTCTCTTTAGCCCTGGAGTTGAAAAGTTGTGCCTCCCACTCTCCAGTGAGCCCTCTCAGAAAAGCAATAAATCACTCTGTCTCTCCAGTTTCCATCAGAACTCTGTGTTCACCCAGCATGTGACTGAACATTTTTATCTCAGGCATATGATTGTGTTTCAAAACTCCAAATTTTAGGGACTCCTGGAGTGGTGTGGACCCACACTCTTCCTCCTGTGGGAGAGGCTGGTGCCTCACCACAATTCTGCCTTTTGCATGACTATGCAGCAGTTTGAAGTTCATGGGAACACAGAGCAGAAAGCTGGCATCTAGACTCACTGTTCTCAGCCAGCTTCCCTGCTCCTATGTCTGGGAACTCTGCCACACTCTGCCACCACCCATTCTTGTGATCCCGGGTAACCTTAGACTCTGTTGTCATACCTGGGATTCTGCTCCACTTTACCACTTGAGCACCGTTAAACCAGGGCCATCCCCCACTGCAGCAGACTTTTAAAAGTTCCAATTTTGCACTCCACTACCTGTAATGTTTTGCAGTAGCCTCCTTAAGCAGGATCCCTCTCCTTTACGGTATCCCAGCTATATCACAACAGATTGAAATCTCTGCACCTCCTACCATCCAAACGGTAGTCACTTTTCTACTTGTAGACTTGCAGCATTTGTTTTCTCAGATCACCAATTGATCTCTCAGATGTTCAGAATGATTTGATAACAATCTAGTTGTATTCGAGGATGAGACAAAGTTAGATTTCCTCCTCTGCAATATTAACCTCTGCTCTCTCAGAGGAAAATCTTATTTGCAAGGAGCAGAGTGACTTTGTTCCTGTTCAGAATGATCAGTAGGAGAAAACTGAGGCTGCAAATTTAACAGATGACTTTATTTTTTTTTCTATTGACAAGGAAAGCAAAGCAAGCTGAAAATATATTTAACAGAAATGTTAATATATAAAGGTAATAGAGCTGGTGCTTTCCTACCAGAAAAATCAATGATTAAAAGATGATCTCTATTTTTCTGTGGTACACAAAGTAATATATGGTTGCTGAGACTAATAATTAAATTGAATCTAAAGGTTTTAATCAATCTCAAAAGCTGCTTATTGTAACCATCCCACAGCCAAACACACATGTCAAAATAGAGAAGTCTTTCTATTAATTTAGCAGGTGGGGAAAACATCATACTTATTTTCTGGGAAGCACCTCAGGGAGAAGATGCTAATTAGTCAGAATGAAAGACTGATCAAAGGTATAGTTAAAAAGGGAGTTTGTTTTTTTTTTTTTAAGTTCTCACAAAAGAAAGAATTATGTTTGATGGGGATTTGGAGTGAGTTATTCTTTTTGAAATGATGTCATTAAGGTATTTTTTTATAATTGGAGATTTAAAATATCTGTTGCAGGGGCACCTGGGTGGCTCAGTGGGTTAAGCCTCTGCCTTCAGCTCAGGTCATGATCTAAGGGTCCTGGATCAAGCCCCACATCAGGCTCTCTGCTCAGCGGGGAGCCTGCTCCCCCTTCTCTCTCTGCCTGCTGCTCTGCCTACTTCTGATTTCTCTCTGTCAAATAAATAAGATCTTTAAAAAAGTAAAATAAAATGTATGTTGCAGCCAATTGAATCAAATTAGATTTCTTTGAGATTCTGATGCTACAAACAAATCATCGGGCATGTAGAGTTGTAGTTCAGCAGTAAAGAAAACACTAAAATGGGAAATAAGAGAACTAGGGTCTCACTGTAGCTCTACCACTAACTGTTTCCAATGGTCCCTTTCAGCTCTGAATTCAGTGATTTCCAAAAGAAATTTTTATCTTGCCAATGATAAAGATTTGTTGTGTATGCCCCAGAATCTGAAATTCACATTAAACTGGTTTTACAAAATTTACTTTGGTTTAGATCTTAAAACTCAGACCTCCATCTAATAAATGAAAGAAAACCTTCTGATTAGGATTGATAAAGATACAATTGTAAATATATTTACCTGATTGGGACCACTCATAAATGCAAACAACTATTCTAGGAGGGCAAAGGAGGTTATATCTTCTTATTATATGCACAGCTGACATGTTTTATTAAAAAACATAGCTTGCTCCTAAGTATTATGAATAACATAAATGGATTTGCTTTTCTCAGATATTTAAGGGGGGAAATGGTCTTATAACATTGGAATGGTGAAAAGACATTTGATTTAGCACAAAGGAGTTTTTATGTTTCAGTTTTTACAGGCTTTTGGTTTTTAGTAGAACTTCACTAAATGGATTGTAAACATTTATCCTCAACTCATAGCTCATATACTAAGCAATTCTATAGTCATTTTTTTTCTTTGTATAACTTCAAAGTATTACACAGAGTGACTCACTATTATTCCTATTATTTATTTTTGGTCATTGAAAAATCTTAGTTATACAGATCTCACTTGGCTAGTCCACTATAGAACACTAAATGATAAAGATAGGAGAATATGATAAAGTATACTTTTGTTTACATGACCTAATGATGTCCTTAAAATAAGGACAGATAAGGATTAAAAGATATTGGCTTAGATCTAGTCCCAGAAAACAAAAACAAACAAACAAACAAAAATACTCCCAGCAATAGAGTGACAACTCAGTATATTGCTTCTAGACTCTTTATTATAACGATATTAACTTAATTTTATTAGTAGAGGAAAATACCCTAAAGTTTGTCTCAGTACACAGTGACATTCAAAATGAAACTAATCAGGGGCAGCTATGTCTGTCAATCTTTTTTTTTTCCCAAATATTTTTTATTTTATTTATTTGAGAGAGAGAGATCACAGGCAGGCAGAGAGGCAGGCAGGGGATGAGGGGGAAGCAGGCTCTCCACTGAGCAGAGAGTCTGATGTGGAGTTTAAGCCCAGGACACTGAGATCATGACCTGAGCCGAAGGCAGAGGATTAACCCACTGAGCCACCCAGGCGCCCCATATCTGTTAATCTTTAGAGGCAATAATTTAATGAAAATGAGTCCCCCCCAAAATTTCATATTCTATGTCAGTAGTATTCTTTATTTGTCAAAATATTTTTATTTTTTATTTTTTTATTTTTATTTTTATTTTTTTAAAGCTTTTATTTATTTATTTGATGGACAGATCACAAGTAGGCAGAGAGGCAGGCAGAGAGAGAAGGGAGGAAGCAGGCTCCCTGCTGAGCAGAGAGCCCGATGCAGGGTTCGATCCCAAGACCCTGGGATCATGACCTGAGCCGAAGGCAGTGGCTTTAAGCCACTGAGCCACCCAGGCACCCCTGTCAAAATATTTTTAATTGAGTTAGACAGATTATTGTCTCTCTTTAAAAGACTAAATAAAAATCCAAAATAAAAATTACCAAAATAGCATTCTTCTATTAGAAATAAGAATTTTGGAATTTCCTATCTTTGACATACATTATCTGGAGGCTCAAAATACCCTTTTTAAAGAAAAGCGAGATTATAGGCCCAAACTTATAAAATATAAACTCATGCTTTATTAAATATGAAGTTCAAAGTACCATAATAATAATAATAATAAGTAATAGAAATTACAAGTCACTGTAACACATATAAATCAAAGTGTTATTAGTTCAATTGTGAACACCCCAAAGGAATACTGAGTCCTTCACTCCAGTACATGGAATATGACCTTGTTTGGAAATAGAATTTTTGCAGATATAATCAGAATGAAATGAGGTCATACTGCATTGAGTATGAATTCAGTAACTAGTGTTTATGAACAGAGAGAGATTTGAGGAACAACATATAAATAAGGAAGAAGGCCTTGTGCTTTGACAATATGTACAACCAATTTTACCAGATTGTGGTTTGAAAAGGAGGTAATTTAATATTATATCTGTATAATATAATATAAATTTAGTGGGGAAACTCTTTGCCTTATAAACATCTACTTTACACTTATTAAGAGCTTTGAAAAACTTAAATTAATGTCATCAATCAAGCATTTTTTACTTCTAGGGATATAAAATTGCTTTGAAAGTATAAAGATGATCAAATTGTCCAGAAAAATTCAAGTCACAAAATGATGTGTCTATCTGTCTGTCTCTCTAGCCATCACTTATTACCTATTTGATTTTGTATTTTTTTCAAGGTAGACTCCCTTGTAGTTGGAATAAAGCCCTTAATGGTGTTTCCTGATCCACTTTTAGTGACTTCATTTAACCAATTTCCATAATTACTGTTTTTGAATTTCCATCTGTAGATATAGGGGTATCATAATGAGTCTGCTAATAATTATTCATTGAGTGAATACTTTCTAGATGTTAAGGATCCAAGATAGACTGGATCCCTATCCTCAAGGAACTTACATTCCAAAAGGACAGAGAGACAATAAACTGAAAAGAAATGAGAAGATGTCTAGTACTCATAAATAATAATAAAAAGAAGAGCTTTCTTACTCTAAATGAGGGTAACCAGGTGATCAGTTTTGCCAGGGTGGTTAGGAAAAACATTTCTGGGGAAGTGGCATTTGACTTGAGACTTGAATGATGAGAAAGAGAAGTACATATATTTAAAAAATCACTGAAACAGAAATAAGCTTACTGTGCAAGAAGAACCGATCTAAACAAAGTAAAATTAAGGAGGGGGAGGGTGGAAAGACCTGACAATAAATAGGATGAAGCAACAAAATATAGACCCTTGTAATCCATGATAAACAGTAGATTTTATTTTAAGTTTGATGAAGAAACACTGGAAGGTTATGAACTGTGAACTATTATTAATGTTTTCAAAAGCTTTATATTACCCTAGGGTATGTAAAGAGGACAGATTGTAGGGGGAAAATTAGTAGAAACAGGGAGACAAATCAGAGAAATATTGCAATAGTCCATAGATATTTCTTTCTTTCTTTCTTTTTAAAGATTTTATTTATTTATTGGACAGATAAAGATCACAAGTAGGCAGAGAGGCAGATGAAGGGGGGGGATGCAGGCTCCCCACTGAGCAGAAAGCCCAATGTGGGGCTCGATCCCAGGACCCTGAGATCATGACCTGAGCCAAAGGCAGAGGCTTGACCCACTGAGCCACCCAAGTGCCCCAGGACTAGAGGTTTCAAATCCAGTGGAAAAAGATCTGAAAAATTTTAGTAGCAGAAATATTTTTGGAGATAGATTTTTGGAGGTATGACAGTATTTACTGATGGATGAGACCTGAAATTTGAAGGAAAGAAGAATCAAGGGTGATTCCTATATTTTGTTTTTAGCCTCAACAACTGGGTGTTTATTCCAAAGGGGAAAGGTTGGTAGAGAACAGATTCAGAAGTGAAACTCTAGTTTTATTTGGGTTCTGTTCTGGTTGACATGTCTATTAGATTTCCAAGTGGCAATATGGTGTGGGGTGTTGTATATATTATATGATTTCTGAAGTTCAAAAGAACAGTCTAAGATGGAGCTGTGGATTTGAAACATCAGTTTATAGATTTGAACGTGTGGTTCTAGATAAGCTTAGTGAGAGAGGGTACAGAAGAAAGAAGGGGTAAGGAAGAAATCTGAGGCATTCCAACTTCTAAAAGTCTTATCCAGGAGGATGGGCCAGAAAAGGAGACTGAGAAAAAGTGTCTGATGAGATTAAAAAACAAACAAACAAACAAACAAACAAAAAACCCTAGATGATATTTCAATGAGAATGTTGTCATCCATGCTAAGTTCTACTGATGGGTCAATAAAATTAAATCAGAGATCTTGCCATTGAGTTGGACAAAATATGTTTTTGGTGAAAACTTTTGCAAGACAAAGAAGTTGAGTTAGAGAGTTTAAGTAAGTATTTGGAAGAGTATTTTAATAACATGGTTTGAAAACAAATGAAGATCAAGAGGTTGAGTTAGGGAGTAGAGACAAGTATTTAGAGAACTATTACCATTGAATGAGAATAGAGAAATGGAGAAGTTTTTGTTTGTTTGTTCATTTGTTTGTTACATTTTTAAGATGGATGATAATAAGGCATAATTGAATGATAATGGGGTTTGGTTCACAGGCAGAGAGGAAGAAACTAATTACTAGGGGAAGGACATAATTGCATGAGCAAAGTCCTTGTGAAGGTGAGGAGGGATGTGATTCAAGGCACAAGGGAGTACACTCTTAGGGAACACTTCTGTAATAGCAGCAAGGCAGTAGAGTATGGGGTTTAGAGTGAGGGTCGGGAGACATACTTCCTGAGTCTATATCCTGTGTTTGCCATTTGGTTTTGTTTTTGTTGTTGTTTGGGTTTTTTATTTTTTTTTATTTTTTTTATAACCTTGGGCTAATGCTTTCATTTTCTTATCTCTAAAATGGGAAAGATATGTTGTATCCAAAGAACACAAAAGAAAACAAAACAAGACAAAAACAAAAACAAAAACAAAAAACAAAACAAAACCAAGCTCATTGAAAGAGAGATCACTTGGTGGTTGTCAGGAGAAGAGTGAGGGAAATGGGTGAAGGTGGTCAAAATGTACAAACTTCTAGTTGTAAGGTAAATAACTCCTGAGGATGTAAGGTAAAGCATGGTATAGTTAATATTGTTATGTATATTTGAAAGTTGTTAATTAGAGTAGACTTTAAAAAAGAAAAAAAATCTTTATAACTATATGAGGTGCTATTAATTATTAACTATTGTCATCATTTCACAATATATACGTATATCAAATCATTATCTTGTACATATCAAATTTACACAATGTTAGATGTCAATTATATCTTAAAACAAATAAAATAGAATGTGGATGGAATAATAGCACATAGCTCATAGAGTTTTTGTAAATATTAAATAGGTTGAAAAAGGTAAGTGTATACAGTAATGCTCGGCACAGAGTAAGTCCTCAATAAATGCTAACTATTGTTTCTATAGGTATATTGGTAAAATTGTTGATGGGAAGATGTGGCAGTTATCATTATGGCTAAAAAAATGCAATTAGACTATCAAAGGGATTGATGGGGAAAAAAGTTAAAAATTTGAGAATAAAGAAGAAGGTATTAAATGGCATTTTCTCCTAACTAAATATATTCTGTTATCAGTGGAAAGATTCTAGTACTGGGAACCCTACATCAATGGATTGTTATGAGGAGTAAGTGAGATAATCTTTGAGAAATACCTAAGAAAAAAAGTACTATATTAATGGTATTATTATTTTGCTGACACAGCTAGTTGTAAAGTGAAATGTTTCCTCAAACAATTTGGGGTAGGAAATGCTAAAATACATTATATAACCGGTTTGATTTTGCTCCCTGAATCATCAGCTTACCTTTTATTGTTTTATAGACATTGACTATATTAGATGTCATTTCTTATTCATATAGATTATATTTTTTACTCAGTTTGGGGCAAAACAAATACGATTTATAAGTTCAACATGAATTTAGGTAGTAAAGAATTATAATTTTAAAATATAGAATTTGCCACTTAGCCTTTGTTGTTCTTTTATTCTCCAAATGTGATTACTTGACAGACTAAGTCTATTTTATTTTATTTTTTTATTTTTATCCTTATTTTTTTGCCAGATAGATAAGAAGCTTTTATTTAAATGAGACCAAAATACAACATATCAACATTTAGGGTATATGACTGAAGTAGGATTAGTTTTTCTAAAATGCTTTAAATGTCTATATTAGAAATGAAGAAAGATCTCAAATCAATAATCTGTCCCCTTTAGAATATTGATGAATGGATAAGTAAATTGTGTTATATCATTATAATGAAATATTATATGGCTATAAAAAGAAATAAAGTACTGATGCATGCTATAAGGTTGATGAACTTCAAAATCATTTAGGTAAAGTGACTGAAACCAGATACAAGAGACAACATATGGTATGAGTCCACTTAAATGAAATGTCCATAAATGAAGATTTACAGAGACCAAAAGTAGATTAGTGATTGCTTGGGGAGAGGAATACAAACAGATAGTACCTGTACATTAACATGAGAGATCTTATTACAGGGAATGGAAATGTTCTAAAACTGATTTACGGTGATGGTTGTAGCACTCAGTAAGTTTCCAAAAATCATTGAATCATACATTTTATAGTAATTAATTTTATAAAATATGAAATATACCTCAATAAAGCTGTTTTTAAAAAAGCTACTTACATCTATGAAAAGATAGAGAGTGCCTATAGTGTCACTTCTAGGTGTCTCCCTCTAAAAATATGTTTTTTAAATGGAAATTTAACTCAATCAGCAAAAATTAGTTTACAGCCATTCTCTTGAGTATGTTATGATGCATAAGCATAGATTTTTTTTAAAAATAGTTAATCAATGAAGCAACCAACTTAACAAAAGAAAGAAAAATAAGTAATGACATAAAATCAAATCTACTGAAATGTCTTCCTGGTAAAGTATGCTATAGTTATTATACAAAATAATAAACAGCAAGACAATCAAAATTTTGAAATCTTCAAATTCTTTTTCATTTTTGTATTCATTATTTGTTACTGCATATGAAACCTACCTACACACCAACTTCTCATTTCATTTTCTTTCTTTTTTTAATTTTTATTTATTTAATTACTTTTCAATGTACAAGAATTCATTGTTTAAGCACCACACCCAGTGCTCCATGCAATACGTGCCCTCCACAATACCCAACACCAGGCTGGCTAACTTCCCACCCACCACCACTTCAAAACCCTCAGATTTTTTTTCAGAGTCCATAGTCTCTCATGATTCATCTCCCCCTCCAGTTTCCCTCAACTCCCTTCTCCTCTCCATCTCCCCATCCCCTCCATGTTATTTCTTATGCTCCACAAATAAGTGAAACCGTATGATAATTGACTCTTTCTGCTTCACTTATTTCATTCAGCATAATCTCTTCCAGTCCCATCCATGTTGATATAAAAGTTGGGTATTCATCCTTTCTGATGGAGGCATAATACTCCGTAGTGTGTATGGACCACATCATCCTTATCCATTGGTCCGTTGAAGGGCATCTTGGTTCTTTCCACAGTTTGGCGACCGTGGCCATTGCTGCTATAAACATTGGGGTACAGATGGCCCTTCTTTTCACTACATCTGTATCTTTGGGGTAAAAACCCAGTAGTGCAATGACAGGGTCATAGGGAAGCTCTATTTTTAATTTCTTAAGGAATATCCTCCACACTGTTCTCCAAATTGGCTGCACCAACTTGCATTCCCACCAACAGTGTAAGAGGGTTCCCTTTTCCCCACATCCTCTCCAACAAAAGTTGTTTCCTGTCTTTCTAATTTTGGCCATTCTAACTGGTGTAAGGTGTTATCTCAATGTGGTTTTAATTTGAATCTCCCTGATGGCTAGTGATGATGAACATTTTTTTATGTGTCTGATAGCCATTTGTGTGTCTTCATTGGAGAAGTGTCTGTTCATGTCTTCTGCCCATTTTTTGATATGATTATCTGTTTCGTGTGTGTTGAGTTTGAGAAGTTCTTTATAGATCCTGGATATCAGCCTTTTGTCTGTACTGTCATTTGCAAATATCTTCTCCCATTCCGTGGGTTGGCTGTTTGCTTTGTTGACTGTTTCCTTTGCTCTGCAGAAGCTTTTGATCTTGATGAAGTGCCAAAAGTTCATTTTCACTTTTGTTTCCTTTGCCTTTGGAGATATATCTTGAAAGAAGTTGCTGTGGCTGATATCAAAGAGGGTACTGCCTATGATCTTCTCTATGATTCTGATGGATTCCTCTCTCACATTGAGGTCTTTTATCCATTTTGAGTTTATCTTTATGTATGGTGTAAAAGAATGGTCGAGTTTCTTTCTTCTACACATAGCTGTCCAATTTTCCCAGTACCATTTATTGAAGAGACTGTCCTTTTTCCACTGGATATTTTTTCCTGCTTTGTCGAAGATTATTTGACCATAGAGTTGAGGGTCCATATCTGGGCTCTCTACTCTGCTCCACTGGTCTATGTGTCTGTTTTTATGCCAGTACCATGCTGTCTTGGTGATCACAGCTTTGTAGTAAAGCTTGAAATCAGGCAATGCGATGCCTACAATTCTGTTTCTCTTTTTCAACATTTCCTTAGCAATTCGGGGTCTTGTCTGATTCCATACAAATTTTAGGATTATTTGCTCTGGCTCTTTGAAAAATACCGGTGGAATTTTGATCAGAATGGCATTAAAAGTATAGATTGCTCTAGGCAGTATAGACATTTTAACAATGTTTATTCTTCTGATCCAAGAGCATGGAATGGTCTTCCATCTTTTTGTGTCTTCTTCAATTTCTTTCATGAGTGCTCTGTAGTTCCTTGAGTACAGATCTTTCACCTCTTTGGTTAGGTTTATTCCCAGGTATCTTATAGTTCTTGGTGCTATAGTAAATGGAATCGATTCTCTAATTTCCCTTTCTGTGTTTTCATTGTTAGTGTATAAGAAAGCCACTGATTTCTGTACATTGACTTTGAATGCTGCCACATTACTGAATTGCTGTATGAGTTCTAGTAGTTTGGTGGTGCAGTCTTTCAGGTTTTCCATATAAAGAATCATGTCATCTGCGAAGAGAGAGAGTTTGACTTCTTCCTTGCCAATCTGGATGCCTTTTATTTCTCTTTGATGTCTGATTACTGTTGCTAGGACTTCTAATACTATGTTGAACAAGAATGGTGAGAGTGGGCATCTTTGTCGTGTTCCTGAACTCAACGGGAAGGGTGCAAGCTTTTTCCCATTGAGGATGATATTTGCTGTGGGTCTTTCATAGATAGATTTGATGAAGTTAAGGAATGTTGCCTCTATCCCTATACTTTGAAGCGTTTTATTCAGGAACGGATGCTGGATTTTGTCAAAAGCTTTTTCTGCATCAATTGAGAGGATCATGTGGTTCTTCTCTCTTCTCTTATTGATTTGTTCTATCACATTGATTGATTTGCGAATGTTGAACCATCCTTGTAACCCAGGGATGAATCCCACCTGGTCATGGTGGATAATCTTTTTAATGTGCTGTTGGATCCTTTTTGCTAGGATCTTGTTGAGAATTTTAGCATCCATATTCATCAGTGATATTGGTCTGAAATTCTCCTTTTTGGTAGGGTCTTTGCCTGGTTTGGGGATCAGGGTAATGCTGGCTTCATAAAAAGTGTCTGGAAGTTTTCCTTCTGCTTCAATTTTTTGAAACAGCTTCAGGAGAAAAGGTGTTATTTCTTCTTTGAACGTTTGATAGAATTCCCCAGGGAATCCGTCAGATCCTCGGCTCTTGTTTGTTGGGAGGCTTTTGATCACTGCTTCAATCTCGTTACTAGATATCAGTCTATTCAGGTTGTCAATTTCTTCCTGGTTCAATTTTGGGAGTTTATAGTTTTCCAGGAATGCATCCATTTCATCTAGGTTGCTTAGCTTATTGGCATGTAACTGTTGATAATAACTTCTGACGATTGTTTGTACTTCCTTGGTGTTAGTTGTGATCTCTCCCTTTTCATTCATAATTTTATTAATTTGGGCTTTCTCTCTTTTCTTTTGGATTCGTGTGGCCAATGGTTTATCGATCTTATTGATTCTTTCAAAAAAACAGCTTCTAGTTTCATTGATACGTTCTACTGTATCTCTGGTTTCTACCTCATTGATCTCTGCTCTATCTTATTTCCCTTATTACGTGTGGAGTTGGTTTGATTTGTTGTTGATTCTCCAGTTCTTTAAGGTGTAGAGATGGCCAGTGGTTTTTCAATCTTATTGATTCTTTCAAAGAACCAGCTTTTAGTTTCATTGATGTGTTCTACTGTATGTCTAGTTTCTAACTCATTGATCGCTGCTCTAATCCTTTTTATTTCCCTTCTTGTGCATGGGGTTGGCTTAACTTGTTGTTGATTCTCCAGTTCTTTAAGGTGTAAACACAGCTGGTGTATTCTGGATTTTTCAATTTTTTTGAGGGAGGCTTGGATAGCTATGTATTTCGCCCTTAGGACTGCCTTTGCTGTATCCTATAGGTTTTTGACCAAAGTGTCTTCATTCTAATTGTTTGCCATGAATTGTTGAAGTTCTTCTCTGATTTCCTGGTTGACCCAGACATTCTTAAGCAGGGTTGTCTTTAGCCTCCAAGTGTTTCAATTCCTTCCAAACTTTTTCTTCTGCTTGAGTTCCAGTTTCAAAGTGTTGTGGTCTGAGAATACACAGGGAATAATCTCAATCTTTTGTTATCGGTTGAGTCTTGATTTGTGACCCAGTATGTGGTTTATTTTAGAGAAAGTTCCATGTGGGCTCGGGAAGAATTAGTATTCTGTTATTTTAGGATGTAATGTTCTAAATATATCTATGAGATACATCTGGCTCAATGTGTCATTCGATGCTCTTGTTTCTGTATTGATTTTCTCCTTGGATGGTCCATCTATTACTTAAAGTGCCATGTCGAAAATCCCCTACTATTAATGTATTCATATCAATATGACTCTTTATCTTGATTAACAGTTGTCTTATGTAGTTGGCTGCTTTGGTTCTGGGGGCATAAATATTTACAATTGTTAGATCTTCTTGGTGGATAGACACTTTAAGAATGATGTAGTGTCCATCTGTATTTCTGACTACAGTCTTTAGTTTAAAATCTAATTTATCTAATATGAGAATCACTACCCAAGCCTTCTTTTTTTTTAAATTTTTAATTTATTTTCAGCGTAACAGTATTCATTGTTTTTTCACCACACCCAGTGCTCCATGCAATCTGTGCCCTCCCTAATACCCACCACCTGGTTCCCCCACCCTCCCACCCCCCGCCCCTTCAAAACCCTCAGGTTGTTTTTCAGAGTCCATAGTCTCTCATGGTTCACCTCCCCTTCCAATTTCCGTCAACTCTTTTCTCCTCTCCATCTCCCCTTGTCCTCCATGTTATTCCTTATGCTCCACAAATAAGTGAAACCATATGATACTTGACTCTCTCTGCTTGACTTATTTCACTCAGCATAATCTCTTCCAGTCCTATCCATGTTGCTACAAAAGTTGGGTATTCATCCTTTCTGATGGAGGCATAATACTCCATAGTGTATATGGACCACATCTTCGTTATCCATTCGTCTGTTGAAGGGCACCTTGGTTCCTTCCACAGTTGGGCGACCATGGCCATTGCTGCTATAAACATTGGGGTAGAGATGGCCCTTCTTTTCACTACATCTGTATCTTTGGGGTAAATACCCAGTAGTGCAATTTCAGGGTCATAGGGAAGCTCTATATTTAATTTCTTGAGGAATCTCCACACTGTTCTCCAAAGTGGCTGCACCAGTTTGCATTCCCACCAACAGTGTAAGAGGGTTCCCCTTTGTCCACATCCTCTCCAACACATGTTGTTTCCTGTCTTGCTAATATTGGCCATTCTAACTGGTGTAAGGTGGTATCTCAATGTGGTTTTAATTTGAATCTCCCTGATGGCTAGTGATGATGAACATTTTTTCATGTGTCTGATAGCCATTTGTATGTCTTCATTGGAGAAGTGTCTGTTCATAAACTCAACACACACAAAACAGATAATCATATCAAAAAATGGGCCAAGCCTTCTTTTGAGGCCTATTGGCATGAATGGTGCTTCTTCATCCCTTCACTTTCAGTCTGGATGTATCCTTAGGTTCAAAATGGGTCTCTTGTAGACAACATATGGATGGGTCCTGTTGTTTTAGGCAATCTGCAACCCTGTGTCATTTTGTGGGAGCATTTAGGCTGTTCATGTTGAGAGTGATTATTGATAGATAAACTTTTATTAACATCTTATTGCCTCTGAAGTCCTTTTTCCTATAGAATGTCTCCATAAATTTTTGTTCTATGACACTCTTGGGTTCTTTCTTCCTTAATAGAACCCCCTTAGTACTTCTTGTAGTGCTGTCTTGGTGGTCACAGACTCTTTTAAACCTTGCTGGTCTTGGAAACTCTTTATCTCTCCATGCATTTTGAATATCAGCCTTGCTGGAAAAAATATTCTTGGCTGCATGTTCTTTTCATTTAGTGTCCTGAATATGTCTTGCTAGCCCTTTCTGGCTTGCCAGGTTTCTGTGGACAGGTCTGACATTATTTTGACGGGCCTTCCTCTGTTCTTAAGGAATCTCTTCCCCTAGCTGCTCTCAAGAGCTCCTATCTAAAATTAGGATGCTTCAGTTTCACAGTCAGGTGTCTTGAGGTCTTTCTAGATTCTATGATTTGAGGGCTGACCTTTCTCCCTCTAGGACACAAACACTAATCCCATTCCCCAGACTGGGAAAAATTTCACCCAGAATTTGTTCAACTATATCCTTTAGTCTTGTTTCTCCTCTCCCTCAGGGATTCCAATAACTCTGACTTTGGAACATTTCATGGTGTCATTTATTTCCCTAATTCCGTTTTCATTGCTTCTATGCAGTTTGTTTCAGGCCTTCTCCTGATCATTTTTCTCTATCAGTTTGTCCTTTAGATCACTGATTCTATCTTCTGCCTCAGTTACCCTAGCTGTTAGAGAATTTATATTAGATTGGAACTCATTATAGCATTTTTAAGTTATTTCCTGGTGGCTTCCACTTTTGCCTAATCAATTCCATGTTGTCATTAATGGTTTTCTCCAATCTAGCCATTGCCTGGATAATTGTTACCCTGCATTCCCTATCCGACATACGGTTTATGTCCATATCCAATAGCTCTAATGGAGAGGGCACAGTCTCTGAATTTTTCCTCTGTTGGGCATTCCTCCTCCTAGTCATTTTGGTGAGAGATGACTGAGGGGATGTGTAGCTGAATGTATCAACCGTGATCCAGGCAAGGTGCACCCTGGAACATTTATGAGCAATCAGGAGTCCCCACCAAAAAGAAAGAAAAAAGAAAAAAAAAGAGAGAGAGAAGGAGAGCGACAGGAAAAAAGAGGAAAAAACGAAGACCCAGCCCGAATGGGCCCCAAAGTAAGATTTATAAGGTATACAAACAAAAATGGACAAACAAAACGACCAACAAAAGTAAATGATAAGAAAAAAAAAAAAACAGCCAAAATGAACCCCAAGTATAAGATTTTTTTTTAAGATTTTATTTATTTATTTGACAGACAGAGATCACAAGTAGGCAGAGAGGCAGGCAGAGAGAGAGGGAGAGGGGGAGAAGCAGGCTCCCCGCTGAGCAGAGAGACCGACGCGGGACTCGATCCCAGGACTCTGGGATCATGACCTGAGCAGAAGGCAGCGGCTTAACCCACTGAGCCACCCAGGTGCCCCCCAAGTATAAGATTTATATAATGCCAGAAAAGAAACAAATACACAGAAACCCTGACAGAAGAAAAAGATGGGAGAGTGGTTATGTATCCTCAGTGTGGGCAAGGAAGGTTATTTTCATTCTTCCTGGGTGTATCTTGATGTCCTTGTTAAAGGACTCATCTTTCCAGAGATAAAGGGGGACTAAAACTGGTTTATATATAGGGATAGTATTGATAGAGGAAAGAGGATTACCTTTAAGCTTATCTCTATATGAATATTAAAAAAATATAGAACAGCAAAAGAAAAACACAGGTATATGTATCATAAAAGTTCACGTTAAAAGGTTATTATGGAATTTGTTTTATTGAACCTCTCGTTGTGATGGTAAATAGGTTAAAAAATTTAAAAAAAATTAAAAGAACAAGAATAGTGGGAGTTAATTAAAAATAAAAGTTGTATCTATGAAAAAAAAATACAGGTTTTAGGGCAATACTGGAAGCTTAATATCTTCTTTTCCCCTGATATTGGGGTTTTATAGTTTTATAGAACACTGTGGTGGTTGTCCTCCCATTTTCTTTCTTTCTTTCTTTCTTTCTTTCTTTTTTTTTTTTTTTTTTTTTTGGTCTGTTTTTCTGGGGTAGGGGTCTGTCGCATTATTTTTCAGGCAGTTTTGCTTGGGTAGAGTCCTCCTCCCCCCTATCAATGGGCCAGAAACCGGTTTTTCAGGCTTTTGTTCTCTGGATTTTTTTTCTTTTTCTTGGCAGCTTTTGGCAGATGTTTGGAGATTTAGAGGAAAGCAAACAGCATCCAGACCTCTGTCTTAGAGAGAGGCCCCAGTCTGTTCCCCTCTGGGTGGTCCAAAGCACACAGACTAACCCTCTGCCACCTCCCACTGGCAGAGCATGTGCCCAGCCACTGTCTCAGAGGCTGCAGGAGCTCCCGCTTGTCTCTGCACCCTGGTGCTAATAAAACCATGAGCAATATTGGTCCAGGGAGCCCGCTTCCAGTAATCACCTTTGCCAGGCTGCTGGCTAGGCAGGTCCAGACAGCTAGAGAGATCCCAACCAGAGACAGCATGCTGAGATTTTCACATTGGCCATGGGCTGGGAGTTTTTAGACTCTGGGCAGGTCCTAGAGACCACCAGCTAGGGCCTGCATGGACCTCTCTCAGGGGAGGGTGTGGAGCATGGCTCAGGCCCAGTCATGCAGAGTGCATGCAAAGTGCAAAAAGCTGTGGTTCTAGAGAGCACTGACTGGCATCCACTCAGACTCTCTCAGGTGTGCTGGTGGCTCAGGGACCACGGCCTGGAGGCTTCACTGCACTCTCTCTGGCACAAGTTGTTGCAGAAGGAGGCTGTCCTGGGTCCGTGGGCTTAAGCCCGTGCCCCTGACCGCCTGATTCCACCAGTTGCCCCTTAAGATCTTTTGCTCTTTTTGAGTGCTTTTAACCAGGCTGCAAGTTAATGCTGGTCCCCAATCATAGGGCACTCTTGTATTGGGTATTACTTTCCAATAGGTCGCTTCTGGTGGCTCCCTCTCCCTTCTGTTTATCCTCCAATATCAGTCTGATCATTCAAACTCCGCTGCTTTAACTCACCACTGGCGTCTTCTGCCCCCACAGAGATCCAGAGTGTATAATTCTACATCTCAGGCCGAATTCATGGGTGTTCAGTGTTCTGATAGATAATCAGCTCATTTTAGGGGACCAGTTGAAACAGTGTCTCCTACTTCCCCACCATCTTGTCCCCCCTCCTGTAACCACTGCTCCCATTTATTCTTGATTATTTTCCCCCAGCTCTGAAGTCTGCTTTGTGTGAACCTAATATAGCTACTCTTTTTTTTTTTTAATTTGGTTATTGTTGGTGTGACATACATTTCTTTATTCCTTTATTTTTCATCTATTTGGTTAGAATACAAGATTACTAAACTGACCTATAAATGGGTGTGGACTATTTTGTCCACAAGATAGACCATTGTAGATGGTTTTCAAAATTAGCTGCTATAAATTCATCTACCCCTGTATGTATGCACTTTGGCAGTTTTACTCTGCTGCCCTTTCCATCAAGAAATAGTCTCTATTTTCATTTCATTATGAATCTCGGCTGAGCTTTTGACTTGATTTTATCTCTAAAATGTGTTGGAAGTGATTATATGGAGTTCTAAGCTTAAGCCTCATGAGCTTCTGTTATCACTATAGTTGTGCTCTAAGACCTTCATTGAATAAAGTCTGGATGTTTTCTCTGAGGATGAGAGACTACACTGTCCATTTTATATCTTATATCAACTACTAGACATGTGAGTAAGACCATATTAAATGATTCATTTTCAGTCAAAATGCAACTGCATCACATGAATGATTTTAGTTGATACCAGCAAATGAATTGCCTAACTGAACCCATCCTATGTAATCATAATATATAAAATAATATTTTTAAGCTATTAAATTTTGGGGTGCTTTTTTATACAATGGTGAAAGCTAATACTCTCCTATGAGCAACAAATTTTTCTTTTCTTAGAATGTTTTCTTTACTTTCTTGCTTTAATTAAAATTGGGTTCTTCCTTGAAGTTTTCTCAAATGACAAGAAACTGTTCTTATATCACCTGAGTTTTAGGCACAGGACATGGAGTAAGTGTATCCCTTGTTTTCCACTGTTCTTTTGTTCTTTTTAGAACATCATTCCTCCTTCTTCCTGTTTAATACTCGTTGTAGCTTTGATTTTCATACCCATAAGACAGTTACCACTAACCCTTCTTACTGTTGTCATCTGCTGATATCCATGTCAAACTTCCTGATTCATGCATACCCATAGAAATTGCCATTTCTTAATCTCCATCCCTAACTTGTATTTATTTATTTATTTATTTGAGAGAGGCGAGGGTGGGAGATGCAGAGGGAGAGAGTGAATCTTAAGCAGGATCTGTTCCCAGCACAGAACCTGATGTGGGGCTCGATCTCACAACCTTGAGACCATGACCTGAACTAAAATCAAGAGTAGGACTCTTAAATGACTGAGATACCCAGGCACTCCCGAACTAGACTTAAAAAACCATTTATTTATTTTCGAGAGAGAGAACGGATGGAAGGGTCAGAGGGAGAGGGAGAGAAAATCTAAAGGGAACACTGAGCTGAGTGGAGACCCCAATGTGGGGGCCTGATTGCACAACCATGAGATCACAACCTGAGCTAAAACCAAGAGTCAGATGCTTAACTGACTGCACCACCCAGGTAACCCTCAAACTAGATATTGAAACAAAATCTGTAACAAGAGTTAAAGAAGGGCATTGTATCATAACTGACTGAGCCACAAAGCACCCCTCTATCCCTAAATTTCTACCATTAATAGGGATTTAAATACCTACTGAGTAAATCAATGGCTTGGTTACTCAATTCCTTCATCTGCCCTTACCTCCAATCATTATTTCCTACACTCTATCAAAGTCACTTTTTGCCATGATTACATGCAAGATCTTACATTCAGTCTTTATTGCTGGATTTTACTCCCCAACACAACCTTCAAGTATTAGAATAACTTATGACACTGTCCCAAGTACTTTTCAAATCCATATTCTCCCTTAAGTCAGTCTTATCAATTACTAATTATTTAAATGTTGCACTGGATGTATATCTTCACCCATATCTCTTTCTTGAGCTTCAGACATATATTCAACGGCCTACTGGATGCTTCCACTTATATTTCTAAAAACCTCTCAAATGTACCATGTCCAAAATAGATTTCTTACTTTTCCCATTTAAGATTATATCCATAGTCAATAAATTTGTGTCTACATTGCTACCCAGACACTAGAGTATTCTTGATTGTTCCTTTCCTTTCACACATATTTAATTCCTCATTAAGTATGATTCAGTCCTCATTCAAAATATACTTTATTTTATTTTTTTAGGTTTTCTAATAATTTTTTTATTTTTTAAATTTCTTTTCAGTGTACCAGAATTCATTGTTTATGCACTGTAAGGCCCGACTTAGCCAGAGGGAGCCATTTTGTTGTTTATGCAGTAAACTTAGGTTGACCCTATGCAGTAAACTTAGATTGACCCTGCCCCTCCCAGAGGAACTTACTTGCAAAGCCCAGATACAAGGGTGGGTCAGGCCAGGTGGAGACATCCAATCAGTGGGGTGTGCATACTGTATCCCTAGCTACCAGGGAGAGTGGGCCCTGCCTTATGCCAGTTCTGACCAAGGTGATAGGCTAGTTCAAATATCTACTAGGGTGAATTGTAATTCAATTGGCCACCCGTGTGTGACCTAGCGTGACTGTGCACTTTTCTCTGTGTACTGTAATCTCATTGGCCACCTGTGTGTAGCCAGGCTCACCCACATGGCCTTTACTCTATAAAAGTTAGTCTGTGAGGCTGAGAGTGGTCGCCCCTTTGTAAGAGACAGCCCTGACTGGTCAGTTTGATTCTCGATGCTTGGCGTGAAATAAAGATTTGCTTGACCTTTGCTTTGTATCAGTCTCGCTCCTTTGATTACGGACCCTAACATGCACCACACCCAGTGCTCCATGCAATACGTGCCCTCCATAATACCCACCACCAGGCTTACCCAACTTCCCATCCCCTGCCCCTTCAAAATCCTCAGATTGTTTGTCAGAGTCCATAGTCTCTCATGGTTCATCCCCCCCTCCAATTTCCCCCAACTCCCTTCTCCTCTCCATCTCCCCATGTCCTCCGTGTTATATCTTATGCTCCAAAAATAAGTGAAACCGTATGATACTTGACTCTCTCTGCTTGACTTATTTCACTCAGCATAATCTCTTCCAGTCCTGTCCATGTTGATACAAAAGTTGGGTATTCATCCTTTCTGATGGAGGCATAATACTCCATAGTGTGGGAGCAGCCAATTACATAAGAAAACTATTAATCAAGATAAAGTCATATTGATACAAATACATTAATAGTAAGAGATCTTAACAGGCCACTCTCAGTAATAGACAGATCATCCAAGCATAAAATCAATAAAGAAATAAGAGGATTGAATTACACATTGGACCAGATGGACCTCATAGATATATACAGAACATTCCACTCATTCTTATCGAGTGCTCATGGAACCTTCTCCAGAATATACCACATACTGGTCACAAATCAGCGCTCAACCAAAACCAAAAGACTGAGATTATTCCCTGCATATCCTCAGATCACAGTGCTTTGAAACTGGAGCTCAGCCACAAGGAAAAGTTTGGAAGGAATTCAAACACCTGGAAGGTAAAGACCACCTTGCTTAAGAATGCTTGGATCAACCAGGAAATAAAAGAACTTAAACAATTCATGGAAACCAATGAGAATGAAGACACTTTGGTCCAAAACCTATGGGATACAGCAAAGGCAGTCCTAAGGGGGAAATACATAGCCATCCAAACATCCCTTAAAAAACATTGAAAAATCCAGAATATACCAGCTGTCTCTACACCTTAAAGAACTGGAGAATCAACAACAAATTAAGCCAGCTCCACACACAAGAAGGGAAATAATCAAGATTAGAGCAGAGATCAATGACATAGAAACTAGAGATACAGTAGAACGCATCAATGAAACTAGAAGCTGGTTTTTTGAAAGAACCAATAAGATCGATAAACCATTGGCCAAACTAATCCAAAAGAAAAGAGAGAAGGCCCAAATTAATAAAATTATGAATGAATAGGGAGAGATCACAACTAATACCAAGGAATTAGGTTTTTATTTTATTCAAGTTAGTTAACAAAGTGTTAGTTTCAGGCATACACTTATAGTGATTCGATACTGTCAAATATTACTTAGTGCTTATTACAACAAATACACTTCTTAATCCCCATCAATATTTAACACATCCTCCACCCATCTACACTCTGGTAACCGTAATATTTTCTCTATAATTAAGAGTCTGATTCTTAATTTGTCTCTCTCTTTCTTTTCCTTTGCTCATTTGTTCTTAAATTCCACATATGAGTGAATTCATATGATATTTGTTTTTCTCTGAATGACTTGTTTCACTTGGCATAATATTCCCTAGCTCCATCCATGTCATTGCAAATAGTGTGACATCATTCTCTGTTATGGCTGAATAATAGTCCATTGTATGTATATACCACTTCTTCTTTATCCATTTATCAACCAATGGGCACTTAAGCTGCATCCATAATTTGGCTTTTATAAATAATGCTGCTATAAACATGAGTACAGGTACACTTTTGAATTAGTCTTTTTGTATTCTTTGGATAAATATCCAGTTGTGTGATTGTTGGATTATATAGTAGTTCTATGAACTTTTTGAGGAACCTCCACAGTGTTTTCCACAGTGGTGGACAAGTTTACATTCCCACCAAAAATGCAAGAGGATTCCTTTTTCTCCACATTCTCACCAACACCTGTTGTTTCTTGTGTTGTTGATTTTAGCCATTCTGACAGGTGTGAGGTGGTATTGCACTGTAGTATTGATTTGCATTTTTCTGATGTAAGAGATTATGACCATCTTTTCATATGTTTTTTGGCCATTGGTAAGTGATTAGCTTCGTGTGTCTGTTGGCCATCTAGTTGACTCTTTAGAGAAATGTCTACTCATGTCTTCTTCCAATTTTTTAAAATTGGATTATTCATTCTGAGGTGTTGAATTTTAAATTGTCTTTATATATTTTGGATAGTAACCTTTTATCAGATATGTCATTTTCAAGTATCTTCTCCCATCTAGTAGGTTGCCTTTTGGTCTTGTTTAATTTTCCTTCACTGTGCAGAAGTATTTTGGTTTTGATGAAGTCCCAACAGTTTTTGTTGTTGTTGTTGTTTTGTTTGTTTTGCTTGTTGATGTTTTGTTTGTTTGTTTTGCTTTTGTTTCCCTTGTCTCAGAAGACATATCTAGAAAAACGTTGCTATGGTCCATGTCAAAGAAATTACTGCCTGTGTTCTCTTCTAGGATTTTGGTGGTTTCCTGTCTCATATTTAGGTCTTTAACCCATTTTTAATTCTTTTTTGTGTATTGTGTAAGAGAGTGGCCCAGTTTCATTCTTTTGCATGTTTCTGTCCGGTTTTCCTGACACCATTTATTGAAGAGACTGTCTTTCCCATTGGATATTTGTTCCTGCTTTTTCAGATGTTAATTGACAATATAGTTGTGGGTTTATTACTGGATTTTCTGTTCTGTTCTGTTGATTTATGTGTCTACTTCTGTGGAAGTACCATACTGTTTTGATTACTATAGCTTTATAGTATAGCCAAAGTCTTGGATTATGATACTTCCAGCTTTGTGTTTCTTTTACAAGATTTCTTGGCAATTTGGAGTCTTGTGTTTCCATGCAAATTTTAGGATTGCTTCTTATAGTTCCATGAAAAATGTTGTTTTGATAGGGATTGTATTAAATGTGTAAATTAATTGGGTAGTATAGACTTTTTAACAATATTTGTTCTTCCAATCCATGAAAATGCAATGTCTTTCCATTTCATTGTGTCACCTTCAATATTTTTTAATGGTATTTTCTTGTTTTCAGAGTACAGGTTCTTCATCACTTTTGGTGGTTTATTCCTAGATATTTTATTATTTTGGTGGAATTATAAATGGGAATTTTTTTAAATTTCTCTTTCTGTGTTTTCAGCATTGGTGTATAAAAATGCAACAGATTTCTGCACATTTATTTTGTACTCTGCAATTGTATTGAATTCATTTATCAGTTCTAGCAGTTTTTTGGTGGAGTTTTTCAGGTTTTCTATATATAGTGTTATATCATCTACAAATTGTGAAAGCTTTACTTCTTTGCTTATTTTGATGTTTTGATGTCTTATTGTTGTCTGCTGTGCTTAGGACTTTCAGTACTATGTTGAATGACAGTGGTGAGAGTGGACATTTGTCCTCTTCCTGACTGTATGGGAAAAGCTTTTTTCTCATGAAGAATGATAATGGCAGTGTTTTTCATATTTGGACTTGAACATGTTCATGTATGTTTCCTCTAAACCTACTTTGTTTAGAGTTATTATCATGAATCTATGCTGTATTTCAGCATATGATTTCTCTGCGTATACTGAAATGATCACATGTAAATTTGATGTATCACATTAATTGATTTGTGAATATTGAGCCACCCTCACGGCTTAGAAATAAATCCCAATTCAATTTCTTTACACTTTATGTTTTCTATTTCTTCCTGTTTCAATTTTGGTAGTTTACATGTTTGTAGGAATTATTGCATTTCTTCCAGTCTGCCCAATTTATAGGCATACTCTTTATCATAATATTCTCTTATAATTGTATTTCTGTGCTGTTGGTTGTTATGTCTCTTCTCTCATTTGTCACTTTATTTATTTAGGTCCTTTCTGTTTTCTTTTGGTATGTCTGACTAGAGGTTTATCAATTTATTAATTTCTTCAAACTATCAGCTCCTGGTTTCATTGATCTGCTCTATTGTCTTATTTAGTTTCTTCATCATTTACTCCTTCTCTAAAATTATTATTTCCTTCCTTTTGCTGGATTTAGACTTCATTCGTTGTTCTTTTTCTAGCTCCTTTAAGTGTAAATATTACCATATTTTGTATTTTTTATTTAGCATTCTTCTTCTTGTGGGTGACTTGTACTGCTATATGCATTCCTCTTAGAACTGCTTTTATTATATCCCAAAAGTTTTAGACCATTGTGTTTTCATTTTCATTTGATTCTCTGTACTTTTTGATATCTTTTTTTATTGCTTGTTCAATCCATTCATTGTTTGGTAGCATATTATTCAACCTCCATGTATTTGGGTCTTTCCAGATTAAAAAAAAAAAAAAAGAAAATGATTTATTTATTTATTTATTTTTGTGAGAAAGGGAGGAGGGGGAGGGGCAGAGGAAGAGAGAAATTTAGCAGACTCTGCCCTGAGCATGCAGCCCAGTGCAGGGCTCCGTTCTACATCCTGGAGATCATAACCTGAGCAATAACCAAGAGTTGGATACTCAACCAACTGTGCCACTCACACAGCCCATTTCCAGATTTTTTATTATGGTTGACTTCTAGTTTTATAATGTTGTTGTCAGAAATGATGCATAGAAGAAACAACAACAGCAACAACAAAAAACAAAAACAAAAAAAAACAGAAAGAAATGATGCATAGTATGACTTCGACCTCCAATATTTTGAGAGACTTGTTTTGTGGCTTAATAGGTGATCTATTCTAAAGACTGTTTTGTGTATAGTTGAGAAGAATGTGCATTTTGCTCTTTTAGGATGGAATATTCTGAATAGATCTGTTAAATCCATCTATTCCAGTGTTTCATTCAAAGCCATTGTTTCTTTGTTGATGTTCTGTTTAAATTATCTGTCCATTGATGGAAATGTAATGTTAAAGTCCCTTGGTATTATTATCAATTATTTCCTTCATCTTTGTTATTATATATCTTATGTATTCGGCTGCTACCCTGTTGGGTGCATAAATATTTATAATTGTTATATCTTTTTGTTAGATTGTTCACTTTGTTGTTATATACTGTACTTCTTTATCCCTTGTTCTAGAATTTGTTTTAATGTTTACTATATCTGGTATAAGTATCACTACTCCAGCTTCCTCTTGAGATTCATTTGCATGATTAATGTTTCTTCACTTTCAATTGGCAGGTGTCTTTAGGTCTAAAATGAGTCTCTTGTAGGCAGCATAAAATGGGCATTATTTTCTTAATTTACTCTGTCACCCTATGTCTTTTAATTGGAGCATTTATTCCATTTTCATTTAAATTAACATTGATAGATATGTACTTATTGTCATTTTATTATTTGTTTTGTGGATGTTTCTGAAGATTTTCTCTGATTTTTTTTTTTTGGTCTTTCATGTTTTGCTTATTTCTTTTTTTTTTTTTAAATTTTATCCATTTATTTGACAGACAGAGATCACAAGTAGGCAGAGAGGTAGGCAGAGAGAGAAGGGGAAGTAGGCTCCCTGCTAAGCAGAGAGCCTGATGTGGGGCTTGATCCCAGGACCATGGAATCATGACCTGAGCCGAAGGCAGAGGTTTTAGCCCACTGGGCCACCCAGGTGCCCCTTATTTCTTTAGTGATATATTTTTAGTATTTTCTCTTTATTATTTGCATATTTATTAGTGTTTTTATAAGATTTCATTTATTTATTTGACATACAGAGATCACAAGTATGCAGAGAGGCAGGCAGAGAGAGAGAGGGAGGAAGCATTCTCCCTACTGAGCAGGGAGCCCGATGCGGGGCTTGATCCCAGGACTTGAGATCATGACCTGAGCCGAAGACAGAGACTTTAACCCACTGAGCCACCCAGGTGCCCCAATTAGTGGTTTTTTGATATGTAGTTACCATTAGGTTTGTATATAACATCTTCTGCATGTAGCAGTCTATATTAAGTTGATGGTCATTTAAGTTTGAACACATTCTTTACTACCATCCTCTCCGTGTTTTAGGCATATGATGTCATACTGCTCATTTGTTTATTTTGTGAGTTCTTTGATAATTAAAAAAAAAACATTCAATTTATTTATTAGATAGATATATAGAATGAGCTAGGAGAGGGGTAGAAAGAGAAACAAGCTCCCTACTGAGCAAGGAGCCCAACATGGGGCTTGATCCCAGAACCCTGGGATCATGACCTGAGCCGAAGGCAGATGCTTAAATGACTGAGCCACCCAGGTACCCCTCTTGACTGATTTTTCAAAAAGATTTTATTTATTTATTTATTTATTTATTTAAGAGATCAAAAGAGCATCAGTAGAGGGAGAGAGAAAGAGGGAGGAGCCAACTCTCCACTGAGCAGGGAGCCTGATGCAGGGCTTGATCCCAGAACCCTGGAATCATGACCTAAATTGAAGGCAGACACTTAAGTGACTGAGCCCCCCAGGTGCTCCTTGACTTATTTTTTATAGAAATATTCATTTTTTACTGCTTTTGTGTTTCCTCCCTTCATACTGTAACTTTTGGTCTCTCCATTCCACTCAAAGAGACACTTTAATATTTCTTGCACAGCTGCTTTAGTGCTCGCGAACTCCTTTAGGTTTTGTTTGTGTGGGAAACTATCTCTCGTTGTATTCTGAATGTTAGCTTTACTGGATAGAATACTTGTAGCTGCAGACTTTTCCCAATCAGACCTTGACTATATCATGCCATTCCTTTCTTTCCATGTTTCTGCTTAAAAATTTCCTGTTAGATTTATGTGGTTTCCCTTATATATTACTGTATTGTTTTTCCTTGCTGCTTTCAAAATATTTTTCTTTATAACTATATTTTGCCAATTTAATTACAATATATCTTGGTGTGAATCTGCTTTTGCTAATCTTGTTGAGGGTTTTCTCTGTCTCCTAGATCTGGATATTTATTTCCTTCCCCAAATTAGGGACACTTTCAGCTATTATTTCTTCAACTGAATTTTCTGCCATATTTTCTCATGCTTCTTTTGGGTCTCTACAACATGAATGTTATTACATTTCATGGAGTCACTGAGTTCCCAAAACCTATTCTCATTTTGTATATTTGATTTTCTCTCCTTGTTTCATCTTGATTACTCTACATAACTGTATTCTAAGTCACTAATTTGTTCCTCTGCTTCTTCCAGCCTGCTGTTCATTACATCAAGCATGTTTTTAACTTCACTTATTGAGCTCTTTATCTCTGCTATGTTGTTCTTTATCTCTGTGTTCATGGTCTTATTCATGTCTTCCTCTCTTTTCTCAAGTCCAGTGAGTGTCCTTATGATCATTGCTTTATGTACACCATCAGGCATGTAACTGATATCTTTTTCACTTAGATTTCTGGTCATGGCCTTGTCTTATTCTTTCATTTGGGTTAAATTTTTCTGTTCTCATTTTGCCTATGTGTCTGCTTTTTTCCTCCCCTCTGTGTTAGGAAAGTCATCTATGTCTCCTGTTCTTGAGGGCATTAGCCTTATGAAGAAAAGGTTCTGTAGTGTCTTGCCAGGTAATGTCCCCTGTTCCCCATGACCTGGCACTTTTGGGATTGTCTCCAATGTGTGTTTCATGTGCTCTGCAGTTGTGCCCTGGCTGCTTTATTCTTCAGAGATGTCATCTGAAAAGTCTTTTTTCCCCTATTTTAGCAATGTTTGGTCCTTTTCCTGAATGTGGCACTTTTTTTTTTTTAAACTAGGCATGCTCTGATATGCTTGTGAAATGAATCCTGTCACCACTTCCACTGAAACTGAGACTCTGAAAAACTCCAAAGTTGATAGACACAGTGTGAGCAGAGGTTTGGGCTGGTCTTCTGGCAGAGGGGGCCCACTACATTAAAAGTGAGGCAAGCGAGACTGGAAAAGGAAGTTCCACCTTAGTGTGGGGAGATGGGGCTTGGTGTTAGCAAGTTACATAGTTACTATCTGCCCTGCACTATTTCCTGAAGGTGCCCCTATACTTATGCTGAAGGGCAGGGGAGAGAAATGGGATCTGCTAGTTTCTTTGTTCCCTGAAGGGTCTGTCTGTGAATGTTGCCTCTTTGTAATGTGCTCTGAAATGAGCAAATAAAACAATAACTGTGTGCTTCAGGTACTCTTCAAGATCACTATTTCCATTCCATATGTCTGCATTTGTTTACCTTCCTTCCCTCCAGAAGAAGCACAGTGCCCTCTAGATTCTACCCTAGCCACCCTGATAACCTTTAAAACTTTGGGCTTTAATCCCTACTGCTTGCCATAAATCACAAGTGTTGGCCCCTTTCACCTTCCAAGTCAATTGCTAAAGGGTTTGTTTTCCCCATGTGCTTCCCTATTTGTTGGTCTGTCTCTTACCCTTCTCCATGAACATGACTCCTTCCCCACCACAGTGGCCACAATCCATTTCTCTCCCAAATCCTGTCTTCGTGCTTCTTAGCTTCCTCATTGTGGGCTCTTCTCTACCTTTACCTGTCGAGCTTGTTCTGCCAGTCTTCAGTTCAATTTCTGGAGTATTCGGGATGAGTTGATTGTTACCTAGTTGTATTTCTGGACTGAAGTGAGCCTAGGGTCTTTCTCTTCTGTCACCATCTTCCAACCTCAGAATATATTTTATTTTATTTTTTTTAAGATTTTATTTGTTTATTTGACAGACAGAGATCACAAGCAGGCAGAGATGCAGGCAGAGAGAGGGGGAAGCAGGCTCCCCGCTGAGCAGAGATCCCGATGTGGGGCTCGATCCCAGGACCCTGAGATCATGACCTGAGCTGAAGACAGAGGCTTTAACCCACTGAGCCACCCAGGCGCCCCCAGAATATATTTTAAAGCCATGCAATCATCTATATTTATACTTCACAACACCAGTTCATAACAAGAGTATCTCTTCTCTGGATGATTACAACAGCCATTTAACTGGTCTTTCTACTTCAACTTTTATAAACCTATAGTTTATTCTATGCAGAGAAACCAGGAAACTTTTTTTTTTAAATTTAATAATATTGTAGAACATATCTGCTTTAAAACCCTACAATGGCTGCACATTGGACTTATATACAATGTTGTGGTCTTTAATGTGGCCTAAAAGATTTTTCACATCATGGCCAATGTTTACCTCTTTTACTCTATCCACCATGACACCCCTCACTTTCTGTGCTCTGGTCACAACAGCCTTCTTTCTGTTCCTGAAAGCTGTCAAGCTTTTACATGCCTTAGAACGTTTTACTAACTCCTCTTGCTGCATGCTATCATCTGCCCCAAATCTTCTACCCTTACTGTTCACATGGCTTTCTGTACCACTAATTTCAACTAACTTCCCCCCTTATGTGCTTTTTAAAATTTTCTTTCACCACTTTGTTATTTTAATTATATACTTTAATAATATTTTCTTGTCTTTGTATTTCTCCACTATAAGATAAATTCCAAAGAACCAGGCACTCTGTATCCCTTGTTTAATACTGTATCCTTGGTACTTAGCATAACACATAATAGGTACACAATAAGTATATATTGAATGAGTAAATAAATGGAGTGATTCCTCATTGAATTTATCATGTGTTTAAGTATTACTTCTTAGATATATCTTAAAATTATGCGGTCAGAAAATAATTCATGCTATCATTAGTAGTTACTGAATAACCATTGTAAGAGGAGTGGAAGAATTTAATTTATCTAGTAAATATTGAATAAATGATACTTAGTGTGTACCATGGATTTTGCTAAATATTTTGTATTTGGTGTTAAGCATAAGACGTGAGATTTGTGACTTTATGGAAACAACAGTCTAGGAAGCTTTTGAAGCAACATTTGTTAATCTAATTTCTGTGTGGAGTAGTGTTCTGTACAGGGGCATAAGAGGTAGAGGTGAATTTGTAGAGCTACAGGAAACAGAAGTTGACATATACTTTGAGAAACTGAGAAAAATGATCTTGTTATAGATATGACAAAACATTACTTATTCATTCCCTGAATCTTTCAATCCCTGTTCTCCCAACACACACACACACACACACACACACACACACATTGCTTACTTTTTCCTCTGCACACTAGGTTGTAAAAGAGAGTGTATCTTTATTACCTAAAGTAATGCAGTGAGGGTTCCACAGATTTCCAAAGCTCCATTGCTCAGACACTGGAGTTGCCATTGGAAAGGTAACTGAATTGTGTGCTCGGGCTATTCAATCGTAGAACAATTAAAAGGCTGAGAGAGGATGAGTGCCATTTGATGATAAGGTTTTGTTTTGATGAATGAAGCAGTACTAGTTTTTGGCTGGAGCAGTTAAAGAGTCAGAAGGGTAGTCTGTGCTTATGGAACTGCATATGGTATTTGTAATGAATGTCTTCCATTTGCTTGAAAATAGAATTCTATCAAAGATAGGAATATAACTTGCTGAAAGAAAAGAAAGTAGGACTATTTGAAGAAAATATAATTCTATCCCTGGAAAGCCATGAAAATAAACTGTAGCATTGAGAATAAGTGATTGCAATAAAGTGGGCCATTATATATGTATATTTTTTCCATACATTATATATACTATATATTATTACATGGAACATAGTATATAAGAGCATATTATTAATATAATATTAATTTATTATATATAATATAGGAATAAAATGATATATAATATCATCAATATAATATTAAGTACACATAGTTCTTATTAAATACAATATGCAATAATTAATATATGATAATATATGTGGAGATATTTAATATGATACACAAACTTAGAGTTTGTATAGAATTAATGCAGTCTCTAAAATTGTTCTAATTTTGATCTTGAAAAAGAAACAGGAAAGAATACCTACCGAAATGAATTTTGAAAAGTAAGTTATAAAGGGAGGCACTCACTTTAGCACAAAATATAATGCATTCTTAAAATACAATAATTAAAATTAAAGCATGATGATACTACGATTTACAGTCAGATAAGTAGAATACAATAAATTGTCCTCTAACAGACTCTGATACAGACAAGAATTTGATATATGATAAAAGGAGCATCATAAACTAACAGTATAGGTTAGTTGAGAGTGAAATTTGCCCTTGTAATTGGTCCAAAAAATCCAATTATATTTTCACTTCCATCATATATTACTTGAAGAGATTCCAAAAGAGATAATGTTTTTAAAATTACTTACATACAGGTCTATACAAAATGAATAGAAGCTTTTTAGCATTCCCTACAAGGGAAGAGAGCAAGAGAAGAGAAAGGAACATAGAAGAACTACAAAAACAATGTAAAACAAGCAACAATTTGGTAATAAATACAAATCTATCCATAATAAATTTGAATTTATATGGACTAAATGCTCTAGTCAAAAGACAGGGTGACTGAATGGAAAAAAAATGCAAGACCCATCTATATGCTGCCTACAAAAGACTTGCTTCAGACCTTAACACATGCAGAATGAAAGTGAAGGATTGGAAAAATATTTATCATGCCAACGGAAGCAAAAATAAAGCTGAGGTTGCAATACTCATAGTGGATGAAATAGGATATAAAATAAGGACTGTAAGACGAAACAAAGTAGAACAATATATAATCATAAAGGGAGCAATCAAACAATAGCACATAATAATTTTAAGTATTTATACACCCAACATAGGAAGACTTAAAGACATCAAACAGCTATTAACAGACATGAAGAAATTCACAGTAATACAGTAATACTGGGGGACTTTAATATCTTACTTACATCAATGAATAGATCACCCAGACAATAAATCAACAAGACAATAGTGGCTCTGAATGCCTCATTGAACAAGATGGCCCTAACAGATATATTCAGAGCATACTATTTAAAAAACAGCAAAATACACATTATTTTCAAGTGCACATGGGATATTCTTCAGAATAGATAGAACTTGAGGTCACAAAACAAGTCTCATAAATTCCAAAAGATTGAAATCATATCATGTCTTTTTTTACTTCAATGGTGTGAAATTGAAATAAGCCAAAAGAAAAAATTTCAAAAGAACACACATACATGGAGGCTAAAAATCATGCTACTAAATAATGATTAGGTGAACCAATGAATCAATCAGGAAATTTAAAAAAATACACAGAGATGAATGAAAATGAAAACAGAATGGTCCAATATCCTTGAGATGCCACAAGTTGTTCTAAGAGGAAGCATGGTAATACAGGTCTACTTCAAGGAACAAGAAAAATCTCAAACAATTTATTCTTACACCTAAAGGAGTTAGACAAAGAATAACAAACAAAATCCAAAGCAAGTAAAAGGAAGGAAAAAATAAAATTTAGAGCAAAAATAAATGAAATAAATAGTAAAGAAATAATAGAACAGATCAAACAAGGAAGTGGTCTTTAATATGATGAACAAAATTGAAAAAAAAAACTTTAGCTAGATTCAGTTAAAGAGAAAGGGAGAAAAAGGGGGAGACAAGGAGAGAAGAAGAGTATAAGAGAGAGGGAGAACTCAAATAAAATCAGAAATGAAGTAGGAGAAATAACAATCACAGAAATACAAAGGATTGTAAGAGACTATTACAAAAAATTATACACTAACAAATTGGACAACCTAGGATAAATGGATAAATTCCTGGAAAAATAACTTCAAAAAATGAAAGTTTGGGACCAGATGACATCAGAAGTGAATTCTACCAAATATTTAAAGAAGAGATAATACCTACTTTTTTCAAACTATTCCTAAAACTAGAGGAGAAAGAAAACCTTCCAAATTCATTCAAAGAGGCCAGCATTATCCTGATATCCAAATCAGACAAAGACACCATAAAAAATGAAATCTAGGTTAATAGGGGGAGACAAGATGGTGGGGAAGTAGGAGGAGGCGCCTTTTCAACCTGTACCCTAAAGTGAGCTGATTACCTACCAAAGAACTCCAATCACCCATGAAATCAGCCTGAGATCAGAATTATACACGTCTGGATCTCTACAGGGGCAGAAGACACCAGTGGGCAGGTAAAGCGGAGTGGGAACTTTGGACTGATATCCTAAGATAAACAAAAGGGGGAGGGAGCCACCAGAGGCGACTAATAGGAGACTAATACCCCAGTACGAGAGTGCCCTGCATCAGGGGACCAGCATTAACTTGGAATCTGGTTGAAAGCACTCAAGAGCAAAGGATCGCGGGGGGAAATTGAGGGAATCGGGGTGGTAGGGACAGGGGCTTAAGTCCCTGGACCCAGGACAGCCTCCCCTGGCGCTGAGCCAGAGACAGTGTGGCGGAGAAACCAGGTCTTGGTCCCTGAGCCGCCAGCACGCCCGAGAACGCGTGGAGGACAGCTCCTGTGAGGGGCTGGGAGCCAAGCCAGACGCCAGATGGCAGAACGCGCATGAACTAACAGCCTGAGTAGCGCGCCCCACACCCTCCCCTGAGAGAGGTACACGAAGGCCCAGCCTGGTGCTCAGGGACCTGCCCCGCGCTAGAGCCTGAGACACACGCGCCCCACACACTCCCCTGGGAGAGGTGAGCACAAGTCCAGTGCTCTTAGACCCGGAAAGACCAGGCACCCCCAGCCCCGCGGCCAGCGGGAAAATCTCAGTGTGCGATCGCTGCTTGGAACCTCTCTGGCGGTCTGGAGCTGCCCAGACAGCCGCCGCTGCCGTGGTTTTGCATACAAGCAGGAGATCCTGCATCCCCAGGGACAGCAACTAGGAACCTGCTCTGCCAGCGGCCAAGGGGGAACTTATATGGGCTCTGCAGCACCCACAGGGGAGCAGACTGAGGCTTCTCTATGAGAGGGAGGTCGGGGTGCAGTTTGCTTTCCTCTAAACCTCCAAAAACCATCAAAAGCTGTCAAGGCGAGAGAAAAGAAGTGAACAAAAATAAAAACCTCCAGAGAACAAAAGCCTGAAAAAACTGTTTTCCTCAGAGCCCACCCCCTTGAGGGGGGCGGGAGGACTTAACTCAGGGAACATCATTGACTGAAAACCCACGTGGCAGACCCCTCCCCCAGAAAACAAACAAGGAAAGAAAAAAAAAAGGCTACAAGAGAACCACCACCACTACTTCATAGATACAACTTTTATTTTTAACTCATTCCCACTATTCTGGTTCATTTTTTTTCCTTTTTTTATATAGATAATTTTTAACCTATTTATCATCACAGTGAGATGTCCAGTACATCAAATTCCATGATAAACATCTAACCTGAACTTTTTGATACATACACCTGTGTTTTTCTTTTGCTTTTCTATTTTTTTTAATTTTTTTTAAATTTTAGTTTAGTTTAGTCCAGTTTATTCCTTTTTAATATTTATTTTCTAATATTCATATATAGTTAAACTTCAAGGTAACCCCTTTCTCCAATCAATGCTACCCCTATAGGTAAACCAATTTTTAATACCCCTTTATCTTAGGAAAGTTGAGTCCTTTAACAAAGATATCAAGATACATCCAGGAAGAATCAAAATAACCTTCCTCGCCCACAATGAGAATCTATAACCATGCTCCCATCTTTTTCTTCTTCCAGTGTCTCTGTGTATTTATGCTTGTCCTGATAGTATATAAATCTTATACTTGATGTTCTTTTTGACAAGGTACTTACTTTTTTTGCTTATATATATATATATATTTTCCCCCCCTCTGGTCATATACTTTTATCAGTCTTTTTGTTTGTCTGTTTTTGTTTGTATACGTCATAAATCTTACCTTGGGGCCCATTTGGGCTAAACCTTCTCTTTTATCTTCCTTTTATTTCCTGTCTCTCTCTCTCAGTCTTTTTTCCTTTTCTTTTCTTTTTTCTCTCATTTGGGTGGGGAATCCTGAGTGCTCAGAAGCATTCCAGGGTGCACCTTGACTGCACCATGGTCAATACATCGACCTACATCTGTCCACTCCTCTCTCACCAAAATGACTAGGAGGAGGAATACCCAACAGAAGAAAAATACAGAGAAGGGGCCTTCTGCAACAGAGCTAACAGCTATCAACATAGACAATATGTTGGAAAGAAAATTCAGGCTAACAATTATCCAGGCAAAGCTAGGTTGGAGAAAGCCATGGATGACCAAACGTAATTGATTAAGGCAGAATTGAAAGTGACCAGGGATGATGTTCATAATGTTAGGGCAGAGCTGAAGGCCACCAGGGATGAGGGTCACATTGCTCTCAATGAGTTCCAATCTAATCTAAATTCTCTAAAAACTAGAGTAACTAAGACGGAAGATAGAATTAGTGATCTGGAGAACAAACAGATAGAGAGAAAGGATCAGGAGGAAGCCTGGAACAAACAGCTTAGAAGCCACGAAAACAGAATCAGGGAAATAAATGATGCCATGAAACATTCCAACGTCAGAATTATTGGAATCCTTGAAGGGGAGGAGAAAGAAAGAAGTCTAGAAGATATAGTGGAACAAATTCTTCATGAAAATTTTCCCAATCTCGAGAATGGAATAAGCGTTCATGTACTACAGGCAGAACGGTCTCCCCCCAAGATTATAAATCCCAAAAAAACATCCAGGCACCTCATAGTAACATTGAGGAATCATAATTGTAGATACAATCTCTTGAAAGCCGCTAGGACAAAGAAGCTCCTTACGTACAGAGCAAAGCCCATCAGAATAACGTCAGACTTCTCCACAGAGACCTGGCAAGCCAGAAAGGGCTGGCAAGATATATTCAGGGCACTAAATGAGAAGAACATGCAGCCAAGAATACTTTATCCAGCAAGACTGACATTCAAAATGGATGGAGAGATAAAGAGTTTCCAAGACCAGCAAGGCTTAAAAGACTATGCAACCACCAAGCCGACACTGCAGGAAATATTAAGGGGGTTCTATAAAAGAGGAAAAACCCTAAGAATAGCATTGAACAGAAATATAGAGACAATGGACAGAAAGAAAGTCTTCAAAGATAACACAATGTCAATAAAAACGCATCTTTCAATAATCACTCTCAATGTGAATGGCCTAAATGTGCCCATAAAACGACACAGGGTTGCAGATTGAATAAAACGACAGGACCCATCCATATATTGTCTACAAGTGACCCATTTTGAACCTAAAGATACACCCAGACTGAAAGTGAAGGGATGGAGAAGCATCTTTCAGGCCAACGGGCCTCAAAAGAAGGCCGGGGTAGCGATTCTCATATCAGATAAATTAGATTTTAAACTAAAGACGGTAGTCAGAGATACAGAAGGACACTACATCATTCTTAAAGGGAATATCCACCAAGATGATCTAACAATGGTAAATATCTATGCCCCCAATATGGGAGCAGCCAATTACATAAGAAAACTATTAATCAAGATAAAGAGTCATATTGATATGAATACATTAATAGTAGGAGATCTTAATACGCCTCTCTCAGAAATAGACAGATCATCAAAGCAGAAAATCCATAAAGAAATAAGAGCATTGAATGATACATTGGACCAGATGGACCTCATAGATACATACAGAACATTCCACCCTAAAACAACAGAATACCCTTTCTTCTCAAGTGCACATGGAACCTTCTCCAGAATAGACCACATACTGGGTCACAAATCAGGGCTCATCCGATACCAAAAGACTGAGATTATTCCCTGCATATTCTCAGATCACAGTGCTTTGAAACTGGAGCTCAATCACAAGGAAAAGTTCAGAAGAAACTCAAACACCTGGAAGCTAAAGACCACCTTGCTTAAGAATGCTTGGATCAACCAGGAGATCAAAGAAGAACTTAAACAATTCATGGAAAACAATGAGAATGAGGACACTTCAGTCCAAAACCTGTGGGATACAGCCAAGGCGGTCCTAAGGGGGAAATACATAGCCATCCAAGCCTCCCTCAAAAAAATTGAAAAATCCAGAATACACCAGCAGTCTCTACACCTTAAAGAACTGGAGAATCAACAACAAATCAAACCAACACCACACATAAGAAGGGAAATAATAAGATTAGAGCAGAGATCAATGAGGTAGAAACCAGAGATACAGTAGAACGTATCAATGAAACTAGAAGCTGTTTTTTTGAAAGAATCAATAAGATCGATAAACCATTGGCCACACGAATCCAAAAGAAAAGAGAGAAAGCCCAAATTAATAAAATTATGAATGAAAAGGGAGAGATCACAACTAACACCAAGGAAGTACAAACAATCATCAGAAGTTATTATCAACAGTTACATGCCAATAAGCTAAGAAACCTAGATGAAATGGATGCATTCCAGGAAAACTATAAACTCCCAAAATTGAACCAGGAAGAAATTGACAACCTGAATAGACTGATATCTAGTAACGAGATTGAAGCAGTGATCAAAAACCTCCCAAAAAACAAGAGCCGAGGACCTGACGGATTCCCTGGGGAATTCTATCAAACTTTCAAAGAAGAAATAACACCTATTCTCCTGAAGCTGTTTCAAAAAATTGAAGCAGAAGGAAAACTTCCAGACTCTTTTTATGAAGCCAGCATTACCCTGATCCCCAAACCAGGCAAAGACCACACCAAAAAGGACAATTTCAGACCAATATCACTGATGAATATGGATGCTAAGATTCTCAACAAGATCCTAGCAAACAGGATCCAACAGCACATTAAAAAGATTATCCACCATGACCAGGTGGGATTCATCCCTGGGTTACAAGCATGGTTCAACATTTGCAAATCAATCAACGTGATAGAACAAATCAATAAGAGAAGAGAGAAGAACCACATGATCCTTTCAATTGATGCAGAAAAAGCATTTGACAAAATCCAGCATCCGTTTCTGATTAAAATGCTTCAAAGTATAGGGACAGAGGGAACATTCCTCAACTTCATCAAATCTATCTATGAAAGACCCACAGCAAATATCATCCTCAATGGGAAAAAGCTTGCAGCCTTCCCGTTGAGATCAGGAACACGACAAGGATACCCACTCTCTCCACTCTTGTTCAACATAGTATTAGAAGTCCTAACAACTGCAATCAGACAACAAAGAGAAATGAAAGGTATCCAAATTGGCAAGGAAGAAGTCAAACTCTCTCTCTTCGCAGATGACATGATTCTTTATATGGAAAACCCGAAAGACTGCACCACCAAACTACTAGAACTCATACAGCAATTCATTAATATGGCAGGATACAAAGACAATGTCCAGAAATCAGTGACTTTCTTATACACTATCAATGAAAACACAGAAAGGGAAATTAGAGAATAAATTCCATTTACTATAGCACCAAGAACCATAAGATACCTCGGAATAAACATAACCAAAGAGGTTAAGGATCTGTACTCGAGGAACTACAGAACACTCCTAAAAGAAATTGAAGAAGATACAAAAAGATGGAAGACCATTCCATGCTCTTGGATTGGAAGAATAAACATTGTTAAAATGTCTATACTGCCCAGAGAAATCTATACTTTTAATGCCATTCCGATCAAAATTCCACCGGTATTTTTCAAAGAGCTGGAGCAAATAATCCTACAATTTGTATGGAATCAGAAGAGACCCGGAATTGCTAAAGAAATGTTGAAAAACAAAAATAAAACTGGCGGCATCAAGTTACCTGATTTCAAGCTTTACTACAAAGCTGTGATCACCAAGACAGCATGGTACTGGCATAAAAACAGACACATAGACCAGTGGAACAGAGTAGAGAGCCCAGATATGGACCCTCAACTCTATGGTCAAATAATCTTCGACCAAACAGGAAAAAATATCCAGTGTATAAAAGACAGTCTCTTCAATAAATGGTGCTGGGAAAACTGGACAGCTATATGTAGAAGAATGAAATTCGACCATTCTCTTACACCGTACACAAAGATAAACTCGAAATGGATAAAAGACCTCAACGTGAGACAGGAATCCATCAGAATCCTCGAGGAGAACATAGGCAGTAACCTCTTTGATATCAGCCACAGCGACTTCTTTCAAGATATGTCTCCAAAGGCAAAGGAAACAAAGGCAAAAATGAACTTTTGGGACTTCATCAAGATCAAAAGCTTCTGCACAGCAAAAGAAACAGTCAACAAAACAAAGAGGCAACCCACGGAATGGGCAAAGATATTTGCAAATGACAGTACAGACAAAAGGTTGATATCCAGGATCTATAAGGAACTTCTCAAACTCAACACACACAAAACAGACAATCATATTGAAAAATGGGCAGAAGATATGAACAGACACTTCTCCAATGAAGACATACAAATGGCTATCAGACACATGAAAAAATGTTCATCATCACTAGCCATCAGGGAGATTCAAATTAAAACCACATTGAGATACCACCTTACACCAGTTAGAATGGCCAATATTAGCAAGACAGGAAACAACATGTGTTGGAAAGGATGTGGAGAAAGGGGACCCCTCTTACACTGTTGGTGGGAATGCAAGCTGGTACAGCCACTTTGGAGAACAGTGTGGAGATTCCTCAAGAAGTTAAAAAGAGAGCTTCCCTATGACCCTGTCATTGCACTACTGGGTATTTACCCCAAAGATACAGATGTAGTGAAAAGAAGGGCCATCTGTACCCCAATGTTTATAGCTGCAATGGCCGCGGTCGCCAAACTGTGGAAAGAACCAAGGTGCCCTTCAATGGATGAATGGATAAGGAGGATGTGGTCCATCTACACTATGGAGTAGTATGCCTCCATCAGAAAGGACGAATACCCAACCTTTGTAGTAACATGGACAGGACTGGAAGAGATTATGCTGAGTGAAATAAGTCAAACAGAGAGAGTCAAGTATCATATGGTTTCACTTATTTGTGGAGCATAACAAATAATATAGAGGACAAGGGTAGATGGAGAGGGGAAGGGAGTTGAGGGAAATTGGAAGGGGAGGTGAACCATGAGAGACTATGGACTCTGAAAAACAACCTGAGGGTTTTGAAGAGGCATGGGGTGGGAGGTTGGGGGAACCAGGTGGTGGGTATTAGTGAGGCACAGATTGCATGGAGCACTGGGTGTGGTGAAAAAACAATGAATACTGTTACGCTGAAAATAAATAAAAAATTTCAAAAAAATGAAATCTACAGGCCAATATATCTGATGAACATAGATACAAACTCCTTAACAAAATAATAGCAAACTGAATCTAACCATATATTAAAAACATTCACCATGATCAAGTGGGATTTCTTTCAGAGATGCAAGTGTGGTTCAATAGTTTCCAATTAATCAATATGATGTGATGTAATAACATTAACACAGGAAAGAATTAAAAAAATATTATCACCTCAACTGCAGGAAAAAAAAAGTTGACAAAATACAACATTCATTTATGATAAAAGCTTTAAGGAAGCTAGGTTTAGAGGGAATATACTGCACCATAATAAAGGTCATATATGAAAAACCCACAGCTAACATCATATTTATTAGTAAAATATTGAGAGCTTTTCTTCTAAGGTCAGGAACATCACAAGGATGTCCACTCTTATCACTTTTTTTTAAATTTAAATTTTAGGTAGTTAACATACAGTGTGATATTAGTTTCTGTAGTAGAATTTAGTGATTCATCACTTATATATAACACCCTGTGCTCATCATAACAAGTGCCCACCTCAATACTCATCTCCCCCTAACCCATTCCCCACCCATATCCCTCTATCAATCCTCAGTTTGTTTTCTATCATTAAGAGTCTCTTATGTCTTGTTTCCCTCTCTTCCCTCTCTTCCCCTATCTTCATTTTTTTTCTTTCTTAAATTCCACATATGAGTGAGATCATATCGTATTTGTCTTTCTCTGACTGACTATTTCACTTAGCATAATACTCTCTAGTTCCATCCATGTCATTGCAAATGACAATGTTTCATGCTTTTTGATGGCTTAATAATATCCCATTATTTATATATATCACATCTTTAGTATCTGTTCATCAATCAGTGGACAGCAATTTTACTTAACATAGTACTGGAAGTCCTAGCCACAGCAGTCATATAAAAAAATAAATAAAAGGCACCCAAATTAGTAAGGAAGTAGAACTACTATTGCAGATTATATGATACTATATATAGAAAAACATAAAGACTACAAAAAACTATTAAAACTGATAACTTAATTCAGTTATGTCACAGAATACAAAATATACAGAAATCTTTTGCATTTCTATACACTAATAATGGAGTAGTAGAAAGGGTAGTTAAGAAAATCCATTGACAAATGCACCAAAAAGTGTAAAATACCTAGGAATCAGTTTAACCAAAGAAACAAAAGACCTGTATTCCAAAAAATATAGAACACTGATGAAAGAAATTGAATATGACACAAACAAATAGAAAGATATCCCATGTTCATGGATTGGAAAAACAAATATTGTGAAAATGTCCACACTATCCAAATAATTCTACACTTTTAATGCAGTCTCTATCAAAATACCAACAACATTTCACAGAACTAGGAAAAATAATTCTAAAATTTGTGTGGAACCATAAACGACCCTGAATAACCAAAACAATCTTGAGAAAAAAAGAACATGAGTGAAAGTATCAGAATCCAAGATTTCAAGATATACTACAAAGCAGTAATAGAACAGTATGGACCTGGCACCAAAATAGACACAGAGATGAATGGAACAGAATTTAAAGTCAGGAAATAAACCCACAATTATTTTGTGGTCAATCTATGACTAAGCAGGCAAGAATAAACAATGAGGAAAAGGCAGTATCTTCAACAAATGGTTCTGGGAAAATTAGACAGCTACATGCAAAAGATGAAATGAGACAAGATGGCTGAGAACTAGTAGGAGGCGCCGTTTCAACCTGTACCCTAAAGTGAACTGATTACCTACCAAACAACTCTGATCACCCATGAAATCAGCCTGAGATTAGAATTATACACGTCTGGATCTCTACAGGGGCAGAAGACACCAGTGGGCAGGTAAAGCGGAGTGGGAACATCAGACTGATATCAGAAGATAAACAAAAGGGGGAGGGAGCCACCAGAAGCAACCCACTGGAAAATAATAGCCCAATACGAGAGTGCCCTGCAACTGGGGACCACCAGAAGCGACCCATTGGAAATTAATACCCCAATAGGAGAGTGCCCTGCAACCTGGGACTGGCACTAACTTGGAGTCTGGTTGAAAGCACTCAAAAAGAGCAAAGGATCATGGGGGGAAATTGTGGGAATCAGGGCAGATAGGGACAGGCGCTTAAGTCCCCAGACTGAGGACAGCCATCCCTGGCACTGAGCCAGAGAGAGTGCAGCAAAGAAACCAGGTCTTGGTCCCTGAGCTGCGAGAGCACCTGAGAGCGCCTGGGTGGGTGCTTCCTTGAGGGGCTGGGAGCCTCGCCAGCTGGAAGAATCACAGCCTTTTTGCAGTACCCACACACACATGGCACCGTGCTATCAGAGTCTGAGTCGCATCCCACACCCTCCCCTGAGAGAGGTGTGTGCAGGCGCCAGCCCGGCGCTCTCGGACCTGGAAAGTCTGAGCACTCCCAGACAGCCATGGCTAGTATTTCTCATGGTTTTGGGTACAAGTGGGAATTTCTGTGACCCCAGAGACTGTGACTGGGAACATGCTCTGCCAGTGGCAGAGGGGGAATTTATGTGCTCTGGAGCACCCAGAGGGGAAAAGACTGAGGGTTCTCTCTGAGAGGGAGGTCTGGGTGCAGTTTGCTTTCCTCTAAACCTCTAAAAAATCATCAAAAGCTGTCAAGGCAAAAGAAAACAAAGGAACAAACAAACAAAAAAACCTTCAGAGAACAAAAGCCTGAAAAACCGGTTTCTTCAGAGCCCACCCCCTTGAGGGGGGCTGGAGAACTTAACTCAGGAAACACTGCCTGAAAACCCACGTGGCAGGCCCCTCCCCCAGAAAGCTAACCAGGGGGGGAAAAAAAGATATGAGAACAACCACCACTACTTCATAGATACAACTTTTATTTTTAACTCATTCCCACTATTCTGGTTCATAGATACAACTTTTATTTTTAATCTGTTCCCACTATTCTGGTTCATTTTTTTTTCTTTTTTTATATAGATAATTTTTTAACCTATTTACCATCACAGTGAGATGTCCAGTACATCAAATTCCATATAACCTTTTAACTTGAACGTTTCGATACATATACCCGTGTTTTTCTTTTGCCTTTCTATTTTTAAATTTTATTTTAGTTTAGTTTATTTTTTTATTTTTATTTTTTAATATTCATATAGAGTTAAACTTCAAGGTAATCCCCTTTCCCCAATCAATGTTGCCCCTATAGGTAAATCAATTTTTAATCCCCCTTTATCTTAGGAAAGTTGAATCCTTTAACAAAGCTATCAAGATATATCCATGAAGAATCAAAATATCCTTCCTCACCCACACTGTCCCACCTTTTTCTTCTGTCAGTGTTTCTGTGTATTTGTGTTTGTCCTGATAGTATATAAATCTTATACATGGGGTTCTTTTTGATGAGGTTCTTTTTCTTTTTCTTTTTTTTTTTTGCTTTTATATATATAAATAAATATATATATAATTTTTTCTCTTGTCATCTACTTTTATCAGTCTTTTTGTTTGTCTGTTTTGTTTGTATACTTCATAAATCCTACCTTGGGGCCCATTTGGGCTGGGCCTTCTCTTTTATTTTACTTTTCCCTTTTTTCATATCTCTCTCTTTTTTTTTCCTTTTTCTCTTTTTCTTTTTTCTTTCATTTGGGTGGGGACTCTTGATTGCTCAGAAGTGTTCCAGGGTGCACCTTGACTGCACCACGGTTGATACATCCACCTACATCCATTCAGCCATCTCTCACCAAAATGACTAGGAGGAGGAATGCCCAACAGAAGAAAAATTCAGAGGATGGGCCTTCTTCAACAGGGCTAATGGCTATCAACATAGACAATATGTCAGAAAAAGATTTCAAGCTAACAATTATCCAAGCAATAGCTAGGTTGGAGAAAGCAATGGATGACCGAACAGAAATGATTAGGGCAGAACTGAAAGCCACCAGGGATGATGTTCAAAATGTTCTCAATGAGTTCTAATCTAATCTAAATCTAATCTAAATTCTCTAAAAACTAGGGTAACTGAGACAGAAGATAGAATTAGTGATCGGGAGGACAGATAGAGAGAAAGGATCAGGAGGACGACAGGAACAAACAGGTTAGAAGCCTCGAAAACAGAATTAGGGAAATAAATGATGCCATGAAACATTCCAACATCAGAATTATTGGAATCCCTGAAGGGGAGGAGAAAGAAAGAAGTCTAGAAGATACAGTGGAACAAATTCTCCATGAAAATTTTCCCAATCTCATGAATGGAACCAGAATTCATGTACTAGAGGCAGAAATGTCTCCCCCCAAGACTATAGACTCTAAAAAAACATCAAGGCACCTGATAGTAAAATTCAGGGCCTTAAAGGAAGTAATTAAGGTTAAATGGGGTCAAGAAAATGGGGCCTTAATATGGTAGGATTGGTGTCATTATAAGAAGAGGAAGAGACACTAGAGCTTGCTCATTCTCCTTGTGCACATACAACGAAAGGTCATATGGGCACACAATGAGAAGGCGGGCACAATTTGCAAGCCTGGAAGAGAGGTTCCACTAGAAAACAAACATGAACTTTTCTATTTTGTACTTCCAGTCCAAATGGGAAATGAATGTGTGTGTTTAAGCCCCCCAGTCTGTGGTATATTCTTATGCTGTCTCAAACTAATTAAGATAAAGGATTTTTGGACAAAAACTGCCTCCACAAATGACTGCTAAAATTCAAGAGTTTTTACCAAGTTCAGACTAAGAATCATCATTAGACATCAGGGAAAATCAAATCAAAACCTCTTTGAGATACCACTTTACACAAGTTAGAAGGGCCAAAATTAACATGACAGGAAGCAAGTGTTGGAGAGAATGTGGAGAAAGGGGAACCCTCATACACTGTGGTGGGTATGCAAGTTGGTGCAGCCACTTTGGAAAACAGTGTGGAGATTCCTTAAGAAATTAAAAATAGAGATACCATATGACCTCACAATTGCACTACTGTGGATTTACCCCAAAGATGCAGATGTAGTGAAAAGAAGGGCCATATTACCCCAGTGTTCTTAGCAGCAATGTCCACAATCAGCAAACTGTGGGAAGAACCAAGATGCCCTTCAACAGATGAATGGATAAAGAAGATATGGTCCATATATACAATGGAATATTACACCTCCATCAGAAGGATGAATACCTAACTTTTGTATCAACATGGACGAGACTGGAGGAGATTGTGCTGAGTGAAATAAGTCAAACAGAGAGAGTCAAGTATCATATGGTTTCACTTACTTGTGGAGCGTAAGGAATAACACAGAGGACATTGGGAGAAGGAGGGGAAAAGTGAATTGGGGTAAATCGAAGGTGGAGATGAAGCATGAGAGACTATTAACTCTGAGAAGCAAATTGAGGGTTCTGGAGGGGAGGGGGGTAGGGGTATGGGTGAGCCTGGTGGTGGGTATTAAGGAGGGTACCTACTGCATGGAGCACTGGGTTTGGTGCTTAAACAATGAATCTTTGAACACTGAAAAAATAAAATAAAGTAAATAAAAATAAGTAAACGAGACAAAAAAAAAGAATCATAATTCTTTCTTCAGTCAGTCTCTTCCCCTACAATGTTATGTCTTGCTTTCATGTTATGTTTGGATTTTTTATCATTATTTTTTGTGTATCTATATAGGTTTTTGGGTTTTGGGTACCATGAGGCTCACATTTAACATCCTTTCTATATAGCAGTCTATTATAAGGTGATGGCTGCTTAACTTTGAACACATTTTAAAAGCATGACATTTTAATTTCCACCCCCACATTTTATGTATTTGAAGTTATATTTTACATATTTTTATTTTGTGACTCTTTTAACACATTTTTATATATAATTAACTTTACTCCTTTTGTTGTTAACCTTCATGTTAGCTTTCTAAGTGATTAACCTACTACCATTTCTATATATTTGCTTTAACCAGTGAATTTTTTTTTCCATTTACAATTTTCTTTGTGTGTGTGTATCATTCTTCTATTGATTTACTTTTTTAAACATTTTATAAGTAATTTTATTTTTAAATTTTTTTCAGTTTTCCAAGATTTATTGTTTATGCACCACACCCAGTGCCCCATGCAGTATGTGCCCTCCTTAATACCCACCACCAGGTCCTCACAGTCCCCCACACCCTTCCCTTCCAAAACCCTCAGTTTGTTTCTCTGAGTCCACAGTCTCTCATGGTTCGTCTCCCCCTCTGATTTCACCCAAATCACTTCTCCTCTCCTTCACCAAATATCCTCTGTGTTATTCCTTTTGCTCCACAAGTACTTGAAACCATATGGCAATTGACTTTATCTGCTTGAGTTATTTCACTCAGCATAATCTCTCCAGTCTCGTCCATGTTGATACAAAAGTTGGATATTCATCCTTTCTGATGGAGGCATAATACTCCATTGTGTATATGGATCATTTCTTCTTTTTCCATTCATCTCTTGAAGGGCATCTTGGCTCTTTCCACAGTTTGATGACTATGGCCATTGCTGCTATGAACATTGGGGTACAGATGGCCCTTCTTTTCACTACATCTGTATCTTTGGGGTAAATACCCAGTAGTGCAATTGCAGGGTCATAGTGTAGCTTTTTTTTTTAATTTCTTAAGGAATCACCACACTGTTTTCGAAAGTGGCTGCACCAACCTGCATTCCCACCAACAGTATAAGAGGGTTCCCCTTTTTCCACAAGCTCTCCAACACACGTTGATTACTCTCTTGTTAATTTTGTCCATTCTAACTGGTGTAAGGTGGTATCTCAATGCGGTTTTGATTTGAATCTCCTTGATGGCTAAAGATGATGAACATTTATTCATGTGTCTGTTAGCCTTTTGCATGTTTTCTTTGGGGAAGTGTATATTCATGTCTTCTGCCCTTTTTTGACATGATTATCTGTTTTTAGATTGTTGAGTTTGAGAAGTTCTTTATAGGTCTTGGATATCAGCCCTTTGTCTGTAGTGTCAATTGCGAATATGTTCTCCCATTCCGTGGGTTGTTTCTTTATTTTGTTGACTGTTTCCTTTGCAGAAGCTTTTGATCTTGAGGAAGTCCCAAAAGTTCATTTTCGCTTTTGTTTCCTTTGCCTTTGGAGCCATGTCTTGAAAGAAGTTGCTGTGGCCATTGTTGAGGAGGTTGTTCCCTATGCTCTCCTCTAGGATTTTGATAGATTCCTACCTCACATTAAGGTTTTTTTCTTCATTTTGAGTTTATCTTTGTGTATGGTATAAGAGAATGGTCGAGTTCCATTCATCTACACATAGCTGTCCAATTTTCCCAGTGGCATTTATTGACAAGACTGTCTTTTTTCCACTGGATATTTTTTTCCTGCTTTACTGAAGATTACTTGACAATAGAGTTGAAAGTCCGTATCTGGGCTATCTATTCTGTTTCACTAGTCTATGTGTCTGTTTTTGTGCCAATACCTTGCTGTCTTGCTGATCACAGCTTTGTAGTAAAGCTTGAAATCAGGCAACATGATGCCCCCAGTTTTGTTTTTCTTATTCAATATTTCCTTAACAATTTGAGGTCTGTTCTTGTTACATACAAATTTTAGAATTGTTTGTTCCACCATGTTGAAAAATGCCAGTGGAATTTTGATTGGGAAGGCATTAAAAGTCTAGATTGCTCTCGGCAGTATAACATTTTCACAATGTTTATTCTTTCGTTCTATGAGCATGGAATGCTTTTACATCTTTTTGTGTCCTGTTCAATTTCTTTTATGAGTGTTCTGTAGTTCCTTGAGTACAGATCATTTACATCTTTGGTTAGGTTTATCCCAGGTATCTTATAGTTCTTGGTGTTATTGTAAAGGGAATTGATTTTCTAATTTCCCTTTCTACCGTTTCATTGTTAATGTACAAGAAAGCAACTAATCTATACATTTGTTTTGTATCCTGCCACGTTTCTGAATCACTGTATGAGTTCTAGCAGATTGGGGGTGGAGTCTTCAGGTTTCCCATATATAGTATCATACCATGTGCGAAGAGAGTTTGATTTCTTCTTTGCCGATTTGAATACCTTTTATTTCTTTCTTGTTGTGTGATTGCTGTAGCTGGGACTTCTAGTACTATGTTGAACACCAGTGGCGAGAGTGGACATCCTTGTCATGTTCCTGATCTCAAAGGGAATGTTGTCATCTTTTCCCCATTGAGAATGATATTCCCTGTGGGTTTTTCATAGTTAGATTTTATGAAGTTGAGGAATGTTCCCTCATCCCTATACTTTGAAGTGTTTTAATCAGGAACGGATGCTGTATCTTGTCAAATGCTTTTTTTTTTTTTTTTTTTTTGCATCAGTTGAGAGGACCATGTAGGTCTTCTCTCTTCTCTTACTGATTTGTCCTATCACAGTGATTGGTTTGTAAATGGTGAACCACCCTTGCATCCCAGGGATAACTCCCACCTGGTTATGTTGGATAATCTTTTTAATGTAGTGTTGGATCCAATTAGCTAGGATCTTGTTGAAAATATTGGCCCCCATATTCATCAGGGATATAGGGCTGAAATTCTCCTCTTGAATGGGGTCTTTGTCTGGTTTGGGGATTAATGTAATGCTGGCTTTGTAGTAAGGGTCTGGAAGGTTTTTTTTTTTTTTTTCTCTTTCTATTTTTTGAAACTGCTTCAGGAGAATAGGTATTATTTCTCCTTTGAATGTTTCGTGGAATTCCCCAGGGAATCTGTCAGTTCCCGGGCTCTTGTTTTTTTGGGAGGTTTTTGATCACTGCTTCAGTCTCGTTACTAGATATTGGTCTATTCAGGTTGTCAATTTCTTTGTGTTTCAGTCTTGGAAGTTTATAGGTTTCGAGGAATGCATCCATTTTGACTAGTTTGCTTAACTTATTGGCATATAACTTGATAATAATTTATGATGACTGTTTCTATTTCCTTTGTGTTAGTCATGACCTCTCCCCTTTCATCAATAAGTTTATGAATTTGAGTTCTCTCTCTTTTCTTTTGGATTAGTTTGGCCAGTGGTTTATCAATCTTAATAATTCTTATTTTTAAATTTTTATTAACATATAATGTATTATTTGCCCCTGGGGTACTGGTCTGTGAATCATCAGGCTTACACACTTCACAGCACTCCCCATAGCTCATACTGCCCCCATGTCCATAACCCAACCACCCTCTCCCTACGCCCCCACCCCCCAGCAACCCTCAGTTTGTTTTGTGCGATTAAGAGTCTCTTAAGGTTTGTCTCCCTCCTGATACTATCTTGTTTCATTTTTTCCTTCCTTCCATATCCACCAACCCCCGCCCTGCCTCTCAAATTCTTCATATCAGAGAGATCATATAGCAATTGTCTTTATCTGATTGACTTATTTTACTCAATATGGTACTCTCTAGTTCCATCCATGTTGTTGCAAATGGCAAGATTTCATTTCTTTTCATGGCTGCATTGTATATATATATATATATATATATACACACACAGATGAATAATATATATATATAATATATATATATACAGATGAATTAATAAATATATATATATAAGATATATATATATACATATATATATATATATATATCTCACATCTTCTTTATTAATTCATCTGTTGATAGGCATCTAGGCTCTTTCCATAGTTTGGTGCTTGTGGACATTGCTGCTATAAACATTTGGCTGCATATTCTCCTTCAGATCCCTACATTTGTATCTTTGGGGTAAATACTTAGTAGTGCATTTGCTGGGTCATAGGGTAGATCTATTTTCATCTTTTTGAGAAACTCCATGCTGTTTTCCAGAGTGGCTACACCAGCTTGCATTCCCACCAACATTGTAGGAGGATTCCCCTTTCTCTGCATCCTCGCCAAAATCAATCATTTCATGACTTGTTAATTTTAGCCATTCTGACTGATGTGAGGTGGTATTTCATTGTGGTTTTGATTTGTATTTCCCTAATGCAAGTGATGTTGAACACTTTTTCATGTGTCTGTTAGCCATGTGGATGTCTTCTTTGCAGAAATGTCTGTTCATGTGTTCTGTCCTTTTCTTGATTGGATTATTTGTTCTTTGGGTGTTGAGTTTGATAAGTTCTTTATAAGTTTTGTATATTAACCCTGTATCTTATATGTCATTTGTGAATATCTTCTCCCATTATGTCATTTGTATTTTGGTTTTGTTGACTGTTTTCATTTCACTGTAAAAGCCTTTGATCTTGATGAAGTCCCAATAGCTCATTTTTGCCCTTGCTTCCCTTGCCTTTGGTGATGTTTCTAGGAAGAAGTTGCTGTGGCTGAGGTCGAAGAGGTTTCCGTCAGTGTTCTCCTCAAGGAGCAACTACCTGCCAGCAAATTTGACAATCTAAAAGAAATGGATGTGTTCTTAGAGACATATAAACTACCAAAACTGAGCCAGGAAGAAATAGAAACCATGAACAGACTCATAACAAGTAATGAGATTGAAGCCGTCATCAAAAATATCCCAACAAACAAGAGCCCAGAGCCAGATGACTTCCCAGGGAATTCTAAAAAACATTTAGAGAAGAATTAATACCAATGTTTTCTGAAACTCTTCAAAAAAAATAGAAATGGAAGGAAAACTTGCAAACTCATTTTATGAGGCCAGCATCACCTTGATCCCAAAATCAAAGACCCCACCAAAAAGGTGAATTACAGACCAATATCCTTGATGAACATGGATGCAAAAATTCTCACCAAAATATGAGTCAATAGGATCCAACAGTACATTAAAAGGATTATTCACCACAATCAAGCGGTATTTATTTCTGGGCTTCAAGGTTGCTTCAACATCTACAAATCAGTGTGATACAATACATTAATAAAAGAAAGAAAAAAGAGCCATATGATCCTCTCAATAGTTGCTGAAAAAGCATTTGACAAAGTACAGCATCCTTTCTTGATTAAAACACTTCAAAGTGTAGGGATAGAGGATACATACCTCAATATAACCAAATCCATCTATGAAAAACCCACAGCAAATATCATTCTTAATGGGGAAAAAATCTGAGCTTTTCACCTAAGGTCAGGAACACAGCAGGGGTGTTCACTATCACCACTGCTATTCAACATAGTACTAGAAGTCCTAGCCTCGGCAATCAGACAACAAAAAGAAATAAAAGACATCCGATTCAGCAAAGAAGAATTCAAACTCTCACCCTGCAGATGATATGATACTTTATGTGGAAAACCCAAAAGACTCCACTCCAAAACTGCTAGAACTCATACAGGAATTCATTAAAGTGTCAGGATATAAAATCAATGCACAGAAATCAGTTGCATTTCTATATACTAACAGCAGGACAGAAGAAAGATAAATTAAAGAGTCAATCCCATTTAAATTGCTCCCCAAAACATAAGATACTTAGGAATAAACCTAACCAAAGAGGCAAAGAATCTGTACTCAGAAAACTATAGGGTACTCATAAAAGAAATTGAGGAAGACACAAAGAAATGGAAAAATGTTCCATGCTCATGGATTGGAAGAACAAATATTGTGAAAATGTCTATGCTACCTAGAGCAACCTACATGTTTAATGCAATCCCTATCAAAATCCCATCCAGTTATTTCAAAAAAATGGAACAAACAATCCTAAAATTTATATGGAACCAGAAAAGACCTCTAATAGCCAGAGGAATGTTGAAAAAGAAAGCCAGTGTTGGTGGCATCACAATTCTAGACTTCAAGCTCTATTGCAAACCTGTCATCTTGTCAACTAATCTTCAGCCAAGCAAGAAAGAATGTCCAAAGGAAAAAAGACAATCTCTTCAACAAATGGTGTTGGGAAAATTGTATAGCCACATGCAGAAGAATGAAACTGGACCATTTCCTTACACCACACGCAAAAACAGACTCAAAAATGGATGAAAGACCTCAATGTGAGATAGTAATCTATCTTATTGCTTCTATCAATGAAACAGCTTGTAGTTTTGTTGATGTGTTCTACTGTATCTCTGGTTTCTAATTCACCGATCTCTGCTCTGCTCTTGATTATTTCCCTTCTTATGCGTGGGGTTGGCTTAATTTGTTGTTGGTTTTCCAGTTCTTTAAGGTGTAGAGAGAGATAGTGTATTAGGGATTTTTTCAAGTTTTTTGAGAGAGGCTTGAATGGCTATGTATTTCCCCTTAGGACCACCTTTGCCATATCCCATAGGTTTTGGACAGATATGTCTTCATTCTCATTAGTTTCCACGAATTGTTTAAGTTCTTCTTTGATTTCCTGGTTGTTCCAAACATTCTTTTTTTTTAATTTATTTATTTATTTGACTCAGAGAGAGAGACCAAAAGTAGGCAGAGAGGCAGGCAGAGGGAGACGGGGGAAGCAGGCTCCCTGCTCATGCAGGGCTCTAACCGAGGACCCTGAAGCTGTGACCTGAGCCAAAGGCAGAGGTTTAACCCATTGAACCACCCTGGTGCCCCAAATCAAACATACTTAAGCAGGGTGATCTTTAGCTTCAGAATGTTTAAATTCCTTCCAAACTTTTCCTTGTGGTTGAGCTCCAGTTTCAAACAATCGTGGTCTGAGAATATACAGGGAATAATATCAATCTTTTGATATCAGTTGATCTGTGATTTCTGACCCAGTATGTGGTCTATTCTGGAGAAAGTTCCATTTGCGCTCAAGAAGAATGAGTATTCTGTTGTTTTAAGGTGGAATGTTCTGTATATATCTATGAGGTCCATCTGGTCCAATGTGTCATTCAAAGCTCTTGTTTCTTTATTGATTTTCTGCTTGGATAATCTGTCTATTACTGAGAGTGGCATGTTAAGATCCCCTACTATTAATGTATTGCTATCAATATGACTTTTTATTTTGATTAACAGTTGGCTTATCTAGTTGGCTGTTCCCATATTGGGGGTGTAAATATTTACAATTGTTAGAACTTCTTGGTGGATAGACCTTTAAGAGTGATGTAGCGTCTTTCTTTATCTCTGACTACAGTCTTTAAAATCTAATTTAATTGATATGAGAATCACTTCGCCAGCTTTCTTTTGAGGTTTCTCCATCCCTCCACTTTCAGCCTGGATGTATCTTTAGGTTCCAAATGGGTCTCTGGTAGACAGGATATGGACATGTCCTGTCATTTCATCCAGTCTGCAACCTTGTACCATATTATGGAAGCATTTAGGCCATTCACATTGAGAGTGATTATTGAAAGATATATTTTTATTGACATCATGTTTTCTGTGAAGTTCATGTTTCTATAGATTCTCTCTGTAATTTTCTGGTCTATGTTACTCTTGGGTTCTTTCTTCTTTTACAGAACCTCACTTAACATTTCTTGTAGTGTTGGTTTGGTGGTCACAGACTATTTTAAACCTTGCCAGTTTTGGAAGGTCTTTATCTCTCCATCCATTTTGAATGTCCACCTTGCTGGATAAAGTATTCTTTGCTGACTGTTCTTCTCATTTAGTGCCCTGAATATGTCTTGCCAGCCCTTTCTGGCTTGCCAGGTTTCTGTGGACAGGTCTGATATTATTCTGACGGACTTTCCTCTGTACATAAGGAATCTCTTCCCCCTACCTGCCCTCAGAAGCTCTGGACTGTTTACAATTTTCTTACTCCTAGTTAGGCTTTTCTTTTCTACTAAAAAGTCTCATTAACGTTATTTATAAGGGTAGTTTAGTGGTGATTAACTTGTTTAATATTTGTCTGGAAATCTATCTTCCCTTTAATTCTGAATGATAACCTTGCCAAATAGAGTACTTTTGGTTGTAGGGTTTGTTTTGGTATGTTTTGTTCATTTCAGCACTTTGAATATATCATGCCGCACTCTTCTGTTCTGCAAAGTTTCTGCTAAAAAATCTTCCAAAAGCGTTATGGGTGTTCTATTGTATGTAGTTAGTCGTTTTTATCTTACTGCTTTTAATATTTACCCTTTATCTTTAATTTTTCACATTATATTTACTATATGTCTTGATGTGGACTTCTTTGGGTTTAAGTTGTTTTGTGCTTTCTTTGTTTCCCTGACTTGGATGTTTGTTTGTTTTCCCATGTTCGAGAAGTTTTCAAGCATTATTTCTTCATCTAAGTTTTTTTGTTTTGTTTTGTTTTGTTTGTTTTTGGTTTTGTTTTTCCCTTTTCTCTATCTTCTCCTTCTGGACCCCCTACAATGCACATGTTATTATACTTGATTTCCCAGAGGTTCCTTAACTTATCCTCAGTTTTTAAAATTTTGTTTTTGTTGTTGTTGTTGAATTTATATGATTTCCACTACCCTGTCTTCTAGGGCTCTCTGACTTCTTTTTGACACCTTATTATGTTTTTTCTTTCTTTGTTGATGTTCTCAATGTGTTCATCTATTCTTCCAGGTTTAGTAATCAAATTTATGACCATTATTTTTAACTCTTTATCAGATAGATTGTTATGTCCATTTCATTTATTTCTCTGAGATTTTGTTTTGCTCTTTCATTGAGAACATATTCTTTTGTGTCTTCATTTTGGTGACTCTCTGTGATTGCTTCTATGTATTATGTAGGTCTGTTGCATCTCCTGGCCTGAGGGATGTGGCCCTATGTAGAAGTGTCCTATGGGGCCCAGCAGTGCAATATCTCCTGGTCAACAGAAGCAGGTGTTCCAGGCTGTGTCGTTTGTATATGCCCTCCAGTTGTGGCTGAGCTGCAACTGCTACAGGCCTGCTGATGAGCAAGGATGATTTCTGGTTCAACTGGCTAAAAGGCCAGGTATTCCTTTGAGTGAGGTCAGCCCCCATTATAGCCAGCTGAAATGTCTGTCTGCAACTGATACAGGTGTACTGGTTGGACAGCCTTCAGTGTAGCTGGCCAAGAGGCATGCCTGTATATGCTTTAAACATTCTGATAAGTGGGGTCAGCCATTGGTGCTGCTAGCTGAGTATACCAACCACAACTGCTATGGGTATGCTAGTGGGCAGGGATGCCCCCTCCCCCATGGCAGGAATCACCTTGGAGGAATGCCAGACCTATCAGGGGTTGCCCACTGGGAGTTCGTAGGTTTTAGTCACTGTGTGGGGCTGGTTGTCCTGGCTGAGGCAGCACGATGGATGTGATGAGGTGGGAACACCACTGGGGGAGTGCCTGCCTATGTGGGCTAATTAGGTGTGTGGGATAGGTCCATGGGAAAATGCTAGGGTTTCGCAAATGGTGCTAGCAAGCTGGATTGAGAGTGTCAGAACTGGCTCCACATATTGAAAAAACATATCCAGAAAAGAAAATTCAAAATGAATTTATACAGAAGTATTGTTTATTATAATACATATAAAGCTTTACATGATGATCATTCTTTATTTCATTAATGCGTTGTATTATATTGCATTGTATTATATTGTATTGTATTAATTCCAGCATAGTTAACATACAGTATTATATTAGTTTCTGGTGTACATTATAGTTGTTCAACAATTTCATACATCACCTAGTGTTCATCATAAGTGCACACCTCTGGCCATTTTAAGTAAGTGTAAAATCACTATCTTGTGTACAGGAAACTAATATTACACTATACATTAACTAACTAGAATTTAAATTAAAAAGTAATAAAAACACAAGTGCAGTCCTTCATCCCCATCAACAATTTCACCCATGCCTCCCCCACCTCCCCACAGGTAACCATCAGTCTGTTTTCTACAGTTTAAGGTCTCTTTCTTAGTTTGTCTCTTTCCCTCTCTCTCTCTTTTTCTTTTATTGTCTGTTTTGTTTCTTAAATTCCACATATGAGCAAAATCATATGGTATTTGTTTTTCTCTAACTTATTTTGCTTAGCGTTATACTCTCTAGCTCTGTTCATGTTTTTGCAAATAACATTTCATTCTTTTTATCATTGAAAATATTCCACTGTGTGTATATGTATGTATCTATCTATCTATCTATTGATCTATTAATTAATCAATTGATAGATAGATAGATTGATACATACATACATACATACATACATACATACCATATCTTCTCTATCAATTCATCAGTCGATGGACATTTGGGCTCTTTCCATAATTTGGTTATTGTTGATAGTCTGCTATAAACATGGGGGTGCATATATCCCTTTGAGTTAGTGTTTTAATAATTTGGGGGTAGATGATGAGTAGTGCAGTTACTGCATCATAGTGTATATCTTTTTTTATTTTTTAAAGATTTTATTTATTTATATGAGAGAGAGAGACACAATGAGAGAGAGAACACAAGCAAGGGGAGTAGGAGAGGGAGAAGCAGGCTTCTTGTCACCAAGCATGGAGCTTGATGCATGGCTCAGTCCCAGGACCCTGGAATCATGACCTGAACCAAAGGCAGATGCTTAATGACTGAGTCACCCAGGTGCCCCTCATAGGGTATTTTGATTTTTAACTTTTTGAGGAAACTTCACACTGTTTTCCACAGTGGCTACACCAGGTTGTGTTCCCACCAGAAGTGCAAGGAGTGTCTTTTCCTCCACATCCTTGTCAGCACTTGGTCTTCGAGTTTCTGATTTTAGCCATTCAGACAGTTGTGAGGTGACATCTCATTGTAGTTCTCATTTACATTCCCCTGATGATGAGTGTTATTGAGCCTATATTTATGTATCTGTTGGCTATCTGAATGTCTTCTTTGGAGAAATGTCTATTCATTTGTTCTGCCCATTTTTAAAATACATTATTTGCTTTTGGGTGTTGATTTGTATGATTTTTTAAATGTTCTGGATGTTCACCATTTAACAGAGATGTCATTTGCAAATAATCTTCTTCCACCCAACAGATTGCATTTTAGTTCTATTGATTGATTCCTTCACTGTGCAGAAGCTTTTTATTTAATAGTAGTCCAAATAGTTTATTTTTGCTTTTATTTTCCTTGTTTCAGGAAACATATCTAGAAACTATTGCTATAGTTTATGTCAAACAAATTACTAACTGTGCCCTGTGCTATGATTTTTATGTTTTCAGGTCTCAAATTTAGATCTTTAATCCATTTTGAATTTATTTTTGGGTATGGTTAAAGAAAGTGGTCCAGTTTCATTCCTTTCCATGTAGCTGTGTAGTTTTCCCAAAACTGTTTTTTGAAAAGACTATATTTTTCCCATTCCTGCTGTGGAAAATTAATTGGCTACATAATCATGGATTTATTTCCAGGTTTTCTATTCTGTTCCTTTGATTTATGTGTTTGTTTTTGTGTCAGTATCATACTGTTTTGATTACTATGGCTTTGTAATATAACTTGAATTCTGGAATTGTGATATCTCCAGATTTGCTTTCATTTTTCAAAACTTCTTTGGCTATTTGGGGTCTTCTGTGCTTCCAAAATGATTTTAGGATTGTTCTATCCCTGTGATAAATGCTGCTGGTGTTTTAATAGGTATTACATTAAATCTCTAGATTGCTTTGGGTGTCACAGACATTTTAACAATATTTGTTCTTCTAATCCATGAGCATGGAATGTCTGCATTTTTTGTGTCATCTTCAATTTCTTTCATTAGTGTTTTACAGTTTAACAGTACAGGTCTTTCACCTCTTTGGATAGGTTTATTCCTAGGTATCTTATTATTTTGAGTTCATTTGTGAATGGGATATTTTTTTTCTTTATTTATCTGTCTTCTGCTTCATTATTAGTCTATAGAAATGGAACAGATTTCTGCATATCGATTTTATATATTGTAACTTTACTAAATTCATTGATCAGTTCTAGTATTTTGTGTGTGTGGAGTATTTATGGTTTTCTATATATAATAACATGTCATCTGCAACACTGAGTTTTGCTTCTTCCTTGCCAATTCCGATGCCTTTTGTTTCTTTTGGTTGTCTGATTGCTGTGACTAGGACATCAAACAGTATTTGAATGCAAGTGGTGAGAGTAGACATATTTGTCTTGTTATTGACCTTAGGGGAAAAGTTTTTCTTCCATTAAGGTTGATGTTAGCAGTGGCTTTAATATGTTGTGGTATATTCACTCTAAACCTACTTTGTTGAGGGGTTTTGTCATGTATAGATGTTGCACTTTGTCAATTGCTTTCCTCATCTATTGAAATGATCATGTTGTTCTTATTATTTTCCTTATGACCTATCAATTTGAACAATTTGAAGATATTCAACCACTCTTACAACTCAGAAATAAGTCCCACTTTTTCATGGTTAATGATGTTTTTAATGTATTGTTGGATTCAGTTTCTAGTATTTTATTGAGAACTATTGAATATATATTCATCAGAGATATTAACCTGTAGTTCTCTTTTTGTGTGTGTGTGTTGTATCTTTATCTGGTTTTGTCATCTGGGTAATGATCTCATAGAATGAATTTTAAAGTTTTCCTTCCTTTTCTTTATTTTGAAATAATTTTGGAATAGGTATCAGAACTTCTTTAAATGTTTGATAGAATTCACCTGTGAAACCACCTGATCTTGGACTTTTGTTTGTTGGAAATTTTTCAATTACTCACTCAATTTCATTGTTGATCATTAATCTGTTCAACTTTTTTATTTCCTCCTGTTTTAGTTTTGATAGTTTATGTTTCTAAGAATTTAACCATTTCTTCTAGGTTATCACATTTGTAGGCATATAGTTTTCCATAATATTTTGTAATGATTTCGTGTATTTCTGTGGTGTTGATTGTTATTTCTCCTCTCTCATTTGTGATTTGGTTTACTTGAATCCTTTCTCTTTTTTTTTTCTTCATCAGTTTGCTAGAGGTTTATCAATTTTATTGATTTTTTGAAAGAACCAGCTACTGGATTTATTGATCTGTTCTATTGTTTTATTTGTTTGTTTGATTCAATGTCATTTATTTCTGCTATAATCTTTATTATTTCCTTCGTTCTGCTGGTTTTATGTTTTGTTTGTTGTTCTTTTTCTAGATCCTTTAGGTTTGAGGTTCATTTGTTTATCTGAGCTTTTCTTACATCTTGAGGTAGGCCTGTACTACTATAAACTTTCCTCTCAGAAAGCTGTTGCTGTATCCCAAAGCTTTCTGCTGTATCCAAAGGTTTTGGACTGTTGTGTTTTCATTTTCATTAGTATCCATTTTTCTTATTTCTTCCTTAATTTCCTGGTTAACTCATTTATTAAGTAGCATGTTATTTAACCTCCATCTATGTGTGGTTTTTCCAGAATTTTTCTTTTTTTTTAAGTTTATATTTATTTATGTGAGAGATAGAGAAAGAATAAGCAATGAGGAGGGGCAGAGGGAAAAAGAGAGAAGCAGACTCTCTGCTGAGCAGGAAGCCCAATGTGAGACTGGATCCCAGGACCCAGAGATCATGACCTGAGCTGAAGGCAGATGCTTAACCAACTAAGCCACCCAGGCAACCCCAGAATTTTTCTTGTGGTTGACTTTTATAGTATTGTAGTCAAAAAAGATGCATTGTATGCTTTCCAGCTTCTTGATTTTTTTTTTTTTTTTTTTTTTTGCCTAGACTGTGATCTATCCTGGAAAATATTTAATGTGCATGTGAAAGGAATGTGTATTCTGCTATTTTTAGGATGTCATGTTCTGAATATATCTGTTAAATTCATCTGTTTGAGTGTGTCTTTGAAAGCCATTGTTTTCTTGTTGGTGTTCTGTTTACATGATCTGTTCAATGTTGTAAGTGTGTTAAATTCACCTATTATTATTGTATTATGAATTAGTTCCTTTTTGTTTGTTATTAACTGTTTTATGTATTTGGGTGCTCCTATGTTGGGTTCATAAATATTTACAATTACTATGTGTTCTTATTGGATTATTCCCTTTATTATTATATATTGTCCTTCCTTGTCTTTTCTAACAGTCTTTGTTTTTTTTATTTATTTTTTATTTTTTTAAAGATTTTATTTTATTTATTTGACAGAGAGAGAGATAGAATCACAAGTAGGCAGAGCAGCAGGCAGAGAGAGAGGGAGAAGCAGGCTCCCCGCTGAGCAGAGAGCCCGATGTGGGGCTCGATCCCAGGACCCTGAGATCATGACCTGAGCCGAAGGCAGAGGCTTAACCCACTGAGCCACCCAGGTGCCCCTAACAGTCTTTGTTTTAAAGTCTACTCTGTTTGATAGAAGTATTCCTATATCAAGTTTCTTTCAATATCCATTTGTATGATATTTTGATCTCTGGCTGTGGCTTTGTCCTTTCATTTGGGATAAATATCTGTCTCCTCATTTTGTATGCCTCTCTGGATCTGTTTCTCTGTGATAAGAAAGTCATTTGTGTCTTCTCTTCTTGAAAGTAGTCATTTTATGAAAAAGATGTCCTAGAGTGCCTTCAGTGAACTGTACCTTGTTTATGAGAACTTGGCACTTCAGGATTATAACCTGTGGAGGTTGCTTATGCCCCGTTGCTCTTTCTAAGTCACTTTCCCTTTCAGTGCATTTGTCTGCACTGACTCTGTGCCTGCTGTGGGTTGTGCTTGCTCTCTGTGGTGGTCATGGGGCACAGAGAGGCCAGCTCTGTGGGGTGTGCTACCTGGTGCACTTGGGAACAGGGCGGCAGTGTTAGCAAATTTGTGCTGGGCCACTAGTCTTGTGCTGAGTCCCCAGAAGCACTGAGGCAGCTCAGGGCAATGCACTGGAGTTGCCAGAGGCATGAGGCTTGGCACAGCATGGCATATTAGCTGATGAGGTGTGGCTGCATATATTGTGACAGTTGGGCCAGTGTGGCTGCTGGGCATGGTGCAATCTTGCATCTGTCTGCCTGTTGTTTGGGCATGGTGTGCAATAATGGCTGAAGACATGTAGCTTGGTATGGTATGCTAAGGATGCCAGGGGTTGTACAACTGACAAAATGAGCATGCACAGGTGGCTGGTGGGGCTAATGTTGCCATGCATGGTGAATGTGCATGATGAAGTGTGGCAGCTATGCACCAGGCTGTTGGGCAGAGGACCCATGCTACTTTAACAAAATCTGCACTGAACTCAGGGCCAAGGCCAGGTGTCTTGGAATGGGTAAGTTCTCAGAAGAATTTGTGGGTGGGGCACACTGCTAGGATTATAGGTGGCAAGTGTCTGTGCAGCCCCTCCTACCCAGGTGTCTCTGTTTATGCTAGGGGAAAGTGAGGAAATTGGTACCTGCCAGCTGCCTTGTTTTTGAAGTTCCCCAACATACTCCAAAATCACTGTGAACAGATCTGTCTCCTGTTTTCTACCCCCAGCATTGTGTAAACTGCTGATTCTATGTCACCTCTCCATACAGGCTACTGTTTCTGAAAAGTGTCTCTGAAAATGAGATATCACTCACTTTCAGGATAGCCCAGTGTTGAGACAGCTGGCTTTGAAAGCTCCAGGCTCCAAGTCCCAATTCTTATACAAAGTCATAGAATTCAGCCCCTCTGGTTTTTAAAGCCAAATGTTATGGTGATTACTCCTATCCATGTGAAATCTCTGGTGCAAGGGCCCCTTTCTCTGTCCTCTCTGAAAATGTCCCACTCCTTCCTTCCTTCAGGCAACCTCCCTCTGCCTTCCTGACATTCCTAACCTTTCAGGTGCACCTTCTCAACATTTAGTTGTGGAGTTTGTTCTGCCAGTATTTGGATCCTCTCCAGTTTACTAACTTGGAAGTGGATGATATCTAGCTTGAAAACACAGGACAAGGTGAGCTCAGTTTCCTCTTACTCTGCCATTTTCCTAGTTCCTCTCAAGAGCCATCTTTTAAATGTCCTCTTTTATGTCCTGCTGAACATACTTATATTAAAGCACTCACAAAATTTCAGAATTTATGGAATAAGTGTGTCTCTTTTTCTATGACACAACATAAAAAGGCAGAAGCTTTTCAGTCAAACTGACCTAGGTTCTTATCCCAGATCTGCCACAGGGAAAGTTCTTTAATCTCTCTAAATACTCCTCATGTTTAAAATGAGGATAGTAAAAACAACTACTTTATAGTGTTTTTGAAAGAGGTACATGAGAAAATATTTGTAAATGTATATAAAGCTTAGCACAGGGGTGCTTGGGTGGCTCAGTCAGTTAAACATCTGTCTTTAGCTGAGGTCATGATCCCAGGGTCCTGGAATGAAGTCCTGCTTCCAGCTCCCCGCTCAGCAGGGAGTCTGATTCTCCCTGTACCTCATTCCTACTTGTGTTCTCTCACACCCTTTCTCTCTCTCTCAAAAAAATAAAATAAACTAAAATAAAATCTTAAAAAAGATTTAGTACATTGACTATCAGTAATAAAGATTCCATAAATAGTATCTTCTATTACTGTTAATATTAATAAAACAATATCCTTTTTATATTTGTATTATTTATGCCTAGCATAACAGGATTTTAATATATTTTATTGAATTAATTAATCAAGGTTCACCAAATAAGATAATGTATAAACTTGCTCAAGCTTTTAAACTTTCCAGAAAAAGGAAACCTTAGAAATATTACTGCTAAGCATTTAAATTGAACTGTGTTGGCTTAAAGCTTAGAAAATTCATCATTGGTTCTATTATTTCTCTAAAACTTCAGGAAATATTTCTTGAACTTACTTCTACAGAGAAAGTAACTAAAAAATTCAATTCCGTGGGCCTACTGTAGGGTTAGTATGTGTTCAGGAGCATGTGTAGTTCTTGATCTTTTCTTATTGTCTAATGGAAATAAAGAAGGTTATTTGGTCACCTGCTACAAAACATCTGGTCAAAGCAAAAAGATTCAAGATGGAAAAAAAAAAAACAATGTCCAACTTCACAAAGACTGTTATTTTTTAAGAGATAAACTCTTGCTAAGAGAATACAGCTTAGTATCGAAGTTGAGATGTTATTGAAAACAGATATACTATACTCAACATATACATGCACATCATTAAAAAGACACATACAAACACATTTCACACACACAATCACCCAGGCTGACACATGCTGGAATTCGCTAATATTTTTAGTAAGCTTTAAGCAAGCAGGGACTTAGAATATTCTAACATTTTGGTGGTTTGAACTTCCTGGTTGAGTCACTGAAAAGTTTTATTTCAACCTCATTACTCTGGCTGTTCCTTAATAATGTCTTGTGAAGTAACAAACTCTGAGGGGCTATTATCACAGGAAATGGTGTGGTAGTAAATGGATAGGAGCCACTCTCAAAGAATCGCTCATTTAAATAAGCCTAGACAAGGAATAGGAAATTGAAAATCAAGAAAGGCTCAAAATTGTACTGGTTACTCCCAAATAGTAATATGTGAATGCTTCAATTTTGCAGATTAAAGAGAACATCATCCTTAAGGATAAAAGGCTGAAATTTTCCTCAACCACAGCTGGATTTTTGCTATTGATTCATATTCCCATATTAGATTGCACAGCCTTTTGGAATATGGATGGGATTCCCAAGTGAAGCGATAACTCATTGTGAATTAGATAGACTAAGGATAACGAATATCTTTGATACATTTGATAAGGGAAGGGATTCAGTAAATTTTTTTAAAGATTTTATTTATTTATTTGGAAGAAAGAGATAGTATGAGAGAGGACAAGCAGGGGGAGCTGAAGAGGGAGAGGGGGAGGGAGAAGCAGGGAGCCTGATGCAGGGCCATCTCAGGACCCTGGGGTTCTGACCTGAGCTGAAGGCAGATGCTGAACCAACTGAGCCACCCAGGTGCCCCAATTCAGTAATGTTCTTGAGCACTAACTGTAGGGTAAGAAAGACAGGAATTTGAACCTTGATTATGCTAACTTGTAGCTGTGTAACTTCACCTTTTTTCCTATAATCTGGGTATAATGAGATTATTCATAATAAGCATAATCTGAGTAAAACCTTACCCTGTAAGGTTTTATAATTACTTAGTGTGAAAATGACTATTATTATCATTATTATCATTCTGTATAGATCAGATCTGTACCTAACAATTAGGTAATATGCTACAATAATGTATGAATTTAGCTAATTAGTAAAGCCTTGAATGATGTTTCCAAAGATACCTAGTACAATAAAACAAATGTAGAGAATGTTGACAATTGGTAACTCTAGGTGATAGGTATATGGGAGTTCCTTTTACTATTCTTGCAACTTTTTTGTAAGTTTGTCATTTAATCAAAAATTTTTAAAAAATAACAAAGGTGTCTAAACATGTAATGTCTTTGAATTCCCATAGTGTGTTTGCCATTAGGCAACAACTCAGGAACCATGGTGACCCAAAAATTTTGTGATTCATCTGGTTATGAATACAGCTGAGCACAGTACTTATATTTAGTTTTATGCTTATCAATACGTTACCTAATGTTTGGAGGGTACCCAAACATTAACAATGTCCTAAATTGTAAGCAAATTTGCATTGTCACTCAGGATAGAATGATGACTTTAGTTGGGGTGGGAGGCTGTCCGTGGTAAGTGGCCTTTCTGAAGTCTGGGGCTGTTTTCTGCCTTCAGAAGATCTCTAGTTGATTAACCCAGCTCACCCCACCTCTAGTTCAACCAAAGGTTCGTAATAAAAATACTGATTATTTCAGTGGCCTTTTTGCAGCCTCACTGACAGGCAGAGAAACAGTGAAGCTTTTCAAATGAATTATCTTCTAGCCTGGAACTCTTTACCTAAGGAAGTTTTATAATCAGTCGTAGAGTTTCAAGAGTTAATCTAAAGTAACCATGAAACTGCCTTTACATTGCAAAGAAAACCTTGGATAAACTTGCTTCCAAATTTTCTTTTCTCAACAAATCAGGTAAGGGATATAAGGATTCACAAACATATCAAGACAAACTATGTTGGTTTGATTTCACTCTTGTTTTTAAAATGGGACCATCCTTGGTCATGAAGGTCAATTTGACAATTCCAAACATGAAGCCCATTGGAATATCTTCAAAAAGGCAATGTTGCATACTTGTTTACAAGAAAAAGAATTGACTGTTACTTGTGTAAGTGTCAGTTTCTAGGAACAAGTTTCTTGGATTTCTATCAGGAGCTTCACAATTTTTTAAAAGATTTTATTTATTTATTTGACAGAGAGAGAACACAAGTAGGCAGAGAGGCAGGCAGAGAGAGAGAGAGGAGGAAGCAGGATCCCCGCCTAGCAGAGAGCCCAGTGTGGGACTCGATCCCAGGACCCTGAGATCATGACCCGAGCTGAGGGCAGAGGCTTAACCCACTGAGCCACCCAGGTGCCCAGGAGCTTCACAATTTTGATTATTATATATTGGTTGTTCATTGGACGTAGAGAGAAATTCCATGGTATTATATATTTTGGAAAGGAAAGAGATACCTTTGATAAATCCTTGAGTTTCTCTGGTTACATACACTTAGCATAAATTAAGACTTACTAAATAAACTAAACCTTTAACATATGCCCATATAAATTAACATTTTAAAAGTGTAAGGTAGGTGAGATTTCTTTCTAAGGTATGTGGTCATCAAGTTATATTAAAAAAGGGAGTATGACCTGAATTTTTGTTCTTGGTTTTAAACACTGCTTTTACATCTTATGGGGGTGAGGGAAATGGCATCTCAATCCTGTAGTGATCTCAGAGAACATAATGCACGTTCTATTTTAATAGCTTTTTATGGTCTCCATTTTTATTAATGTGCCCTGAATATGCTATGTTTTTATTGTGAATAACCAAAAAAGGATGGCTATAAAAATAGTCATAACACTGTATTACTTTCTTCCATAGTTTTATCTCCTACTGTAAACTTAGATGCCACACAGAAATGCAATTAAAGTAAAATGAAATGAAATGAAATGAAAACACTTGAAGCTATGACAACTCATTCAGCTCCCCATGGCTTCTTTCACTGTACATATTAATAATAGCATAATGATTGGTTGGCTTATTTCTCTTATTTCATACAGAAGTTAAAGACAGGCATTGCATAGATATCTTAACTCTTGGGAGCCTGGTGAATATTAGTTATTTGTGGTGAGACAAAAAGCTTATTCTGAGTTAAAAATGTTTCTAAAATGTAATACGTTCTCTTGGGATGAAAGAGGACTTTATACTTTAAATGATTACTGTCCAATAACCTACACTATCACTTAAATATATTATCAGCAAATGTTAATTAATCACCCACTATGTGATAGTTTCTGTTCATGGCACAAAACAGTATGAAACACAACTCTGGCCCTCAGGTAATGCATAATCTATCTGATGGAAAATAATTTTGTAAACAAATTATTGCCTATACATAGGCAATAATTGTTTAAGACACAGAGAAGAGAAAAAGTCTTGCTAGGATTAATTTCCAAGGAAGATTTCATTATAAAAGTGGGATTTGGGCAAAATCTGGGTCAATTCTTGTGGGTCAGCTAGATAGAGGGTGATAAGGTGATCTTCTAGTTTCCAAAAGTAAAAAGACAGGACTGTGCTAAGAGGACAAAAAGTAAAATATTTCATTCTCTTTTATTTTTATTTTTTTAGTTTAATTTTTTCCCCAGGAATAGAGGTATATGTACTATGAAACCAAAGAGAAGGCTGGATAAGAAGGGCCTAGCTAGGGGCGCCTGGGTGGCTCAGTGGGTTAAAGCCTCTGCCGTTGGCTCAGGTCATGATCCCAGGGTCCTGGGATCGAGCCCCACATCGGGCTCTCTGCTCATCGGAGAGCTTGCTTCCTCCTCTCTCTCTCTGCCTGCCTCTCTGCCTACTTGTGATCTCTGTCTCTCTGTCAAATAAATAAATAAAATCTTAAAAAAAAGAAAGGCCTAGCTAGATTTTAGATATGCAAGCCTGAGAAATTTTAGTTTAATCTTATAGCTGGTATAAATCCATGGAAGACATTAATCAGAAGGGTAATATGATTTAAGAGAATCACAAAGTGATGTGTGGTATCATGGGAAAGGAAAAAACTGAAAGCAGAGGTGATAGCAAATATTGTACTGTCATCCTTAGAGCAAGCAGGAGGGTACCCAGAACAGATTTCAGCACTATAGAGGGAAAGTGCAATCAGAAACCCAGAGGTTAGATATATTGAAGAATACATGGGTGTCTCTGGCACTTGTGTTTCAGTACTCAGTATTGAGCATCTCCTTCCATGACCAACATCTTTCAGTTCCAAGGAAGTAATTTGCCACTTCTCATGCCCTATTCTTTGAAAAAAAAAAATGAGGCTGGCATCTGGGAGGGTTATTTGACTATGCTTCTACCTGAGAGATCTGAGCAGCAGAACTAGTTAGGTAACAGCAGAGACTTACCAAATCTTTTCTCTCAGGTGCTATGAATGACTAGTTTCTTACCCAATGAGAAATTATTTCCCAGTAGTGTCTACAGTATATTTCTCGATTTTTTTTCATGTTTCTTTTCATGATTCTAAAGGAATTAATGAATTAGCATGAAATTAACAAGAGCAACACATTACAGCTGTTAGGGATGATTTAATGTTAAAACCTGTTTAACTATTAGGGCCTGCTTAGCCAGAGCGACTCCATATTGCCTAGGTAGCCGTATTGTTGTTTACATCCATGGACTTCATTCCGGGAATAAATGCCCCAGCAGTTCCTGGTATCGGTTCCAGGTATCGATTCCGGGAATAAACGCCCTAACAATGGAAGCCACATACCTTGATGTCTGTGGTTATGCCCTATAAAACCAGCCTGTAAGATCTGGGCGGGGTTGCTCTCTTCAGAGGCGGCCCTGGCCAGTCAGTCTGACTTCTAATGCTTGGCATAGAATAAAACTTTGCATAACTTTCACTTTGTCTCAGTCTCATTCCTTTGATAATGGACCCTATCTACAGCTGAAGAATTTTTGCAATATTAATGCATATTCTTCAAAGTGCATACAGGCAGGTCTAGATGTAGCATGGAAAAAGCATTGATATCAGTTCTTTACTTTGGCAAGTAGTAGACATTGAATGATAGAATTATAAATAGCTTTATTTATGTAAGCTATTTGACATATTTAATTAAATTTTCAAAAGAAAGAACAATTATAACTTATTTAGTTTTGAATTAATATGTTAATTACATTTAATACTTAGCAATGTAATAGATAAATCAGAATAACTGAACCAATATTAAAAACAATTTTTGTCTTATCTTTAATTAAAAGCTTTAATTTTTATTTGTTTATGAAAATGAATCAAATTGCATATACTTTTAATGTGATGATGTTTCATTCATTACCCTTGATTCTTTACTGTCAATAGGACTCAACTTACATAAAATCATTAGGAAAAGGAAAGGAAAAGTGAAGTGGGGTAAATTGGTGGGTGAGACAAAGCATGAGAGATTGTGGACTATGAGAAACAAACTGAGGGTTTTGGAGGGGATGGGCGAGTCTGGCTGTAGGTATTAAGGAGGGCACATATTGCATGGAGCACAGGGGGGTGCATAAACAATGAATCTTGGAGCACTGAAAAAATAAAAAAAATTAAAAAAATAAAGTCTATTTTGTCTGAAAAAAATCTTGATTATGAATTCCTCTTTTAAAAAATATTTTATTTTTAAACACTCTCTACACCAAATAAATGTAGGGCTTGAACTTACAACTCTGAGATCAAGAGTTGCATGCTCTACCAATTGAGCCAGCCAGACACCCTTGATAATGAATTCCTAATGATTTTGCTGAAATGAAGAGAGAAAAATTAACTTAAGGGATAAATATTATATATCACTTTATAAGTTTTTAAAGATTTTATTTATTTATTTGTCAGAGAGAGAGCACAAACAGGGAGAGTGGCATGCAGAGGGAAAAGCAATTTCCCCCTGAGCAAGGAGCCTGACTTAGGGCTTGATCCCAGGAGTCTGGGATCATGAACTGAGCTGAAAGCAGACTCTTAACCTACTGAGCCACCTAGGCATCCCTCAATTTATAATTATTATGCAACTTTATCTTACTACTCAGCTAAAATTCCCGACTCATGAAAGGATCACACAGGTATATGCAATAATGATTAAATTCAGTTATCGTTGCTAATTTTTGTCAAAATTAAGCCATATGGAAGTCATAGTTTTACACACTTTTTGTTTTGTATTTAGGAAGGTATACTGGTCAATGTAGAAGGACAGAACGTATTTTAAGCTTAATTAATAACTAATAAATATTTAGACATATGTTGTGTATGTCTCCATTTGTATTCTTGCTCTAGGTTCCATGTTAGGAGTAGACTGGACTGGGGATTCTTCTACAAGGAAAATTTCCATGTGTGTGTGTGTGTTATAAATATTAAGGTTTTTTGAGACTATAATTTAATAAAATAAAGAACATAGATTTTAAATACACAGTTTGATGAGTTTTGACAAATATATACACTTGTGTAACCACTAAAAAAAAAAAATCAATATGCAAAGCATATCCATCTCCCAGAAAGCACTTTCTGGTACCTTTTTTGACAACCAATTTACCAACCCCCATCCCTATCAGAAACTACCATTGTTCTTGTTTCTATCACTATGGATTAGTTTTACTTCTTCTGGAATTTTATATAAATGAAATTGTGGAGAGGTACAATTTTGTGTCTGGCTACTATCTATCCTTATAATACTTTTTTAAAATTTTATATGTTATTGCATGTACCACTAATTAGTTTCTTTTTTGTAACTGAAAGTACTCTGTTGCATCTCCTAGTTTAGGACTATCATAAATTATGTTGCTACAAAGAATAGTGCACTTACTATTTTTTTGTGTATATGTAAGCTTTTGTTTCTGTTGAGCAAATCCCTTGGAGTGGGTCATAATGTTTAACTTTATAAGAAAAGTCAACAAGTTTTTCAAAGTAATTATATAATTTTATAACCCATTAATAATGTATGGTGGTTCCAAATGCTCCACATCAATGCCAAATTGAGGGTTTTTGTTTTGTTTTGTTTTTATTTAAATTCCAGTTAGTTAACATACAGTGTAGTATTAGTTTCAGGTATATGATTTAGTTATTCAACACTTACACAGAACACCTGGTGTTCATCACAAGAGCATTCCTTAATTCCCATCACCTATTAAACCCATCACCCCATCCTTCTCCCCTCTAGTAACTATCAGTTTGTTCTCTAAGAGTCTTTATCTTGGTTTTCCTCTCTCTCTCTTTTTCCCTTCTATGATTATTTGTTTTGTTTCTGAAATTCCACATATGTGTGAAATCATATGGTATTTTGCTCAGCAAAATACTCTCTAGCTCCATCCATGCTGTTGCAAATGGAAAGGGTTCATTCTTTTTTATGGATGGGTAATATTTCATTACACACACACACACACACACACACACACACACACACGCATATTAGTCTCCTTTTTCCCATTCATCAATAAACACTTGAGCTCTTTCTATAATTAGGCTATTGTTGATAATGATGCTATAAACACTGGGGTGCATATAACCCTTCAAATTAGTATTTTTTGTATTTTTGGGTTAAATACATAGTAGTGCAATTGCCTGATTATAGGGTAGTTCCATTATTAACTTCTTGAGGAACCTCCATACTGTTCTCCAGAGTTGCTGTACCAGTTTGCATTCCCACCAACAATGTAAGAGGGTTCCCCTTTTCCACATCCTTGCCAATACCTACTATTTTTTGTGTTGTTAATTTTAATCATCCTGACTGGTGTGAGGTGATATCTCATTGTAGTTTTGATTTGTGTTTCCTTGATGATGAGTGATGTTGAGCATCTTTTCATGTGTCTGATGGCCAGCTCTGTGTCTTTGGGAAAATGTCTGCTCGTGTCTTCTGCCATTCTTAAAATGGATTATTTGGTTTTTGGTGTGTTGGGTTTTATATTACTGAAAACAATCCACACATTTAATGCAATCCTTATCAAAATACGGGCAGCATTTTTCTGAGAGCTAGAACAAACAGTCCTAAAATTTCTATGGAACCACAAAACAGCCTGGATAGCCAAACAATTTTGAAAAAGGAAAGCAAAGCTGGAGGCATCACAACTCCAGACTTCAAGCTCTATTACAAAGCTGTAGTAATCAGGACAGTATAGCACTGGCACAAAAAGTAGATACATAGATCAATAGAACAGAATAGAAAACCCAGAAATGAACCCACAATTATATGGTCTATTAATCTTCAACAAAGCAGAAAAGAATATCCAATGGAAAAAAGACAGTCTGCAAAAAATGGTGTTGGAAAAACTGGACAGCAACATGCAAAAGAATGAACTTGGACCACTTTCTTATATCTTACAAAAAATAAATTCAAAATGGATCAAAGACATAAATGTGAGACCCAAAACCATAAAAATCCTAGAGAAGAACACAAGCAGTAACCTTTTTGACATCAACCTTAGCAACTTCTTTCTAGATATGTCTCTTGAGGCAAGGGAAACAAAGGCAAAAATAAACTATTGCTATTATATCAAAATAAAATCTCTGCACAGTGAAAGAAACCACCAACAAAACTAAAAGGCAACCTACTGAATGGGAGAAGATATTTGCAAATTCCTTTTCAGATAAAGGGCTAATATCCAAAACCTATAAAGAATTTATCAAACTCAACACCCAAAAAACAAAAAATGCAATCAAGAAATGGGCTGCCGCTTGCAGACACACATGGGAGAAGAATGAAGCACAAACAAGTCAGCTGCAAGAGAAAGGTAGCAGGGGATAACGGTAGAAAAGACTGTTGCCCCAAACAACTCCTCAGTCCTGCTTTTATTAGATATAGACAGTACTCAACGAAGGAACTGAAGAAGGCTAAACATTAATCATGAGCTTTGTAGATAAACAAAAAGGAAGGCGAAATATATCTGGTCAAGCAGTATAAAGTTTATAGTTGAGCAAGCACATTCAAATGGCTTATCTAATTAGCCACAGGTGCTCTCAGGGGAAGGGAAGAGGAGATAATGGAAAAATGAAGCAGGAGGCATTCTGCCCTGAGTGGGCTGGGCATCCCCAGCTGCTTGAATTCAAGGACATATATCATCCTCTCCCCCAGAGGCCTGTTGCCAGTATATTTTTCTTAAGGCTATATCTAAACATGCTTGGTAACTAGTGTAATTTCTTATGCATTATATTTTAAGTAACACATTGTTCTGAGGGACAGTTACAATGGGCAGAAACATACGAACAGACATTTCTCCAAAGAAGACATGCACATGGCCAACAGACACTGATGAGTGCATTTATAATGATAATTTTATATGAAATGCTTAGATTTGTAAGTATTTAATATAAATGTTATAAGAGTTTTGAAGTCCATCCATGCTGTAGCATATATTAGTACTTCATTCCTTTTTACTAATGAATAATTGTCCAATATATTTTATAGAGTATATGTGAATTCATATGGTATATAATGATATGCCATATATTATCTGTCCATTCATAAGTGGTTGGGCATATATGGTTTGTTTCCACTTTTTGTACATCATAAATGATTTTTCTGTGATTATTCTTGTACAAGTTCATTATGAACATAAGTGTTCATATCTCTAATTTAGATACCCAAGGAATGGGATTATTTAGTTGTATGGTAACTCTATGCTTAACATTTTGAGAAATTTTCAGTCTGTTTTCCAAAGTGGTTACACCATGTTATATCTAACCTTATGTATAAGTGAAGTAGTTGGCCAGATATTTACATGGAACTATTTTCTATTGGAATAATTTATCTTTATGATCTCTGATAATATCTTAAATTATATTTTTAGGATTTATTCCATTTGATTAGGTATTATCTCTTATGAAAATGTAAAAGTCTGTGTTTGCAGGTAACATAAGTCTGTATTTCCTGAAGTGTTTTTGTCCTTGTTTCCTTTTTTTGTTGTTGTTTTTGTTTTTGGAACACTAGTTCCATAAACTGTCAATTGTTATTTTATGACAAGTGACAAAAACGTCTGGGAGAGAATAATTTAAATAAAATAAAACAATTTTTTCCTTGGGGACTTCTCAGAATTTACAGTAATCTGATGTGCATTGTAATACTTTAGAAAAGTAAACTATGTAGTATTCCCGAACCTTATTTGACCATGAATACTATTTAAAATAAATTGTAAAAGATACTATACTCTGTTCCTCTCAATATAGTTTTGGAAATTCTTTACAATATGATATAATTTCTCACTGACAGAATTCTGAGGAAAGACTCTTAAATGAAGCACAAAACATTTATGTTTTGATAGATGGGTCGGAGGACAAAAAAGAGAGAGGAGGAGAGATCAGAATCTCTACAATCAAATTATGGAGCACTATCAGGTCTGGCTTTGGTTTGTAAAACTGACCTGGATTGAGTGGCCAGCAGGGAAGAGGGACACCAGAAGACACATGGGAAAATATCAATCTTACCTTTTCAAATTATCATTTTCATGATATGAGACAACTAATATGGATGTGTGATTAGTAGCCTTTGGATTTATGTACATGTTTTACAGATCTTCAATTGGCAGTCATTTAGAAATATACCTGTTGCAGTGACATTCACCAAGTGTATTCTTTCTAGTTGGTAAAATTGATATGGAAATAATTCATATTTGGGTATAAACATTTTATTTTTAATCAATGAAACCATCACTCTTTCAATAATTCCATCTTAAAAGCTTGAAATCATTTATGACATTTATGTTTCCTTCAACACCTTATTAAATCTATCACTGAATTTTGCTTCATTGATTTTCTTACATTCTATCTACAATTCTAGCTCAGAACTCTCATCTCCCCATTCAAAACCATTCTTCATGTTACGGTCTGTTTCATCTCCATTAAAAACCTTTTCTCCCCATCTATAACAATCTCTTGCTCAAAGCATTTCCATGAATATAACATCCAAACTCTTTGAGATGGTATTCAAAGACTTCCATTTTGTAGCCCATGCATATTTTTCCAATCCTGTATTCCACTGCCCCAAATAGAATCCCTATGCTTCTGTCAGTGATTTACAATCAACAGGCTATAAGCACTTTCTTTCTACTTATTTCCTTCTTTCCCTCTTCACTGATCTAAAATCAAATCATTTTTCAGTACTCAGAACAAACACTATTGCTACAAAGCCTTTCAACAATATCAGCAAAGAGAAATATCTACTTCTGGATTAGTTGAGCATTGCTGTCTATAACACTGATTTGGGAACCCATATGTCTTGCTTGTTTGTACCTTATCTCATCACATAGATGATAAGCTTCTTGAAAGCAGCAATTATACCTTACACTTATTTAAATTTTCTAAAACTCAGGAAAAAAAAACTTTTAAAGAATTAAAACTTTGTAAAGAAATACATTTCATAAATAAAAATGCTTCAGGTGGCCATATCTTGATCTCTGAACACAAACTTAAACATAATAAATGAACTCTATCTTTTCTTTCCTTAAAAGATTAAACACTTCTCTGTACTCTACTTTTATATTAGTACTTGAAATTGCATCTACTTTCTCCCTGAAATATCATCTACATGTATGATGTTGCATCCATGCCAAAGCCCCTGATTAGTAATTAATAAATTCTCATTTTTATCATGACTTCCTCTGACTAAAAAATGATAGGGAAATACCATTACTTGTTGAATTTTTAAAGAGAATGTAATGCTTTCATGACAACTCCCAAACTTGGCACTTCTCTATCTCTGAAAACTTCATATTTCTCTAACCACCAAATGTACAGTTCATATTTATAATAAACAGAAATGTTATTCTCTTTTGGGAGAGAGGAACTTGTTTTTTTGATGATCCTATTTTTTAATTAAAAGTACCTTAGAAGTATTGCCTTGATTTCTTTGTTGACTAATTATAATTTGAACATGTTTTGACACAGTTTATGGTACAGGTTCTGGTTGTAGAGGTCTATCATAACAAACTTGTCCTTTCTTTCTCATTTTCTTTAAAGCAAAATATACTGGAAAATTCCAGAATTTGGAGTGCGAATATGAGATATGTATCTCCTAGAAAAATTCCAAGGAAAATTATCAGGCAAGCTGTTGTTGTTGTGGTGGTGGTGGTGGTGGTGTGTGTGTGATGGGGATGTGGAGGGACATGAAGGAAGAAGACTACAGCCAGAGCTTCTTTTGAAAAGCACAGGAACAGTTCATCACTGATATGTATATGAAACAACATCATTGTAGTTTTCTGGAAATGAGTAAGAGGGACTCAGATAATGAAAAGGAGTCTGATGCTCCAGTAAACTAAATTGAACTTTAAAATTAGTACTTAAATTTAATTTTGCTCTCACATTATATTATTTTTTCCAATGGAATAGGTAGAGGTAATATTAATTGGCCACTCAAAGAGTTTGGGGATATAGAATGGTAAAGGCTAAAGTAAATGTTTTGCAGGGTCATTGGAAATCTTATAAATGATACGGGATCTCTGAGGACAACCCCTTTCAATATACACTTATAACTCTACCCCCAAATATTCTATGCTATTGAAGGGGAGGCCTGGTTACCTTGATAGTTCAAGGTAATGCTTAAAAATTCCCTATAATAGCAATATGAAACAGAAATGAGTTCAGAAGTTTGGGGTGACATAATATTTTGCTCCTTGTTTTTCATTGCTGAATACAAAAATATCATACAGTGGGATAAGAGGGTCCCTCTGGCTAAATGCCTTCCCTGGTAAACACAAAGCATACTCTATGAATCAAATTTGACAGGGGTAAGAAAGACAAATGCATGTGCTTTTATAGAAACACCAGATCATTTAGTGTGAAAAAAAGTATAATGGAAAAATTGGCCCAGAAATTCTAAAATCTTATTTCTCAAAATGTAATTTGTATATGATATTACTTGTTTTTAATGCTATTAGATAGCTTTTGTTAAGTACTGTAAACTTATGTATTAAAACTAATGAATTTTTGGAGGGCACCTGCGTGGCTCAGTCATTAAACATTCAACTCGATTTTTTTTTTTTATTTTAATAAACATATAATGTATTTTTATCCCCAGGGGTACAGGTCTGTGAATCGTCTGGTTTACACATTTCACAGCACTCATCATAGCACATACCCTCCCCAATGTCCATTTCCCCACCACCCTCTCCCATCCCCCTTCCCCCCCGCAACCCTCAGTCTGTTTCTTGAGATTGAGTCTTTTATGGTTTGTCTCCCTCCCAATCCCATCTTTTCATTTTTTCTTTTCCTACCTCCCCCCAAACCCCCCCACCTTGCATCTCCACTTCTTCATATCAAAGAGATCATATGATAGTTATATTTCTCCGATTGACTTATTCAACTCGATTTTTTATTAGGTCAAAATCTCAGGGTTGTAAAATTGAGCCCCATGTCAGGCTCTGTGCTCGGCCTGGAGCCTGCTTAAGATTCTCTTTCTCCCTCTCCCTCTGACCCTCCCCTCCTCTGTCCAAAGTGTCTCTCAAAAAAAAAAAAAAAAGACTAATGCATTTTTTGCTTAGTATTATATAATATGATAGAGTATTAATTTATCTATTCAGCAAGCACTCATCAATTATATGCTAAGAATCTCTTATGTACAGGGTTCTGGGCAAGTGAAGTTGATAAAGTTCCAATGCCTAAAAATTGGAGTTCACATCCTGTAGGAGAGGAAATGATACATGAATACATAACAATAACAGTGCAATAGATGTTATAATGTTGTATAAAATTTTCCAGAAACACATAAGAAATAATGTTGTTGTCTCTGGAATAATTAGGGAAAGCTTCACATTAAAAGTATTTGATTTGGACTTTAAATAATAAAAAAGAGATTTTACCTAGTGACAAAAAGGGGAAGGATCAAAATGTGATAACAAAGTAAAGATGAAAAGATGCAACTGAAGTGTTGGAAATTTGATTACAAACATTGAAGAGTTTTAGTAATCTGTGGAGCCCAAAACTTGCTGATTATAAAAATTCTCCTTGTGCTTTGTAAAAATACATATTACCTGATCCTAATCCCAGAAATTTGTATTCAAAATATCTGGGATAATAGGAATCTTTTTAAAAGCTGGTTTCCCAGTTAGTATAGTGATTAACCAAGCTTGGGAAGCTGTATTTTAAAGTTGTACTTAAATTTTAATGTATATAAGAATTATCTGGGAACCTTGTAATAATGCAGATTCTGACTCAGTTGATCTAGGGTGGGATTTAATTTTTTTTGTCTTTTTTAAAATTATGTTCAGTTAGCCACCATATAGTATATAATTAGTTTTTGATGTAGTGTTTAACAGTTCATTAGTTGTATATAGCACACAGTGCTCATCGCAACACATACCAGATTTAATAGTGTGCATTTAGGTTTCTAACAAGCTCCCAGGTGATGAAATTGCCTCTGGCCCATCGACTACACATAGGGTAGCTGTGTTCTAAGACACACTAAGGATATAAGAAAAATACTGCACCATAGACATTTTTAAATGATAATATGTCCAGATTTCCTTAAGATATTTCACTCTGGCACTATTATGCACAATGGATTTCTGTGGTAGACAATAGTAGAAACAGGGAAGAATGAGTATAAGGCTATTGTCACAGTTTGGGTGAGAAGCAATAATGGAGTAAATTACAGAATTGGTAATAATAATGGAAAAGAGGATATATTATAGTAATTGTTCTCAGGGGACTCACAGGAAGTTTTAACTAGAGAGCATTTGGGGAAGCATGATGATGAAAAGGGATAAATCCCTTGTGGCAACTTATACATTTAGATGAAGATAAAAGGAAAATAAGTATTTTTTAGAAAAAAAAATAATTCCTTAAAACATATTGCATTTATATTAGTCAAGTTTCTCCAGTGAAACAAAACCAATAGGGTGTATGTGCATATATATAGGGAGAGATTTATTTATTTATTTTTAAATAATTAATTAATTAATTAAGAATTTCTTTTCAGCGTAACAGTATTCATTGTTTTTTCACCACACACAGTGCTCCATGCAATCCGTGCCCTCCCTAATACCCACCACCTGGTTCCCCCAACCTCCCAGCCCCCACCCCTTCAAAACCCTCAGGTTGTTTTTCAGAGTCCATAGTGTCTCATGGTTCACCTCCCCTTCCAATTTCCCTCAACTCCCTTCTCCTCTCCATCTACCCTTGTCCTCCATATTATTTGTTATGCTCCACAAATAAGTGAAACCATATGATACTTGACTCTCTTTGCTTGACTTATTTCACTCAGCATAATCTCTTCCAGTCCCGTCCATGTTGCTACAAAAGTTGGGTATTCATCCTTTCTGATGGAGGCATAATACTCCATAGTGTATATGGACCACATCTTCCTTATCCATTCATCCGTTGAAGGGCATCTTGGTTCTTTCCACAGTTTGGCTACCGTGGCCATTGCTGCTATAGACATTGGGGTACAGATGGCCCTTCTTTTCACTACATCTGTATCTTTGGGGTAAATAACCAGTAGTGCAATTTCAGGGTCATAGGGAAGCTCTATTTTTAATTTCTTGAGGAATCTCCACACTGTTCTCCAAAGTGGCTGCACCAGTTTCCATTCCCACCAACAGTGTAAGAGGGTTCCCCTTTCTCCACATCCCCTCCAACACACGTTGTTTCCTGTCTTGCTAATTTTGACCATTCTAACTGGTGTAAGGTGGTATCTCAATGTGGTTTTGATTTGAATCTCCCTGATGGCTAGCTATGATGAACATTTTTTAATATAATTGTCTGTTTTGTGTATGTTGAGTTTGAGGAGTTCTTTATAGATCCTGGATATCAACCTTTTGTCTATACTGTCATTTGCAAATATCTTCTCCCATTCCGTGGGTTGCCTCTTTGTTTTGTTGACTGTTTCCTTGGCTGTGCAGAAGCTTTTGATCTTGAGGAAGTCCCAAAAGTTCATTTTCGCTTTTGTTTCCATCACCTTTGGAGACATATCTTGAAAAAAGTTGCTGTGGCTGATATCGAAGAGGTTACTGCCTATGTCCTCCTCTAGGATTCTGATGGATTCCTGTCTCATGTTGAGGTCTTTTATCCATTTTAAGTTTATCTTTGTGTACGGTGTAAGAGAATGTTCGAGTTTCATTCTTCTACATATAGCTGTCCAGCTTTCCCAGCACCATTTATTGAAGAGACTGTCTGTTTGCCACTGGATATTTTAATTTATTTTTAAGATTTTTATTTGTTCATTTTTTTCTAGAGAGAGGGAGAGAAAGAGGTGTAGGTGTTGGGCATACAATACTGGGCAAAGCAGGCCAAGCACCCTGCATTCATGGAGCTTGTATCCCAGCAGAGACACCTGCAATAAACAAAAAGTGTTATTTTTTAAAAGATTTAATTTAATTAATTTATTTATTTGAGAGAGAGAGAATTAGTGGGGGGAGGGACAGAGGGAGAAGCAGACTCTCTAGTGAGCAGGGAGCCCAGTGCGGGACTTGATCCCAGGACCCTGGGATCATGACCTGAGTTGAAGGCAGATGTTCGACCAGCTGAGCCAACCACATACCATGGAAGAGATTTGTTTTAAGAAATTGGCTCATGTGATTGTCGTGGTTTGATGGGTAATTCAGTAAGCTGGAGAATAAAGGAAGAGTTGCAATCTGAGTCCAAAGGCAGTCTGCTGGCAGAATTCTTTCTTGCTCAGGGGAGGTCAATCTTTGCTCTATTTAGGCTTTCCACTGATTGGATGAGTCCCATCTACATGAAGCCCACCTACACAATCTGAATGTCCAATAATATGGTATTTAAAGGTAAATAAATAATAGCGACCTATTTAATGGAAAATATGTGGCCATTAAATATGATGTGTTGTAACATGAGCTTTCAATCTCCTCCGTGAAGATTTAGAGATTCCTCAAAAAGATTTAAAAGTTTTCCCATAAAGGAGTGAATACAAGTTATCAAGATGCTCAAATTTTTATGCAACAATTCAAACACACCACTCCTGTTTTACAGATTTGTCTGTTTTGAGACTGCCTAAATACATAAATGTTTCCAAAGCCTAAATTGCCCCATCTTTTAAGAATCAAGGACAGATGTAATTTGCTTAACAATCTCAGATGGACTATGTAAATCAATGAGCTGCTTGTGAATTCTCATCTGAAAACAATCCCAAGTCTTAGAAACTTCACCACAACGATTTTTTTCTTGTAGTGATTTTCAGAGTCTTGGTAAGCATCTGAACTGGTCCTTTCACTTTGAAATTTTCCTTTGTGCCTCTGATAAAGTCAGCATACATCTTCTCAAGAGATTTTATATTGGGGTTGGTTAGAGTAATTCTAATTTGGTGTGTTGCCACCTCTGGTTCCATGAGTGTCTTCCTGTTGTCTCCCCCCCCTTTTTAAATTAATATATAATGTATTATTCATTTCAGGAGTACAGATCTGTGAATCATCCATCTTACAAAATTCACAGCACATACCCTCCCCAATGTCCATCACCTAGACACCCTATCCCTCCCCACTGCCAGCATTGAGTCGAGGATGAAGTCACCACTGCAGATGTTTAAATCACCTTCTTAACAAATTATCAGTTTTTTTTTTAAAATTGTCAATGAAAGTCTCTTAAGATATAAATCCACTAAAAGAGAATGAGATGGTTGTGGGTATTAAGGAGGGCATGTATTGCATGGAACAACCAGGTGTGGTGTACACATAATGAATCTGAACAATGAAAAAAAAAACCAGAATGAGAGAAGAAAACGGCAACTATTTCAAAAGCTGGAAGTCAAATGGAAAGATGGTAACTAACTTAGCAGATTGAGAAAGTGAATCTTGAACTCACAGTATAAAAGATTCAAGAATCAATCTCATTTAAACATATAGACCTAAGTGCCTAAAGATTGGCAGAGTAATATTTTTGGAAATTGATTAAATTAACACTAAAAGCATAAGAATTTGTTGAATACTTGCCCAAATAGCATTAAGACTTAGATATCCTTCTCTGTTTCAAAGTCTGTAGGTTACTGTTTCTCTCTTACACTAGCAGAGAACTATAAGTATTTTTTGACAACATTACTGAGATATAATTCATATATCATAAAATGTACCCATTTATAGTATAATTCAATGGTTTATAATATATTCATAGAGTTGTGCAACTATCATCACAATTTTAGAACATTCTCATAACCCCAAAGAAAAACTCCATACCCATTAGCTATCACCCTCCAATCCCCTTCTTTCCAGATCTAAGAAATTACTAATCAAATTAATTAAAGTACATTAAACTTTAAATTAAACTCTGACTAATTAAAATTAATTGAAACTTTATTTCTATGGATTTATCTAATATGGACATTTAGTATAAATTGATTAACCAGTATGAGCCCTTTTACAAAAGGGTCTAGTGGTTTTAAGCCCTTTTAAAAAGGGTCTAGTTGTTTTAAGGTCATCTATGTTGGAGTGTGTGGCAGTAATTCATTCCTTTGTATTGTCAAATAGTACTCCATTGTACATATATATCATATTTTGTTTACTTGTTTTTCTACTGATGGATATTGTTTTAACTTTTCTATATATCACAAATAAAACCACTATGAACAAGTTTGTGTACAAAAAAAAAAAAAGACTCAGGGACAGATGGCTGTGGGAAGGTGGCAGTGGAGTTAAAAGGACCCTAGGCTCATCTTGACCTATAAACATTAGGATAAAATCATCCTAAACACATCAGGAATCAACCTGAACAAGGAACACATAACAAGACAAGGATGTCCACTCTCAGAAATTTAACAGAGTCTTGGAGGTTTTAGCCATAACTATCAGACAACAAGAAGAAATAAAAGGCATCCAGGATGTTACTAACTGTGGGTCTTTCCTATATAACCTTCATGATGTTGAAGTATGTTCCCTCTATCCCTACTTTGTTGAGGGTTTTCTCTTACCAAGAATGGATCCTATACTTTGTCAAATGCTTTTTCTATATCTATAGAGAGGATCATATCATTCTTATTCTTTATTTTATTAATATGGTTGTTATATCACATTGATTGATTTGTGAATGTTGAACAAAGCTTGCAACTCAAGACTAAATCCCACTTGATCATTGTGAATGGTACCTTTAATGTACTGTTGGATTCAATTTGCTAGTATTTGTTGAGAATTTTTGCATCCATGTTCATCAGGGATATTGGCCTATAGTTCTTTTCTTTAGTAGAATGATTGGTTTTGGAATCAAGGTAATGCTGACCTCAAAGAATAAGTTGGAAGTTTTCTTTCCATATCTAGTTTTTGAAACAGTTTGAGAAGAATAGGTATTAACTCTTCTTTAAATGTTTGGTAGAATTCCCCCTATGAAGACATATGACCCTGAATTTTTGTTTGTTGGGGGATTTTTTTATTACTGATTCAATTTATTTGCTGGTTATCAGTCTATTCAAGTTTTCCATTTCTTCTTTTTTCAGTTTTGGTAGTTTATATGTTTCTAGGAATTCATCCATTTCTTCCAGATTGCACAATTCATTGGCATACAATTTTTCATAATATTCTCTTATAATTGTTTGTATTTCTGTGATATTGGTTGTGATCTCTCCTTTCCCATTCATGATTTTATTTATATGGGTCCCTTTTCTTTCTGATAAGTCCGGCTAGAGGTTTTTCAATTTTATTTATTTATTTTTTCAAAAAAACAGCTCCTTGTTTCATGGATATGTTCTTCTGTTTTTTTAATTTGTTTCTATATAATTTATTTCTACTCTGATCTTTATTATTTCCCTTCTTCTGCTGGCTTTAGGTTTCATTTGTTGTTCTTTTTATTGCTTCTTTAGGTATAAGGTTAGGTTGCATATTTAAGATTTTTCTTACTTCTTGAGGTAGGTTTGTATTGATATATATTTTCTTCTTAGGACTGCTTTTGTTGTATCCCTAAAGTTTTTTTCATTATTGTGTTTGCATTTTCACTTGTTCCCATGTATTTTTTTTTAATTTCTTCTTTGATTTCCTGGTTGACCCATTCATTCTTTAGTAGGATGTTCTTTAACCTCCATGTATTTGTGGTCTTTCCAAATTTTTTCTTGTGGTTGACTTCAATTTCATAGTGTTATGATTGGAAAATATGCATATCAATTATTTGTATTTGTTGGGCTTGATTTGTGACCCAGCATGTGATCTATTCTGGAGAAGGTCCCATGTGCACGTGAAAAGAATGCATATTCTATTTTTTTTTCCCCCAGTGGTCACGTTTATTTATTTATTTATTTATTTTTGTCTAACTTTAATTTTTTTTCAGTGTCCCAAAATTTATTGTTTACGTACCACACCTAGTGCTCCATACAATATGTGCCCTCCTTAATACCCACCACCAGGCTCACCCATCCCCCCACACCCCTCCCCTCTAAACCCCCCAGTTTGTTTCTCAGAGTCAAAAATCTCTCATGGTTTGCCTTCCCCTCCAATTTGCCCCAATTCACTTTTCCTTTCCTTCTCCTAATGTTCTCCATGTTATTTCTTATGTTCCACAAGAAAGTGAAAACAGATGATAATTGACTTTCTCTGCTTGACTTATTTCACTCAGCATAATCTCCTCCAGTTCTATCTGTGTTGATACAAAAGTTGGGCATTCATCCTTTCTGATGGCTGAGTAATATTCCATTGTATATATGGACCACATCTTCTTCATCCATTCATCTGTGGAATGGCATCTTGGCTCTTTCTGGTACTTTAGAATGAAATGTTCTGAATATATATGTGAAAGCCATCTGGTCCAATGTGTCATCCAAAGCCATTGTGTCCTTGTTGATTTTCTGTTTAGATGATCCTTCCATTGATGTACATGGGGTGTTAAAGTCCTCTACTATTATTATTTTATTACCAATGAGTTCCTTTATGTTTGTTCCTAATTGTTTTATATATTTGAGTGTTCCTATGTGGGGGGTAGAAATATTTACAATTGTTAGATAGTCTTGTTGGATAGTCCCCTTTATTATTACATAGTACCCTTCTCCATCTCTTACTGCAGTCTTAGGTTTAAAATCTATTTTTTTCCTAACAAAAGTTTTGCTACTGTTTCTTTTGACATCCATTGCATAATAAATGTTTTTCCATCTCCTCAGTTTCAATCTGCAGGTGTCTTTAGGTCTAAAATGAGTCTCTTGTAGGCAGCATATAGATGAGTCTTGTTTTTCTATTCATTCTGACACCCTAAGTCTTTTTTCTGGAATATTTCATCCATTTATATTCAGAGTAATTGCTGATAGATATGAATTTAGTGCCACTTTATTAGGTTTTTGTTTTGTTTTGTTTGTTTTGTTTCTGGAGATTTTCTGTTCCTTTCTAGCCTTTGTGACTTTTGGTCTTTCTTTCCAACTCAAAGAATTCCCTTTAGTAGTTATTGCAGGTATAGTTTAGTGGTCATGAACTACTTCAGTTTTTGTTTGATTGGGAAACTATCTCTCCTTCCACTCTGAACAATAGCCTTGCTGGATAGAATATTCTCAGTTGCAGATTTTTCCCATTCAGCACATTGAATATATCATTGCCAGCTTCTTCCTGTCTGCCAGGTTTCTGTGGAGTCATCTGCTGTTAAACTTATCTGTCTTCCCTTGTAAGTTAGGGGATTCTTTTTTCATGCTGCTTTTATGAATTTTTCTTTATATTTTTAAAATGTAATTATGACATGTCTTGGCGTTGCCCTGATTTGTTTGTTTGTTTGTTTGGATGGGAGTTCTCTGTGCCTTCTGGATCTGGATGTCTGTTTCCATTCCCAGATTAGGAAAGTTTTCAGCTATGGTTTTCTCAAATAAACCTTCTGACCCTTTTATTTTTTCTGCTTCTGGGTCTCCTATGACATGGATATTATTATACTTCATGGAGTCACTGACTTCTCTTAAGTGTACATTTGTGATCTAATATTTTTCTTTCCCTCTTCTTTTCAGCTTTATTATTTTATGTAATTTTAGTTTCTATATCACTTATTGGTTTCTCTGTTTCTTCCATATATTTGATCATTACATCATCAGTTTTGAGTCTCAGTTATGGCATTTGTTCTTTTCTCTGACTAGTTTTTAGGTCTTTTATCTCTGTGACTTATTTCACTCAATAAGTGTCTTCTTTGTTTTTCTCAAGCCCAGCTGGCATCCTCATGATTGTTGCTTTAAATTCTGGATCAGGCGTATTATTTATATCTGTTTCAACTAGATCCTTGACTGTGACCTTTTTCTATTCTTTTTTGGTGGGGATGAATTCCTTTGTCTTAGTATTTTTGTCTAGGTATCCGTCTTCTTTTGTGTATTAGGAGAGCCTGTTATGTTTCCTATACCTGAGAGTAGGGGCTTTATGAAGAAGAGGTTATATAATGTCAATGACCTGGCACTTCAGGAAGTGTCTCTCCATATATGCTGTGTGCGCTGTGCTTCTGTGTTTTTGCCACTCTTTCCCTCGGGTCAGTCTTCTACAAAATTTCTCCTTGCCTGCCGTGGGAGAGTGTTTGGACCTTGGGCAGAATGTGGTGAGTTTTAACTAGGTGTGTTCTTGTCTGCTTGTTAAAAGAGACCTGGTGCTATTTCCCCTATAGCTGAAACTTTTTTTTAACTCTATGGTCAATAGATGTGGTGTGTGTGTGTGTGTTGGAGGGTTTGTGCTGGTCTTCTGGGGGAGGTAACCACTTTCTGGTTCTCAGGGATACTAACTGAAAAAGGCAACACCAGCAAAGCACAGGGGGGTGGTGTTTATTGTAAATGGTTTAGGCAACCCATACTGGTGCTATGCTGCTTTCTGACATTAGTTTATGCTAAGTGGCAGGGGATGGAAATGGTGCCTAGTGGCTCTTTTGTCCCTGGAATGGCAATACTACCTCTCCCAGATGCACTCTAAGAAGGGGGAACCATCTCTCCTGTGTGTTCCAGGGGATCCTCAGATATAGCCATCTGCCCCTGTGGTATCTGCCTTCCTTCTCCACAGGAACAGTGCAGCACCCTCTGGGCTCCACACCAGCCGAGCCGAGGACCTCTAAAACTCCAGTCTTTGAGATCTGCTGGTTGTAAAAATGAAAATCAGCCCCTTTCATTTCCCAGTCAATGACATTGGGGAAGTGTTTTTTTCTTGTGCAATCCCCTATTTAACTCTCTCTCTCTCCTCTCTCTGCAAGCAGGGCTCCGTCCTCTCCATAGAACCCATGATCTGATCTGTTTCTCCACCAATCCACATCTCATACTTCCTTTCTTCCACAATGTAGCTTCTTCTCTATATCTAGTTGTTTAGTTTGTTCTGTCATTCCTCAGATCAATTTCTTGGGTATTCAGAAAGATTTGATATTTATCTATCTGTGTTTCAGGGATGAGGCAAGCCAAGGTCCCCCTACTAATCCACCATCTTCTCATAGTATTATTTTGAGGATTAAATTATTTAATTAGTATCTAACTTAGTAAGTGCTCTGTAGTAAAATAAAAGATTTTCAACAGAAAAGAATATATCCAATGCCTACAATGATAAACTTAAATTATAAGATTACATATAATTATTTCTCCATTGGCTTATCTCAAGTTTATCATTTTTTTACTACACTGGTCACATATGATTTATTGTCAACCAAAACATAATAGATGCCATTGAAAAGAGCAAAGACCACTCCATGAACAGGCAGTGCTATCTGTACTACACACTGGCAGTGATTATGTCTATGGTTTTCATTGTCATCAATAGAACCTGCCATTGATTGAAGTTGTTCCTTTGCCTTTAAACTCCAAAATAGTAACTTTTCCTGTGATTGAAATAAATGAAATGAAAAATGATGTATCTGCTATTGTTGATGACCTTGTGTTTAGAGTTGTGCTTCAGAGTTTGGGATTCCTTTACCCCATACTTACTTGTAATGACTTACCTTTGTGGCATTCAGTTTCATATGTGACATATTGTTACAACATTGTTTTTACTGACTTGGTTCAAGGATCTTTTTATTCTTATTGAAATTAGTGATATGATTATGGGGAAAAAGTGCCCCTTTTTAAACTCTCATTTTATATCTTTTTGTATCTTTTCCATCTGTATATTAAGATGAAATTTAACCCATTTATACACTTTAAATTCTCTTGAAAAAAGATGTTGGCAAAAGAAACCACATTTATCCCATGCATGATTTACTACATACTTCCAGAGCAAGGGATAGGTGAACAGGAATACACACTAAGCTAATTTATGGACCCAAGAAAGGTCACCATAATTTCATATGATATTTTTGTGTGATCAGTATCCATGATTTTTTTCTCTCATTCCAGGTGCATGTGGTCTAGAAATTGGTTAACACTATATTGCTCATCTTCTTTTTCATGACTTCTATTTTAATTCCCATGGTCAGATAAAAAATCATACTTAGTATGATTTGAGTCCATTTAAGTTTTATGGACTTATTTAGTGGCCCAGTATCTGGTCTATCTGCTAAATGTTCTACGTACATTTGATGAGAATATGTGTTCTGTTGCTATTGAATGAAATGGAATCTTCTATAAATATCAATTAGGTCAAGTTGCTAGAGTTCAGAACTACTATACTCTTGCTGATTATCTAATGATTTATGTAAGTTATTAAGAGAATGGCAAATAAGTTTCTGACTACATTTTGGATTTGTTAGTTTCTTCTTGGGGTTACATCAGTTTTTGTCTCCTGCAACTTGGAGTCCTGTTATTAGGTACATAAACATCTGGGACTGCTCTATCTTCATGATGTTCTTTTAAAAAAATTACTTTATTTTTTCAGTGTTCCAAGATTCATTGCTTATGCAAGGCGAAGGAAACAAAAGCAAAAATGCAGTTTGGGGACTTCATCAAGATAAAAAACTTCTGCACAGCAAAGAAAGAATCAACAAAACAAAGAGGCAATGCACAGAATGGGAGAAGATGTTCACAAATGACACTACAGACAAATATCTATAAAGAACTCCTCAAACTCAACACCCAAAAAACAGATAATCATGTCAAAAAATGGGCAGAAGGCATGATGTTCTTTCGACAATCTCTTGACCCTTTATCATTATGAAATTACTTGCTTAATCTTTTGATCAGCAAAACAACCTTTTGTCCTGAAATCTATTTTGTTGATTATTAATATAGTTACTAAAACATTCTTTTAATTAATATTAGCTTTAAACATTATTTTTCATCCTTTCTTTTTGACTTTTTTTTTCCTTTTTACATTAATAGTGCATTTCTTATAGGAAATGTATAGCTAGTTGGGTCTTGTATTTTTATCTAATCTGAAAAATTCTGACTTTTAAATCAGATAGTTTGAATCTTTGCAATTAACATTATTACCAATTAGATTTAAGTCCCATCTGTTCTTTGCCCCCTTTTATCTTCTTTTTCTGCTTTCTTTTATATTGAGGGATTTTTGTGATTTCCCTTTAGTACCTTCATTGGCTTATAAAATAGCTTTTGTTTTGTTATTTTAATGGTAGTTTTAGGGTTTAGTGTGTGCATCTTTATCTTTTCACAGTCTAACTTCAAATTCCGTTATAGTTCTTAACATGTAGTATAAGAAACTTATAATAGTATATTTTCACTTTGTTTCTCCTGCCTTTATGTGATTATTATGTATTTTAAGCTTCATATAAATTCCCGTTACTTTTAAATTTCAATTGACTTTTAAAGGTATTAGATAATCTAAAAATATTTTATGTTTATGCAAGTGGTTATCATTTCTGGTGCTTCTCATTTATTTGTATAGATCCATATTTCCATATACTGTCATTTTCCTCTTGCCTGAGAGATTTCTTTTGAAATTTTTCATAGTTCAGATGTGCTGATAATGAATTCTTACAACTATTATATGTGTGAAAGTGTTTAGTTTCATTTTCATTTTTTACTGTTAATTTCATTAAGTGTAGAACTGACAGATGTAACCTAGATGTACCCTACACAGAGGGTATATGTTGACAAATGTTTGTTTCCTTTCAGTACTTTAAGCAAGTTGCTCATCTGGAAAAATGTCTGTTCAGGTTTTCTGCTTATATTTAATCGGATTGTTCAGCTTTTGGGTGTTGAGTTAAATAAGTTATGTATTTTGGATTGTAACCATTTATCAGTCATTCTCCCATTCAGTAGGTTGCCTTTTAGTTTTGTTGTTTCTTTCTCTGTGCAGACGCTTTTTATTTTTATGTAGTCCCAATAGTTTATCTTCACTTTTGTTTCCCTTGTCTCAGGAGACATATCTAGAAAGAAGTTGCTATGGTTGATGTCAAAGAGGTTACTGCTCGTGTTCTCCTCTAGGATTTTTATAGTTTCAGGCCTCACATTTATGTCTTTGATCCATTTTGAATTTATTTTTGTGTATGGTGTATGAAAGTGGTCCGATTTCATTCTTTTCCATTTTACTGTCCAGTTTTCCCAACATTGTTTGTTGGAGACTGTCTTTTTCCTATTGGATATTCTTTCCTGCTTTGTCAAAGATTAATTTGCAATATAATTATGGGTTCACTTCTGGGTTTTATATTTTGGTCTATAGATCTATGTGTCTAATTTTGTACCAGTACCTTACTGTCTTGATTACTACCACTTTTTAATAGAGCTTGAAATCTGGAATTGTGATGCCTCCAGCTTTTCTTTTCTTTTTCTTTTTCTTTCTTAAGATTTTGTTTATTCATTTGATGAGAGAGAGAGCAGCAGGCAGAGGGAGAGGGAGAAGTGGCTCCCAGCTGAGTGGGAAGCCTAATGCAGGGCTTGATCCCAGGACCCTGGGATCATGACATTATCTGAAGGCAGATACTTAGTGACTGAGCCATCCAGGCACCCCTGTTTTTCTTTTTAAAAATTGCTTTGGCTATCCAGGGTGTTTTGTGGTTCCTTAGAAATTTAAGATTTTTTGTTTTAGCTTTGAGAAAAATGCTATTGGTAATTTGACAGGGATTGTATTAAATGTGTAGATTGGTTTGGGTAGTACAGACATTTTAACAATTTAATATTTAACAATTTTTTTTTTAAGATTTTATTTATTTATTTGACAGAGAGAGATCACAGTAGACAGAGAGGCAGGCAGAGAGAGAGAGGGAAGCAGGCTCCCTGCTGAGCAGAGAGCCCGATGCGGGACTCGATCCCAGGACCCTGGGATCATGACCTGAGCCGAAGGCAGCGGCTTAACCCACTGAGCCACCCAGGCGCCCCAATATTTAACAATTTTAACAATAGACACACAGACACATGAAAAGATGTTAAACATCATTCATCATCAGGGAAATGAAAATCTAAACTACAATGAGATATCATCTCACATCTGTCAGAATGGCTAAAATGGCTAAAATCAACAGCACCAGAAGCAACAGGTTTTGGCAAGTTTGTGGGAAAAGGTTATCTTCCTACACTATTATGAAATAGAAACTGGTGCAGCTACTCTGTAAAACAGTATGAAGAGTCCTCAAAATGTTAAAAATAGAACTACCCTACAACCCAGCAATTGCACTACTAGGTATTTACCCAAAGATTACAGAGATACTAATTCAAAGGGATTACTTGCATCCCGATATTTATAGTAGCATTATCTACAATTGCCATAGTATGGAAACAGACTAATTGTCCATCAATCGCTAAATGATTAAGATTATATATATATATATACACACACATATATATACACATACACACACAATGGAATATTATTCAGTCATAGGATGGAATGGAATACTATTCATACACATACACTAAAATGGAATATTATTCAGCCTCACAAAAGAATTAAATCTTGCCATTTGCAATAGTGTAGATGGAGCTAAGGAGTATTATTTTAAGCAAAATAAGTCAGAGAAAGACAAATACCATATGATTTCAATGATATGTAAAATTTCAGAAACAAAACAAATAAACAAAGGGGGGAAAGAGAGAGAGAAGCAAACTAAGAAACAGACTCCTTGACTTCAGATTTCTGGCCTCCCAAACTATAAGAAAATAAACTTCTATAGCTATAAGCCACCCTATTTGTGGTGATTTTTTATGACAGTCCTGGGAAACTAATACACAAATCTTGGTTGCTAAGATTTGTTAAGTATGGCCAGAAGTGTTTAGTTTAGGACTAATTCTTCTCCACCAGCGAGACAAGACCCTTGGCACACTCTACTCAATGGCCCAAGAATTATGGGATTTTATTTTCTGGCTGATGGGAATAAGCGCTATTCTTAGCTTTGTAGTAAGTTTTTCTCATACCTTCAAGTAGTTTCTTTGTACTCATACACTGATCCATACTGCACTGAAAACTCAAGGAAGACTTTCTTCAGAGGATGTTATTTGGTAAAGTTCTCTATTCTCTTTTAATTTGTATTATGAAATCGAAGTGGCTTGGTCCCCTGGACTGTCAACTGTGGATGCTTAACTTAGGGGTCACTTAAGACGTCACCTCAGCTTCTTCTCCCTGGGTCATGCTCTGGAAATTCTCTCCAAGCCGTAAGCCAGGGCAATGGCATGGCTCACCTTATCTATTTCCTATTTTCAGGGATCACTGTCCTTTGTTACATGATATCCAGTGTCTTATTTATTTATTTATCTATTTATTTATTTATTTTTTAGAGAGAGAGAAAAAGAATGAGCAAGAGCACAAGCATTTGGGAGGGGGCAGAAGGAGCGGGAGAGCTAAATTCTTTTTTAAAAGATTTTATTTATTTATTTGATGGAAAGAGACACAGCAAGAGAAGGAACACAAGCATGAAGAGTGGGAGAGGGAGAAGCAGGCTTTCCACAGAGCAAGAAGCCCGATGTAGGGCTTGATCCCAGGACCCTGGGATCATGACCTGAGCTGAAGGCAGACACTTAATGACTGAACCACCAAGGTGTCTTTCTTTCTTCCTTTCTTTCTTCCTTTTGGAGATTCTTTTAAGCAAGCTCCATGCTCAGAGCACAGAGCCTGATGCAGGGCTTGATCTCATGTCCCTGAGATCATGACCTGAGCCAAATCAAAAGTCAGATGCTTAAACGACTGATCCTCCCAGACTCCCCTCCAATGTCTTTTAAACTATTGTTTTATAAAATCTGTGTTGTTTATTATTGTTTCTACTCCCTGTTAATCCATCTTTTTTAGAAGGTGGAAGTATTCCTCAGCTGAAATTATGAAAATCTGTGAAAACAATTTAAAGTATTTCCCACCAAATGAAAAGAAGAATAAACTGTCTGCCTATTGCTCAGCAATGGAACAGTAATGATTTTTGCAGCCTCTAAGTGTTTATCAAATGCAGCTTCTCAGAAGTGATAAGAAGGTAAAGACAGGTATTCCTTGGTATTCCTGACAATCAGAAGCCCATCCTTTCTACTGATGACCCTTGAGCCTTGGGTGTTGACACAGTGCTAACATTGTGCCAATTGTTTATAGGCTTCTTGTGAGAATTAAATTCATTAATTCATGTAAAGCATTAAAAGGTCCTTTAATTTGACATATCAAAATTTATTTTCTATGTGAGACAGACATTGTCTTAAATGAGAGTTTATTCACTCCTTTTCAATAGTATTCAGATAAAAGATCTTTTACATTTTGCTGTCACATAGTTTCTGAAAATCTAATTGTTTTCCTTCGTAAGTATCTGGGAAAAGATAACACTGGCACGGTAACATTTAAGTTATGTTCTGAAACAATAGAGTATTTGGTTTGTTCTAGCAATGCCTAGGAAGCTAGTAGGGGTGGCTTGTGGTAAGTTTAAAGGACTATGGAAGAAAGTTAACCCACAGAGATCATTTTGGTGGTATGAAAATTATGCTTGATTTATAAATAATGGAAAATCATATTAAAGATTTCAGTTTTTATTTGGAGGTAGGGAATTAATGGAGGGTTTTATACAGTGAAGTAACATGACCAAATTTATGATTTTTTAAAAATAAGTACTCTAACTATGCTGTGAAAAAATGTATATGGGGAGCAACAGTGAAAGCAGAAAGCCCATTAAGATGCCAACAAAGAGATTTAGCTGTCAGATTTTAATCATCTACTCCATAGTGTTTGGCATTGAAAACAATGACAAGTAGTCAAATTTTGGGTGTATTTTGAAGATAGAATCAATGGGATTTGCTGATGGATTAAATATGAAGTGTGAGAGAAAGAGAAGAGTCAGGGAAGACTACAATTAAAAAAAAACTTAGCATCTGGACAAATAGAATGTAATTTACTGGAACAGGAAGGAAAGAAAGACAATTATGTGGTGGATGTTATATTGAGATGCATGTTAGACATCTAAGTGAATATATCTAACAGTCATTTGATTGTACAAGTTTGAACATCAGGAAAACAAAACAAAACAAACAAACAAACAAAAGGAAAATTTGGTAAAGTAGAAGGATAATCCAGAGACAAGGGAGTCTCAAAAGCAGTGACCAAAAAAATTTGTTTGAGAAGGATTGAATGTCAAAATATACTGTCAGGTGATAGTTCAAGTATGATAAGAAGTATAAAATTATTATTGTGTTTGTCAAGATACGACTCATTGATGACCCTAAAACACTGAATAGAGTGGTAAAAGGCTGACTGAAATAGTCAAAAGAAAATAGTTGGCTATGTAAACCCAAATGTATCCATGAATTCTCAAAAGAAAAAAAAAACAGATCAACAGAACAAATTAAACTATATAAAACACATTTTTCATCACAATGAGAAAACAGATAAGACTACAAATATCAAATTATGAAGGTAAAAAATAATGAAAAATCATGTATTAGTAACACATCAGACATCGCTTTAATCAAGAGTGGTACTATTGACAAAAAATACACAACATGGGTATAGTCATAAGGAATCATCAGAAAACCCAAAACAAAGCAAATTCTACCAGACTGCTGGCCTATATTATTCAAGTATGTAAAGGTTAAAAAATAAAAGAATAAAAAATAAGACTGAAAGACTGTTCCAGGTCAGAAGAGACTAAAAGACAGGAGAAGGGGCAAGATGGAAGAGGTATAGGAGACCCTATTTTAACCAGTACCCTGAATTGAGCTAGATATCTACCACAGAACTCTGAACACCCATGAAATCAGCCTGAGATGTAAGAGTAATCTTACATCTGTAAACACTTCTGGATCTCTACTGGGACAGAGGATCATCAGTGGAGAGGGTACACCTTGCCTGAATTGTGGTTGGTATTTTCAGCTGTACATCCCCTCAACCCCCTTTCACCAGAACGACTAGGTGGAGGAACCCCCAATGGAGGATAAAATTCAAGAGACTGTGACCTCTGCCACAGAACTATGGGATATGGACATAAGCAAGTTGTCAGAAATAGAATTCAGGGTAACAGTTATCCAGACTATGGCTAATGGAGAAAACCATTAGTAGAAACATAGAATCTCTAAAGGCAGAAGTCAGAGCTGATCTGACAGATTTTAAAAATGCTATCATTGAGATCCAATCTAATCTAAATACTCTACAAGTAGGGTAATTGAGGCAGAAGATCAAATTAGTCATCTAGAATACAAACTGATAGGAAAGAAGGATCAAGAGGAGGTCTGGAACAAACAGCTTAGAAGTAATGAAAACAGAAATTAGAGAAATAAATGACTCCACGAAACATTCCAATGTCAGAATTATTGGGATCCGTGAGTGGTTGGAGAGAGAGAGAGAGGACTAGAAGATATAGTTGAGCAAATCTTATATGAGAATTTACATGATCTAGGGAATGAAACAAGTGTTTGTGTCCTAGAGGCAGGGAGGACATTCCCCCCAAGATCAATGATGATAGAAAAGGACCTACAGAACATGCGATTGTGAAATTTCTTGAAATATATATTC